>NW_022474695.1:276690-776337 GCF_009176365.1 Aspergillus alliaceus
TTTTTTTTTTTTTTTTTTTTTTTTTTTTTTTTTTTGAATCTTTCTTTGTGAACCCCCTTTCTTTATTTTTGGGTGATAGCTTGAGCTAATATGTTATGTATTATAGCCCCAGGAACGACCCCTGCGTGTTAAGCGATCCCGGAAATCGAACGCTGCTGATACCGGCGGTGATGACGATGCTGCGCCTTCGGCGAATAATGCTCCTGAGTCTTCTTCTGCAGCAGGATCGTCTTCGCTTCCTCGTTTGGCGCCCGCTCCGTCGCAGGAGGAAATGACCTCCTCGTTCCGCATCCAGGCTGGTAACGGTTCCGCGCACGATAAGGAGGATAACACCGGCTCGGGCAGTGATCGCGGAAGCCATGCCCCGGAGTCCGGGTCGAGAGAACCAGGTCAGGGAGATGTCTCTGTGGAGCCGACGACGCCTATGGATATGGATACTAAGGAGCCGAAGGAAGAGAGTTAGGGTTTTGGATCCGTTCTGGGGATGCGTATATCTTTATATTATTTTAGTCTTTGTACTTCTTTCTATTTTGTGTTGTTCGTTCATATCTACGGGGTTTTACCGGTTTTCGGGGGTTTCGTTTGCCTTTCCCTTTCCCTTTCTTACTTGATAAAATAAGATCTGTTCTGGGAGTTTGTTTTTTATCTTATTATTTTTGTCTTTGGTGATTACGGTGGTGCAAAATACATTTTAGTTCGTGGGATAGGTGGGATGGATACTGATCATGTTGTAAAACTCGACTATATCTATGTTTGTATTGGATGAAGCAGTGGCAGGGGTCCACCGGTATAAAATTACACTTGTTCAGGCTTTGCACCTGCCTGTGTGGCTATTGTCATCTTGTATAGTACATGGGATGGCGATGCGTGACCTCCATAGCAGATATTAGCATGGTAATGCTACTCGCCTGCCCCGGTTCCGGTACCAGTACAGCAAAGGATAGATGTGGATTAGCGTAGATAAAATGTAGATAGGGGTGTTTGTCCGTAAAGCAGACTAGGGGGTATGAGGAAATGAACTCTTTTGCTCTTGGGGACTTTAATCAACGCCAGCGTATAAGTCGACCACGATATTGATAGCTGCGACGAGGATCTCGGCAGCAATGAGAACGATGACTGTGAGTCCACATTAGTAACTTGTGATGATGACTACAGGTAGTCGGGAGAGATAACTTACCAATCCATTCCAGATACTCACCGTGTCGGTGAGTTAACTGGTCTTTTAAAACAGCTAGAAGATCTGCGATGACGTCTAGTCGTTCGTTCAGGAGGCTTACTCGTTGATCCATCTCGAGGTAGCTCCGGACTGCCTGGTAGACAGGTTCCAACTGTGGTTCGGCCCACATTAGTTCCGGACTGTCGAGGACGGAGCCCTGAAGATGGATGTTGATCCGTAGAATGAATAGTTCTCCGACTTGCATGTTGATTTGTCGCCGAGTGAGGTTAACGCTCCCTGTCTGTGCGATTTGGGCGGGCAGTGGTGCAGTGTTTGAGATCGTTTCCGAGACGAGGTCTTCGAAAAGGGAGGTCTTCACTGACTGGGCGAGAGCATGCGAGATGGCCAGCTTGATCATGTGGTTTCGCGGGTCGCGCAGAGAAATAAAGTCATTGTATATCCGTGCTTGATACTCGCGTGCATAGTAAAAATTGAAGTTTTCGACTTGTGTATCTTCCGGGCTCAAGATAGAGGTCGCGAATTTAGAGACGTCGGACAGAAACCGGGACTCCTGTGCTGGTGTCATGCCCCATATAACGACCGTGCCATAATCGAACAGAAATACTTCCGGGGTGTGAATTGTCGTGTCAAAGTCTGTATTTTCGGACAGAGCTTCCGTCACAGCAGTTTCGGACTGATGGGCCGCTGATTTTTGAAGGTCGATGAGGTCCTCTCTTCGGGATTTAGCGTTATCATCAATCTCAACCACGCTATCAGAGAACCTGCGCTCAGCGGGTGGCCTCTGGAAGTTGTTCCTGGTTCCAACAGTATCATCTGATGTACTTCTTTGCTTCTCTTCATACAAGTAGTCAAATGGTGAATAGACGCATTCATCGTAGAGCTTCGGGTTAGCTCCACGGGTCTTAGACCTTGACTTAAGGAATCTGATCGCTCCATCCAGTCGATATGAATTAGCGGTACAATATGCTGTTACGCGGGGTAGTCGATCCCTGTCTGCTTTGCCCAGTCTTGCAGCATGGCTCCGAGCGGTGGGCTCTTTAATCCGTGCGATTTGGGAGTAGACGTCCGACGGGAATTCGCCTTCAACAACCTCCTCCGTTATTGGATCAGGGAGCAGCTTTAGTTTCTGGGCTTTCTTTGTCGTTCTTTGTGGACCCACTTTAGATGCCACAGGCGCTGAGGCGGTTGCGCTGTACGGTGCTCCATGGCTATTACGGCGACGGAGCTTACTGTTCAATGCGGATAGCCCAGTCGTCCGTTGCGGGGTATCTTGGGAACTTGGAAATGAGGAAGGACCGGAATACAATGTTCGGGCTGGGGCAGCCGTGGAGGTGGGATCGTGATATGTACTGACTGTGGTTAGAGGGTTGAAAGTGACTGTTCGCCGGTTCGCTCGCGGTGACGTATTGGATGTTGATGGTTGGTTTTGTTGTTGGTACTGGGGGAGAAGAGGAGTCGTTTCTGCGGTGGAAGCCATGTTGGATGTAGTAGGTGAGGATGTTCATGAAAAGCCAGCCATTAATGGTCAGGCTGAAGGGGGTAAAAATGAGCAATGTGTTCGGAGGAGGTTTCCGTAGAAATGGAGGTGAAGAAATGGTTTTGAGACCAAAGCTCCAGGCTTCGCACGTGCACCCACCAAAGGTCAACGGCGGTCTGGGCATCACGTTAGTAGTACTTAAGTACCTCAATTGTTAAGAAATGAAGTTGATTATATTCCCTTCAGGCATACTACATGTCTTTAATTTGGCGTTACGAATTAAAACGAGAAGATATATAAAATGTATGAATAAAAAACCTCTTATTCTTTTTCCGAATCCTTCACGCCCAATCATCAGACGCCTAACACAACCATGTTCAATATCTACCTATTTGCTGAACATTACATTTCTGTACAGGAATTCCCATTTTGTGAAGCATAATTCAGCTGTATGAATCGTGATCTGCTTGCTGTAGCCTGTAACCGGAACAAGGCCTACCTGGACCCTTTGCACTGCAGAGGATGTGAAACCAACCCCTCGACGTTGATGTACTGGGATATATAGACCAACCGGGGACATTAACTGCGCTTATTCCGCTTTGTCTCAAGGGTGATTGTCGTAAGAATACTTGATTCTATTCAATCTTGAGCCCCAGTCGGGAATTAAAGGTGACGACCAGACTTCCTACTTGCGTACAAAGCCAGAACCGCCGCCGGCTGTCCTTCTTAAACCATTGATGTGCCCGGTGCTGCGACCCCGATCGAGCCATGTCTGCCTGCTACTCCGGCTAGATTTCGAGGCTTTCGGGGGTAGGGACGTTTTGGCTTTCTTCTTCTGCGAAATGTCGTCCAGCACTCGAATGGTAACATCGCCCATCTTTACATCCTTCGGGCGCTTTTCAGACTTTTCGAGGAACTTCAACTTGGTTGGCTTTTTTTGGACGGCATTGCTTCCTTCTGCAGGTGGAGTAGGAGGTCTTGCGACAGGAGCCGCACTCAGGATATCATCGGGGAGAAGTGCGGGCAAAGCCGATCGTCGTACATCTTGTGTACTGGATCCTTGAAGAGTCTCCGTGCTTTCAGATAGTAGATCGTCCACGGGCTTTTCTTTCTTCTTCGAAACTTTCGCTTGCGATTTACGCAGCGCATCCAACTGCTTTCTCTTCTCCCGTTTCAACTCTTCCTCACTATACAATGGTTAGAAATATCTCGGGAGAATACCAAGGTTAAGCGACTGACATTTGCCGGGCCCTTTCCAACTTTTTAGCCTCTGATCTGATCTTAGATAACTGGGCAGAATTATCCACTGCTTCGGGAGCGTCATCGTCGTCACTACTGTCATCGCCACTGTCCTTCGCCTGTTGTGTCTCCGCCGTTTCCTCTACCTGCGCATCCATCGGTAACTCGGGTTCTTCACTGTCAAATCGGAAATGCTTCTTCGCCGGCGGGGCCAGTCTCGCCTCCTGTTTGGGATTCGTATTCTTGGTATCTTCTGAAAGCTCTCCCGGAGTCCCACTCTCAGTTTCTTCGGTGGCTTCAAGACTAGTTTGCTTTCTCCGTTTGTTGCGCTGAGCTTCCGTCTTCCCAGAACCGGCGGGCCCGGACTTGCGCTTTCCATTCACCTCTTTTCGTTCATTGATCTGGGGCTCCTCCTCCGGAACAATATCGGAAATCTTCCGTCGTCTCGTTGCTGTGACCATCTTCGGTTTGCCAGCGATTGAGCTATCTGATAAGGTAATGTTAGACTTTTTCGAATGTGCTTCGTCGGTATCCTGTCGAGTAAATAGACCCTTTGCCGCAGTGACAATGTGGGAAAACATAGAGGACCCAAAATAACCCGATTCAAAAATTAGCTAGCAAGCATATATGGAGAAATGTTATTGCGCCCAATCTCGGCGCTTTTTTCAAGAAATTCATTTTCATGATCTCCACGGGACCACTTTTCTCCGAAGGCGGAAAGGTGTCATGTGGGGCTACTAAAGTGTATTGATTTTGATATGAATCTATAGGAGACACGTGATCGCCTAGCGGCTTGGCCGGATCACCAACTCCTTTAGCCCCTGAAGGCTTTACCCATGAGTAGAGAAGAAGAAGCGCTCAAGATAGTTGATATAGTCGTCTATAGAATCGAGATCTATCGGAATGGCATCCGGTCCTCAGTAGGCTACGTATGTGTAGCTGATACAGCATCATTCTGCCCATCTTTCCCCTGAGATCACAACATAGGTTATGAGCCCGGGCTGCTACGTCGTGTCTAACCAACAGGCCTAGCACCTTGGGGGATTGCGTAAGGCCAACTACCTTGCTTAATCCAGCAGAGTTGAAGCTGTACGCAGCGTGTTGATCCTTGATCTTGTTGAAGGTGGCCAGGCCCGTACAACCTGCCTATCTACCCCTGATCGGGCTATCGAATCACTATGTCTCGAAAGCTGAATAGGTTGGATGCCGCGCGAGCGAGACCCTAGGACAGGGAGATATATATCAAGCCGTGAGAACACCCGAGAGCCGAGTATAGTGCCAGGGGTATTTGAGGCCGACAACTGAGAAGACCTGCCGGAGATGCCGGAGGCACCCGAGCCAACTGAGACGGACGAGGCAACTGCAAACGAGGCGGCCGAGACGGATGAGACAGTTGAAGTGACTGGAGATTCTAGTGAGCAACTCCGAAGAGAATTGGTAGTCAGGATGGCAACTCCCATTCCTGAGTCTAAGGAGGCAAAACCGATAAAGTTGGTACAGTTTGATATACTAAACCTGACGAAGCAGAACGTTCGGACATGGAAATCAGACGTACGGGAATTCTGTGAGATACAAGGAGTTTGGGAGGTAGTAGAGCAGACTCTTAGCAGGCAGGATAAGCCAGAAGAGCTGAAGAAACTACTTGAGGAACTATTGTGGGCCTCCCAGGATGCAACCGCCAGATACTATATCAAGAGAAATATCCAACAAGAGGATAGGACGTCAGTTCGAGATCTAAAAAGCTCAGGGGCAGTCTGGAAATACCTGATGAGTCAGTACGAGTGTACGACTGAGTATGATACAGTTATATTGGTCCAGAGGATTATCCAATGGAAGAAAGACCCCAAAGTTGATATTGAGGCATCCCTCCAGCAGTTGGAGCAGATGAATGCTGATCTGTATGAGATTAGCAACCAGAAACATAGGTTTGATGAGCTAATGATACTTACCATGTTTCTGAATGGATTGCCTGAGGAATATGGGACTATGAGAGATTCCCTATTCAGCAATATCAAGCTTGAGCGAGGATTGATTCTATTAAGACTGCAGTAGAAAGAGTCACAGCTGGGGACTAGTACAAGAGAGATAGCTGATGAAGCTGTGAACTGAGCTGAATGAAAAGGATGCTTTAATTGTGGTAAGATAGGCCACTTTGCAAGAGACTGCAAGGCTCCTAAGAGAGATAAGGAGTAAGATGAGAGAAATGGACGACAAAAGGATCATGATTTAAAGAGAAGCCATAGAGAAAAGGGCAGAGATAAGGGCCGCAGAGGCTATAGAGATCGCTAGAGAGGCAAGGCCCGTACGGCTAATGAAGGATCTGATACCGATAGTAGCTCGAGTGATTGCAGCAGGAGTTCTGCCAGTGATAGTGCCCACTGAGTTTATAGAGAAAGGGCATATAGGGCGTTTGAAGGTGCCTACCGAGTTCAATTGAAAGAACAAATCAGTGATTGATTTGAGTATTTGCTTAAGGAAAGCAATGAAAAGGCCTACCGAGTAAAGGGGAGCGATGACCCTATTATTGACAGCGGAGCAACAAGCACCTGCAGCGGCAAGATTGATCTATTTGAGTCATTAGATCAGAGATATGGAGGCAGCTTAGGAACAGCTGGGAAATCCATAGAAATTGCCGGTAGAGGTACGATGAGAATTCTATTGAGCAGTGGGAAAGTGGCAAAGATTTCGAATGTATTATATGTGCCTAGGATGAGACAGACTCTTCTATCAATCCAAGCACTGCAGGATGCGGGTATATGGAATAAGCATGTAAGAAAGAAATACCGATTCTTCAAGAGAAGAGGAGATATCCTAGCAAGAGGGTATAATATTGGTTGTATAAGCTACCTAGGTTAGGTAGGAAGTAAGAATGCATTAGCCACGAGGCTTGAGAAGCCTGGAAGAGAATCTGCAAGGCTTGTGAAGCAGATAGATTGGGAACTGCTTCACCGATGATTAGGCTATCCAGGAAAGGCCAGGTTTAAGTATATGGTAAAGAGAATGGGGCTTATTCCTGAGAAAGAAGTAATTGAGGAATTGAAGATCTGTGAGACATGTATACAGGCAAAGAGTGTGAAGAAACAGAACCATCAGACAGTCCCTAGGGTATCGAGGCCCTTGAAGCGAGTCTATATGGACTTTTGGGGTCCGTATAGTAAGGCAAAGACTCATGAGAGATGGAGATATTATCTCTCCCTGACTGATGACTGTACACGGTTCTCATGGATCTATCTGACAAGGGATCAGGAAGCCGCTACAGTGAGAGCTATCTTAGAGGAATGGTTAGCTCAGGTAGAGCGTGAGCAAGGTGTCAAACTGCTTGTTATTCGGACTGACAATGCAAAGGAATTCAAGGTAATGGAGCCATAGGCCTTAAGGAAAGGCATTTTGATTGAATTCATAGAGCCTGATACGCCCTAGCAGAACGGTGTGGCTGAGAGGTTGAATAGATATCTTCTAGAGATGACATGAGCAATCCTGATAGATGCAGATGTTCCTAAGGAGTATTGGCCGTACGCGCTTAGAATGGCCATCTACCTTAGAAATTGAACAGTCCGGGTGTGAGGTACCAAGAAAACACCCTTTGAGATATGGATAGGACATCTTCCAGAGATATCAAAGCTTCGAATCCCGTTTTCTAGAGTATGGTTCTATAGAAAGACCAATGATAAGATGGAACCATGAGCTATTGAGGGAGTATTTATAGGATATGAGTCAAGCAGAAACCATTATCTGGTTATGGCAAAGCAAGATCAAAAGATCTACTGGGTGACAAATCCTATATTCCTGGAAAATAAGCGAGGTTTCATCAGCAAGGAATCAGGAGTTCGAGATATCAGGGACAAACCTGTATTCCAAAGGGATTTGGGAGTTCCTAGTATAGGAACTGGGGGAGGCATCATTGAGGCGCCTACAGAGAGCTCAGGAAATGGTGCAAATAATGAAGATGGAAGCGTTGGCAGCGCAGTCAACACAAGCACCGGAGGCGCTGCTGATAAGCGCGCTGTTAGTGAGCGTGGTGTTGATGATAATGAAGCTGAAGTTGAAAGCAGCAGAATGAGATCTGAAGGTGGTCAGAATTCTGATTCAACCAATCAGGATCCAGAGATTGAATCACCGATAAGCCGATCTGACCGGTCTGCTTAACTAAGCCCAATAAGGCCAATTGCACCATCACTATCACCACTCCCGATATCAATTGAATCCTCTGATATACCACGGCCAAGCCGAATTCGGAAGCCTACTCAGGCAGTTATTGAGTCGAAACAGACAGAGGCTATCTATGGGCGAAAGCCACGAGCCCAGCGCCGCAGAGAAGAGAGGGAGGCAGACAAGGATCCTTCTCCGCGGCTTACTGCAGAACAGCAGTGAATCAATGAGGTGGCTAATCTAGCTGTAGCACTAGAGCTTTACCTCAGTGATCAGGATGCTTTTAAGGCCAAAGCTAATGAGGAGCTTAATGGGCGTACGATCCCTATTCCGAAGACTTATAAAGAGGCAGTCAATGATCCCATCTATGGAGCTAAATGGAAAGAAGCAATTAAGCTGGAGCTGAATAATCTGATTCAATTTGGGACCTGGAGATATGTTAAAAGGCCTAAAGATCAAGCTGTGGTATCAACCAAATGGGTTTTTGATATCAAACACTCAGCTGATGGACAAATCAATTGATTTAAAGCTTGACTAGTGGCAAGAGGCTTCTCTTAATGTGAGGGATTAGACTATGAAGATATGTTTACCCCAGTCATTTAATTAGAAAGTCTCCGAATCCTATTTGCTTTAGCAGTAACCTATGGCCTAAAAGCACATTTGCTTGATGCAACAAATGCCTATGTTGGGTCAAGAATTGATAAGCAGATCTATATGGAGATTCTGGAAGGTGTTAGTCCCAATTCTTATGATCCAAATGATGTATATAAGATCCTACAGTCATTGTACGGTCTCCGACAATCTGCCTATCTCTGGAATCAGAAGGTCAAGAGATATGTTACCTTGATTGGATTCAGACAAAGCACTGCAGATCCTGGAGTCTTTATCAATGACCGGGGAGTCATTATAGCGCTCTATGTGGATGATATCCTTGTTTTTGGTAAGGATACTAAAGATATTGATTCTATAAAGGATCAATTGAAGCGCTTTCATCCCATGAAAGACCTAGGACTTGCACAAAAGATACTGGGAATATGGATTACCTGGAATGAGGATTCTATCCAGCTTGACCAAGAGTTCTACGCATGATCTATTTTAGAGGAATTTGGAATGACTGAATCAATATCCCAAGCTATTTTATTCAGCCCTAGTATTGATCTGGATGATAGATTATCTAGGAAGCTCACCTGTGATCTGTACAGCAAGTTTAGAAAGATTATTGGACGAATCATATATCTCGCTGGTGGTACCAGACCAGATATATAGTTTGCTGTCAATTGATTGAGTCAGTACCTTGCAGATCCCCGAGATGTCCATCTCAGAGCTTCAAAACAACTATTGTGCTATGTTAAGGGAACTATTATTTATGGTATTATGTACAGCGCAAAGGGGAGTGATGAGCTAGTGGGCTATTCAGATTTATTATACAGGAATGCTATGAACTATCGCTCAATGAGTGCTTATGTATTTATGATGGCAGGCGGACCGATTAGTTGGTGTAGCAGGAAGCAACCTATCACCGCTATGTCTACTACCGAAGCGGAATATATCGCAGCTGCAGAGGTATCAAAGCAGGCTATCTGGATCAGATATTTCCTAGCAGCTATCCGGAAGTGTCCTAAAGAGCCAACCAATATAGGGGTTGACAGCGAACTACCAACCCGATTGGGAATTGACAATCAAGGTGCTTTAGCGTTAGTATCTAATCCAGTCAATCACCTACGCAGCAAGCACATTCGCGTATGATATCATGCTATTTGTGATTTCATTGAGCATGGCGATATCAAGCCATTCTACGTCCCTACATCTGAAATGGCTGCAGATGGACTGACCAAGGCAACTAAGGCTGATAGCTTAAAGCAGTTGATCAGAATGTTGCAGCTGGAGTTAAAATAAGGTTCTATGATACAACATCAAGATCCTCAGACTGATAAGATAAAGGTGTTCAACACCCCTACACATCAGTTCTATGCTTTTGCTTTATTTCCTATTTAGGAAGCTAGTATAGCTTCATTTCATTCGTTTCGGGGTATTGAACGAAGGGGAGTGATATGAATCTATAGGAGACACGTGATCGCCTAGCGGCTTGGCCGGATCACCAACTCCTTTAGCCCCTGAAGGCTTTACCCATGAGTAGAGAAGAAGAAGCGCTCAAGATAGTTGATATAGTCGTCTATAGAATCGAGATCTATCGGAATGGCATCCGGTCCTCAGTAGGCTACGTATGTGTAGCTGATACAGCATCATTCTGCCCATCTTTCCCCTGAGATCACAACAGATTTTGTCCTAATTAGGTAGTGAGTACGGAATATCTCAGTTGCAATACTAGCAATACTGGAGAAATGTCTGCACGAGAAATCATCAATTGGGATATGGTATCCTATATGCAATTCAAGTAAATGGTATCATCCATACCCACGACCCAGGCAGTAGAAAAATGTAAACGCCAAACCAAACACCAGGTGCACATACTTTTCAAAACCGTTAGACTGCCAGACTTTGTTTGTCTCACCAAACCCAAGCAAAAGCGCTTAGTCAACGAGGACAATGATCCTTGTTCAATAAAACCAAAGACCGATGCCAGGGCGCAAAATCACAGAAGCTAATGAAAGCACCTTCACTTCGTACCAACCATCTGCCGGCGCTCCATGAGCTCCTCATTCGCAGCCAGGAAATCGTCTTCGCCAATATCACTGGTTTCTTCCCAAAACTTCCCGAGCTCGTCACCATCATCGCCGCTAACTGTCCACATACTCTCTCGTAGTCGCTTGTTTCGCTCACGGTCTTCTTCGATTCTCTGCTCAATCTGCCTCTTGTCGACACGAACACTCCCCCTGGAGCCCCGCGGAGTCCCGCTCTTTGCTTCCACCCCCTCGTCAGCCTCCAGATCAAGATGCGCTGGGTGCGTTTCACGTTCTTTTAGACCGGCATCGATCTCCGCCACCGTCTCCGCAGAGAGGATTTCCTTGCTTTGTAGCCCGTTCAGAACCCGCCGAACATGCTTCACATTTGCAGCCCCCGAGCCATCCGGTGGAGCAACGGCATCCACTACGCGTAGGATATCCCTCTGTATCATGCGGACGTATGGAGCGTGGTCTTCCTTCGTGGCCATTTCGCAGAATTGTTCGATGAAATACATGATATTAGCTCTGTTGTTCATATTATTCTAAATGAGACCATAATCGTCAGAAGTGTGTTTACGATATGATGTTGAATCGACGAACGTACTCTTTCGAGCTGTTCTAGAATACATGAGTGAAGATCCTCGTCCATGTCGCGGTATTTGAGCGCATAGTGTGCGGCTTTCTGGGAGGAAGTGATTGAGGCATTCAAGTGTTGTAGCTGCGCGGTAAAGCGCATGCGTACTTCAAACGGATCTGCCATCATGATTGCAGACTCACGGCTCAGCTTGAGGACTGAGCAAGATACAGCTCTAGATTTGGGATGAGAGTTGTGTATTGTTGAGGCTGTCGCAAACAGGCTGGGGAAATCACTGGGCGGAGAACACCGTTTGGTCTCTGGAGGGGCGGTGGGGACAATTCTGCTGGCAGAAAATGTGGGGTTGAGTAAACCACTATATTGGTGGTAGTAATACTTGTGAAGTGTTGAATAATGCTGGGAATGAAAAGCATTATTTACTTGGAGAAAGAAGCTATTACTGTCTCAGGAGGTAGAATGAAGGGTTAAATGGTCAATGGTATATGACATTATGATAGACAAAAGACAATGTCTTCAGGTTCAAGTAGTATTCACAGGATGTGGATGGTGTATATATAACAAGGTGTCAGGTGAAGCAGTAAGGCCACTCCAGTATAGTAATTAAAAATCAGAAAAAACCAATGAAAAGCCCAACATAACGCCATAAATATTGGCCAAGGTATCCAGCCCTTCCCGTATCAAGCTCTATTTCATATCAAAAACCAAACCCACGTAATTTGCGTTATAGAAATAAACATAGGCATTTCGTATATGCGACACACAGGACATGCTATACCAGGCTCATGGATATTCCGGCATACTCCTATTTCCCGTGAATTGAATCAAAGCGACTGACGTCTTTCTAGAGAACTAGCTAGACTGGTCCCGTCATCACTTTCCAGAAGCCCAACCTCCTCTGCTGTATGCACAGAACGGACCACATTCTCTCTGAGTAATTCACCTTTACGGTATTCTGGTCCATTATTGACAGACCAGACATCTTTTTTGGTGAGCAATCCTTGGAGAACCCCTTTGTCTGCAAGTAATATGTAACGCAGTCCAAGCCTTTGGAACATTCGAAGCACCGTCAGAAATGTTGTACTGCTGTTAAGGGTGATAGGGGTCTGGTCCATCCATGGACGAAGGTCGAGTGTTTCCACTGGATCTGCAAAAGGTTGGTGGGCAAAGAACACTTGCATTTCACCAGATAACTCGCGGTCTGCAGGCGATTTTGAATACTTCAAAGCAAATGAAAGCTCATTGCGAGAAATATAACCCAGAAGGATAGGGTTTGATGTATCGGTTACTACGGGAAACCCGCGGTATGAAGTGGTCATGAGAAGGTGACGAAGACTGTCAATTGTATGACCCGTGGCGTTGATGACTGTTAAATCATCTACAGTCGTCATGACTTTATGAGCAGGCACGTCGGGTGGAGTGGTATCATCACGTTGGTCGAGGAAAGGATATTCATTCAACTCGATCCATGACTCGTATATGCCACGTTTTCCAAATATGTCCCCACACCACTTCGATAACATGACTGCAATCATAATCGGTATAACGTAGGTCAAGGCGCCGGTAAGCTCGAACATAATGACGACTATCGATACGGTCATCCTTGTGGCTCCACCAAGTGCCGAGGCCGCTCCAACAATGGCATATAGTCCTGGGGTGACACAGGGGATATCCGGCTCGCAGTTGCCGAATAGAAAGACTTTTGGATAAGCCTCTTGCCACATCTTGAATGTTGTGCCTAAAGCCCGCCCATATAAAGCGCCAATGGCAACGGAAGGAAGGATGATGCCGGCGGGTAGATCCAACCCAAAAGTCACCGTTGCAAGAAAAAACCCAAGGAGCGCGGCCATGAGTAGAAGAGCTATAGTAGTAACCGACGCAGCCCCGGTTTTGCAGAGACCAAAAGGATCCTCACTCCCACTGCCACATTCAGCAAAAAGGGAATGAACAAGTTCAGAGTTTTGAGATCTCATGAATAAGTTTGGGAAGTTAATCAAAGCACTTAGGAGAGCCACGATAACCACCTCTGCAATGGGCCGTGAGAAGCTCCGAGACCGTCGCCATCGTGCAACTTTCATATTCAACCGGATCAGAAACGCTCCATATAGGCCACCCAGTATTCCAAGGATGACAAATGGAATCATCTCAAAGCGATGCCATCCGCGTGTATAAGTGACTTCGTAAAGGACAATATTGCCCGTACGAAAAGGGTTCAAGGCTTGTAATGTCACTGCAGCGACCATGGCACAGACAAAACTCTGCCACATTGTCTTGTCGGGAAAATAATAGGATAGTTGCTGATAGACATTACTAAGCCATCATGTTTGGGACGAAGGGCTCTAGAAGGCCATACCTCTAGACTAAACAAGACACCCCCGATTGGGGCTCCAAATGCAACGGAGATGCCTGCAGCGGCAGCCGCGGATAAGACTTCGCGTTTCCTCGCTGCAAAATTAGCACAGATAACTGAAATGGCCACCAAAAGCGTATACCTTCATTATGGTTTAGACTCTCGAAAGGCTTCATTATCACGCTGGCACAACAGCATGCGACGTGAACAAGTGGACCTTCTTTACCCAGCCATAAACCAGATGCGACGGATAAGCACTTAGAAAATGTTAGCACGGGTTACGTGTAGTGTAGAGATCGAGAGAAGCCTACCAATCCTAGAGACTTTATTGCTAGTGTCCAAGGTCCCATGAAATGCTTTATCACAAAGCCTCCTAGAATCGTCTTGATCTCAGGAATACCACTGTGTCTCGCATAGAGTGCATAGGTTCGTACCAAGACAGTAGCGCATACAGCAAACAGCACCTGAGTCCTGTTAGTACAGGGCCACGCTCACGGAAAAGATTTAGGTACAGAGTAAATGACATAGAACATGTATTCAATCGTGAAGATGCCACCGGTAGAGGTAATGCCAAGGGCTTTCCCCCACGGTGTCCAATCTAAACAATGAGATATATCTAGTTCGATTAGTAGAAGCATGTCACCTGTGGTAAGGAATGGCTTACCATCATGACCCCAGCAACAGAAGCTTTTATTTAGGTAGAACCTGCCTCCCCCAGCACCATTCTTGCAATAACCAGTTTTCAGATCTCCTAGCCAATCGCTTGCAATATCAATACAAGCTGCAATGACCCCAACTAGAATTCCAGTAGCGATCAATACGATCCAGACATTACCGGCATCGAGGAGCTTGAGAACATGTCCTACAGCCCGCTGACCATGCGAATATAGAAGCCTCTTCCTCTGTCGTTCTTTTGTGTATTCGAAGACCCAGTCGATTGCGGTCAGGTCGTCATAGCCTACTCGACGCCCTGGGCCTTCGACATACCAATCAAGGAGAGCTCCTTCTTTTTGTGCATTAAGATTTCCATTGCTACTCATAGGTTGATCCCTCGTAGATGAAACACTCTCATGGGTTTGTCCATTTCTGGGATTCAAAGGGGTGAAGCCACTGTCTCCAGCAGCGGGTTCCGTATTGTTGGAAAATAAGCTTGACAAGCTGAATCCGGATCGCTGCTTTTGTTTGCGTTTAAAGGATATACTGTACAAGCAGTCTATTAGAATTGCACGGAGTGCTTGAAAGGAACGGAACTTACGGCTCATGGAAACTTCCGGTGAGCGGACCATTCAGTTCATGGGAACCCGGTGAAGATGGGTCACCATCGCCGCGTTGACTCGGAGATTGTCGATAATGACTCGGCGACACATTCGAGGAAAAAGATGCTCCAGGTTCTCCGTCTGACTGCATCGTGGACACGGAGTTCTATGTACAAGTGTCAATGTCCACTTTGCAGAAAGCCATGTCCTTTGTTTACTCATCCAGTTCTGACACTCGACGATCGACAACTGGTCCTAATCTCGGAGATGTGGCTTAAGCTCCGCTCCGCGACCCTGATGAAGGCGGTGAATAAGTCAAGTGTGTGGGGCTGCGCCACATATAGCGGCAGAAAACGGCTATGAAAAAAAAGTTACTGTTATCGGCATCGGTAATTCCATTTTCTTTCTAACTCATTGTAAGAGTTCCTCTGGCGGTAGGGTTGAAGCATGGAGGCCAAACCTGCCTATGAGAGGACTCTGGAAGAGTCCCATCTCTTCGAGCATCTTCCGAATGAGGTCGCGGAACTCATTCGCACATCTTCCGGGACTCAATACCTGAATGCGCTCGCGGTTGGTGCATTGCGATCAAAATGCACCGAAGGCTTTTTCTGCCTATATGAGCCGATCTTTGTGGATCTGACAGCACGATGGCTCGCTTCAGACTTTCATAACAATCATGTCGATATAATTTCCGCATTTTCACGAATCCTGCCGTTTGCGCCTTTTCTTGCTTCTTTCGCAAGCCAATATGCTAGTTCTTGGGCTGGACCTCTATCAGCTTTGGCTGCATCCGACGAGGCAACGCTTTTACAATTAGACGATACCACTATTCGCACTTTATTACTGTCGGTTCTAAGACTTCTCTCATATGATTTAGAGACTTTCTCCAGTACCACATCGCCGTCTCGACTCCAATCCCTCTTCCAACATCCAGACCCATCCATACGGTATCTTGCGATTCGATGCTTTGCCTTGTATATGCGTGCAGCCGATGCTGCTACGGAGAAAATGATTCAGAATTATGTCGGAGCCGATGTTATTGAAGGAGAATGGGAGGGTATCGTAATCGACTATCGCTGCCTCGGTTTGTGGGAAGAGCGTCGTTGGGGTACTCTGGAGAAGCAGGTACAGCTTGCACGGTCAGGCCGGTCGATCGAAGACAGACTGTCACAAGTTGAGAAGCTTCGGGAATATTTTACCGCTCGAACCGCTGAAGTATGCGGCATTCTTATTCCACGACTAAATGGGATGTCGACCCCAGCATCTTCGATTGTAAAGGCACCCACCGCCGTGAGGAATCTTCGCAAGATTGCAACAGCCCTAACTGCCTCAAATCCTCTTCTAATAGTTGGGTTACCGAATTCAGGAAAGACTACTTTGGTCAATGATATTGCTGTAACCGTGGGTCAATCTGAGTCTATGGTCACCCTTCATCTAAACGAGCAAACTGATGCCAAAAGCCTTCTTGGGATGTACTCAACGTCTCCTGCCACAGGATCTTTTGCATGGCAACCGGGTGTATTAACTAAAGCAGCTAGGGAAGGTCGATGGATTCTGATCGAGGACCTAGACCGTGCACCTTCTGAAGTTATTGGTCTTATCTTACCTATCATTGAAAAAGGAGAATTGACTATAGCAAGTAGAAAAGAGCGGATCAAATGTGCTGATGGATTCAAGATCATTGCAACCATGAAATCTTCATATAACATCGCAGGTGAAGAGATCGCCCCAAGCACAACAATCCTAGGAAGCAGATTGTGGCAAAGGGTGCACATTGAGCCGCTTTCAATCCAAGAGATTCAAGAGGTCATCGCACAAAAGTTCCCACTGCTCGAATCTCGGGTGCCGACTATAATGGATGTATATCAAAGGCTTTGCTCTTCCTTCCATGGAAGCCTCGCGATCAAGAGCTCTCAGGGCCGGACTCCTGGTCTTCGTGACCTTATCAAGCTCTGTAGCCGAATCCATAGGCGACTGCAGCGTCTAGGAGCTAAGACTGGCTATGAAGCTATGCCTGAAGGTGCTGAAGATGAAATCCTATTGGATGTTGTGGATGTATTCCTTAGCTACATCCCAGAGAAATCATTGGCAGAGTCACTTGCCCTTGTGGCCGCGGAAGCGCTCCAGATATCGCCACAGCGAGCGCAGTTTTCCCTGGGTGAACGAGTTCCTGCATATTCCGATCAGGGTAATAACATAATGCTCGGTAGAGAAGTCTGCCGAAAAATCAAGGTACCTGGCGGGTCAGTTATTAAACAATCCTCCTCATCGACTCGCTTTGCTTCCACAAGAGCTGCTTTGAAGCTTATGGAACAGGCTGCAGCTGCTATACAGATGGCAGAACCTATCCTACTTGTTGGAGAGACTGGTATCGGAAAGACGACTGTAATCCAACAGCTTGCCACGCTAATGCGCCAGAAACTCACAGTAGTGAACTTGTCGCAGCAAAGCGAAAGCAGCGATCTACTAGGTGGCTTCAAGCCTGTCAATATTCGCACAATGGCTGTTCCAATGCTTGACGAATTCAATACTGTGTTTGAGTTGACGTTTTCAGCCAAGAAGAACCAGAAGTTTCTGTCATCCGTTGCGAAAAGCGTTGCTGCAGGAAACTGGGTACGGCTAGTAAATCTTTGGCATGAAGCTGTTCGGTTAGCCGATGGTGTCTTCAAATCCAGTAACGGTCCCACCCAAGGAAATGAGGAACAACCCACGAAGAAAAGAAAGCTAGACTCGCCCAAGTATCAGCACTTGCGGCAGCGATGGGAAAGATTTGCGGGACAATTGAATGATTTTGAGGCCCAGGTAGCTCAGGGCGATGCCAAGTTCGCCTTCGCTTTTGTCCAGGGAAAGATTGTCAGGGCGTTAAGAAATGGCGAATGGGTCCTCCTTGACGAGATTAATCTGGCCTCACCTGATACCCTCGAAAACATTGCTAGCCTCCTACATCACGGTACTGAAGGTTCACCGTCTGTTCTGCTCTCGGAGGCTGGAGATGTGGAAAGGGTATTCGGGCATCCAGATTTTCGCATTTTTGGCGCTATGAACCCTGCTACAGATGCAGGAAAGAAAGACCTCCCTCCCGGTCTTCGCTCCCGGTTCACTGAAGTCTATGTACACTCTCCAGATACTGACCGGGACGATCTACTTGCTCTGATTCAGAAATATCTTGGTGACCTGACTTTAGGCGACATGAGGATCGCGCCAGATCTCTCACAGCTATATTTGGAAACGAAGAAGCTCAGCAATGAGAACAAGCTCACGGATGGGGCTGGACAACGGCCACATTTTAGTATAAGAACTCTTGTTCGTGCTCTTATCTATGTCAATGACCACGCGCATGTCTATGGTTTACGCCGAGCGGTTTTTGAAGGATTCTCCATGAGTTTTTTAACTGTCTTGAGCCAAGAATCAGAGAGGCTGCTTATGCCGCTCCTTGAGAGACACCTCTTCAGCAATACGAAGAACGCTAGAGCTCTTCTCGGCCAGACCCCTAAGCCCCCTACCGATGGCTACGACTATGTTCAGTTCAAGCATTACTGGATGCGACGTGGACATTTAGTTCCCGAAGAGCAACCGCATTACATTATAACACCCTTCATAGAGAAAAATCTGAAAAATTTGGTTAGAGCTAGTTCCACGCGTCGGTTCCCTATATTGTTGCAGGGCCCAACCTCTGCTGGAAAAACAAGCATGATTGAATACCTTGCGAAAGTCTCTGGCAACAAGTTTGTCCGTATCAATAACCACGAGCACACGGATCTTCAAGAATACCTAGGGTCTTATGTGTCTAGTGATGACGGCACTCTTCGCTACCAGGAGGGCATTCTAGTGGAGGCACTTAGAAATGGATACTGGATCGTTCTCGATGAACTCAACCTGGCGCCTTCCGACGTCCTCGAAGCAATGAACCGACTTCTAGACGATAACCGCGAACTCTTCATTCCAGAGACCCAGGAAGTTGTCCACCCACATCCGAATTTCATGTTGTTTGCGACTCAAAATCCTGCCGGTCTATATGGTGGTCGAAAAGTCTTGTCTCGCGCTTTTCGGAATCGTTTCTTGGAGCTGCATTTTGATGATATTCCAGAGAGTGAACTGGAATTTATTCTCAAGGAACGCTCCCAAATTGCTCCTTCGTTCTGTGCTAGAATAGTGTCTGTCTACCGGAAGCTATCTTTATTGC
This sequence comes from Aspergillus alliaceus, assembly GCF_009176365.1. Lineage (NCBI taxonomy): Eukaryota > Fungi > Ascomycota > Eurotiomycetes > Eurotiales > Aspergillaceae > Aspergillus > Aspergillus alliaceus. The sequence goes on from NW_022474695.1 coordinate 295,738, forward strand.
GTCAAGCCAATAGACTTTTTGAGCAGAAGAATAGTTTCGCTACTCTACGTGATCTGTTTAGATGGGCTCTCCGTCGAGCAGATGATCGTGACCAGTTAGCGATCAACGGTTTCATGTTGCTTGCAGAGCGAGTTCGGAACCCACAGGAAAGGGCAGCTGTGAAAGGTGTAATTGAAGAGGTCATGAGAGTACGTATAGATGAAGATGCGGTGTACAGCTCTTCGGAGCTGGAGAAGCGCGCTCCTTATCTTCCAACAGAAGTCGTTTGGACGAAAGCAATGAGGAGACTGTTCATTTTGGTGTCCGTTGCACTTGAAAATAACGAGCCAGTTCTACTCGTGGGAGAGACCGGGTGTGGAAAAACCCAACTTTGTCAAGCAGTCGCCGAAGCCTATAAAAGACAATTGCTCATTGTAAATGCCCATGTGAACCTAGAGACAGGCGATCTCATTGGCGCTCAGCGACCTGTGAGGAATAGGGCAGCCATCGAGCATCAGTTGATGAGTGATCTTCAAACGGTCCTTCATGAAAACAGTGCTTCGCTATCTTTAGAAGACATGAGGCGGATGTTTGGTACACTGAGTGCGGACCAATTGCAAGCCTGCGATGCCGAACTGATTAGGAGAGTTGAAAGGAACATTGTTCGTCTGAATGCTCTTTTTGAATGGTCAGATGGAAGCCTTATAACAGCGATGAAGACTGGACAATATTTCCTCCTGGATGAAATATCCCTTGCCGATGACTCGGTATTGGAGAGACTCAACAGTGTTCTTGAGCCTCATAGATCGATCCTTCTGGCAGAAAAGGGGCCCATCGACTCCATGGTCGTTGCTGACCATGGGTTCCAATTTCTGTCGACAATGAACCCTGGTGGTGACTACGGCAAACGCGAACTATCCGCTGCTCTTCGGAATCGAATGACTGAAATATGGGCTCCCCAACTCTCTGAAGATGAGGATATCCTTCCTATTCTCCAGAGAAAGCTTGAGCTAAACTCGGAGCACATCACCAAACCAATGCTACAGTTCGCCAAGTGGTTCAAGTCGACCTTTCAAAATTCCTCAACTACATCTCTTTCCCTTCGTGATCTCCTAGCCTGGGTCGACTTTGTGAACAAATGCCAAGCTGTAGATCCTCTATTCGCAGTAGTGCAGGGTGCTGCTATGGTGTTTATAGATACATTGGGTGCGAACCCGGCGGCAATGCTTGCGACAGCACTACACGATCTTGAGGGGAACCGTCGGCTGTGCCTTGACAAGCTCCGTGAACTTTTCGACGTTGATGCTTCAAGTATTTATTTGCAGAAGTCGAAAATTGAAATCGAAAACGGTTCTCTACGCGTAGGACCTTTTGCCCTTGCCATGAACGGCAACACAGATCCAGATCCCCAATTCATATTGGATGCACCTACTACGATTGCTAACTCGGTCAGAATTGCTCGTGGTTTGCAATTGTCGAAGCCTATCCTGCTTGAAGGAAGCCCCGGTGTTGGCAAAACTACTCTCGTGACTGCCCTTGCCAAGGCACTGGGGAAACCTCTCACACGTATCAACCTTTCGGAGCAAACAGACCTCACAGATCTCTTTGGCTCTGATGTCCCTGTGGAAGGTGGTGATGTTGGCCAATTCACTTGGCGAGATGCTCCTTTCTTGCAAGCAATGCAACGCGGTGACTGGGTCTTGTTAGATGAGATGAACTTGGCATCACAGTCCGTGCTTGAGGGCTTGAATGCTTGCTTGGATCATCGTCAAACAGTTTATATTGCTGAATTAGACCAATCCTTTAAGAGGCATCCGGACTTTGTCCTATTTGCTGCGCAGAACCCGCATCACCAAGGTGGTGGCAGAAAGGGTCTGCCTGCCTCTTTCGTTAACAGATTCACAGTCGTTTATGCTGACAGCTTCACCGACACTGATCTGAAAAGGATATGTGCCAAGCTTTTCCCTGGAAGCCCTTCTTCGCAGACGGACAAGCTAGTCGATTTCGTGTCGTTGTTGAACAAGGCCATCGTCCAAGAACGCCGATTAGGGGCTGTGGGTGGCCCATGGGAAGTCAATCTACGAGACATTCAAAGATGGCTTCAACTTTCGGACCGTGGTACCTTACAGGTATCAGCAAACAGCTTCCTTGATGTGATTATATCCCAAAGATTCCGCTCTCAAGACGATCGAGACTTGGTCAATTCCTTGTACAAGCAAGTTTTCAGTGAGGTTCCGGCACCCAACAAGAGCCTCTACCATAATCTCACACCGGAATACATGCAAATTGGTCTTGGAGTTATGCAGAGAGATCTGTACCTTCAACGTACCCAGGAACCACAGATGAGGATACTTCCAAGAGATCTTAGCATCCTCGAATCCCTTATGCTGTGTATAGAGCAGTCGTGGCCTAGTATTTTGGTGGGGCCGTCTGGATGTGGGAAGACTACTCTGATCAGGAAGCTCGCAGCCGTGAATGGTGCAAGTTTGGTTGAGTTGGCTCTCAGTGCTGATACAGATACAATGGATCTGATTGGTGGCTTTGAACAAATCGACTATAAAAGGGAGGTTTCGTCTCTCATTCACGATATCTCGCAGTTTCTTCAGCAACAGGCCATTTCTATGAATTCCTCCGAGACAGCACCACACGAAGCGAGAGCCTTACTGGAGATCTTTGAGAAATTACAGGGTCCGGATATCTCCCTGGAAGACATTTGTACCTCCCTCACAATGTTAAGCCAAACCTACCCACAAACTGCTTTCGTTGATATGCTTCTTCGAGCTCAGAAGCTTTTCCAGACAACAAAGCAGTCGGATAATATGAAAGTTGGCTTTGAGTGGACAGAAGGTGTCCTAACTCAGGCTGTCCAGCACGGCTACTGGGTTATCCTAGACAATGCAAATTTATGCAATCCATCTGTACTTGACAGACTGAACTCCCTCACCGAACCAGATGGAGCCCTCATACTTAACGAGCAACGTACTGAAGATGGATCAGCCCGGATCATCACGCCGCATCCCAACTTCAGACTTTTCCTAACAATGGATTCTCGTCATGGGGAATTATCCCGCGCAATGAGAAACCGTTGTGTTGAAGTATGCTTTTTGTCACAAGAAGACGAGCCCGCAGTTAACACATCTGTGCCTGCCTACACCTACGAATCGTTCCTGTACCGCCTCCGGCCTCTTTGGAATCTCGATCCTTCGGCTAGTGCTGAAGATGTTTCAAGACTTCTCTGTGAGGTCTGCTTGGATCATCTTTCAGTAATGGACCTTGCCTATTTGCAGCAGTCTCTCAAGTACTTCTTGCCGTATCACGGCAAATCAGTGGGTGAAGTGCTCTCATCGGCGATGAATCGATATGTGTCTGTTATCCATGAAAACTCGAACTGGAAACCTCTCGAGTGTACTAGAAAGGCAATTGAACTGGGCCGCGCTTCCTTGGCTGTCCAGAGCCATTTGCAACCCCTTCATCCTCTTGTGAATGAACCGCTAGTCTCATTATTGAGTAATGAGGTGCCGTATATTTCGTTGGCGATCATGGCACATTTGCAAGAGTCCAAACTTGATTTACAGCTTCTAAAGCAAGGCTTGTTACAAGCAGACGAGTCTGGCAAGCTAATAAAACCAAGCCAAATGAGCCGCCTAGAACGGTCCTTAGCATCGGCACGGATACCCTCGTTGATGAAGGATGCAACACAGCCAATTGGCTCCTTCCTTTCAGACTGTGGACAGGCAATTTATGATTTTATACAAAACCTCGACCAGGATGTTTTTCAAACTGCTCACATAGCAAATGCCGTTCGAGCTGTTCTCAACTTTTGCATGGACCTCTTCCGGCTCACCGCGGCGAGGGAAGTCGATGAAGGCGTGTTTCAGGTCTATCTTCAGATTGGTAGAGAGCTATGTGCTTCATTATCGAGCTCTTTCGGGCCTCTCAATAAATTAGCTGTTACGTTGTCTCAAGCCCTGAGTCGATTCCGAGAGAGTTGGGCTTTGACAACAGGTCTCAGTATGCAGAAGCTCTGGGAGTCATGGAGACCTGCAACCCCTGCAACTGAAACTCAACTGAAGTCGATTTTAGACTTAGAGAGTGTGGCTTCTGAATTCTCGAATATTGCAACAAAAACTCATCTTGATCTATCCCAGTTGAGTCAAGTTCGCAATTCTCTCATCAGCGCCCAACAGTCCATTATCCTGCATGGAGCTGATGAAGGGCAGTTAGTAGAAGTAAGTTAATGTCTCTATTTCATAATTTCTCTTGTTATTTATAGTGAACCGAACTGTTCATTTGCGTCCGATATGCTTACATGATGCAGGGCCTCAAACAAACCGTCAGCGAGTTGGCAAGCGTTGTACAACGCTCTGATTCAACCGCGGCTCCCTACTTCTCCGACGAATTCGAAGTATTGTGCCAGTACCATGACATTTTCGCACTCTTGCATAACAAGAAAGGAGGAGACCCAGTTATCCAGTCCAACTTACCGTTATTGGCTGGTCGTGATGCAAGCCCATTAAATGTGTCGGTCTTCCCGACACAAGTACCCGAGATCCTTCACAGACTTGCTTTATTTGCGGGATCTGAACGCTCGTCAACATTTGGTTCAGCTATCAGCGGCACGTTGTCAGTCTCGCTGTTAGAAAAACTGACAAATGTCGGCATCACAAATCTGGGTCAGATGGATGCCTTGGAGGTGGAGAAGCAGACCCTTTCCAAGGCCTTGACTTTATCTTCTCGGGAGATTACTATGGATCAACATAAGGTGCTGAAGCAGGTACTATCAAAACTTGCTGTGGAGCTAGTGCTTGTTCATAAGGAATTCTTTGAGTCGCAGTCTCGAGAGAGACTGGTGACCATCCTCCGTACTGTTGAAGAGCACGGTTGCTACGGCGATTCAAAGTTGCTGGATATTCGTCTGGAAAAGAGTCTGCCGCACGACCACTATTTTAAGACTTTTGCGGAACAAGAACTTCTAAGTATTGCTGCGTTGCTGGCAACTAGCCAGCCACACGACAATGATAAGACTATTCAGAACTCGGGAGCGGCTTTAGTTCAGCTAGCTGCGACCCTCCTGCGGCTCTATGTCCCAGACAAGCCATTCGATCCATCACTGGGGTTAGTTGTCCAAAGGCAAAGGCACAGCCAGCGTTCTTTGGAGCTTACTGCGAAGGCTGATGCTATTGCTTTGTTCGAAATGGGGTTTTCTGGCCAATCGTCGAACATGCGGCATGAACTCATCCAGGGTGAATTGCGTAATCTTGGTTCAGCACCTCCTCCTTCATCGGTTACCAGGCCACAAGTTTCAGAACTGAGCCTCCTTCACGGTGAATTTACCAGTGTCATAAAATCTGTTCTTGAGAGGCTCCCTAAAAGCATCATCAACGCAACGAGTGAGAGTCCTTCTGAGTCTCATAGTCTGGTGAATCTATTGCGTGATAATATTCACCAGCTAAGTCGACGTCTTAGCGTACACTATAGATCATATGATGACATAGTTGTTCCTGTTGTTCGCTTCCTTCAAATGCTGGACCTAGGACTTTTCCTGATATCAGGAAGACCCCAGCAGTCAAAGGATGTGCAGGCGGTGGATGCAATTAGCAGGAATACACCATTCCTTGGAGGCATTCGCCATCCCCTCTCAGATCTCTATCACCTAGACTCAGATACAAACTCGAAGCATGTGATTGAAATGTGGTTCCATGAACTGTCATCGCTCAAGGTGGCCGAAAATGCGGACCCGGGCCTTCTTCACACCAAAAATGGGCGCAATGCTCTCCGTCGTCTATTCGAGCAGTTCCATGGGTTATGGAAGGCGAAGCTACGGGAGGATCAGGAAGAAGAGGCACAAAAGGCGAGCCTATATCACTATCGAGGATCCTGGGAAGACAGTGAAGAGGTTGATGAGAATGAGCTCCGTGAGCTCTTCCCTACTTATGAAGAGGACCCCGTCGGGAATGATAAGAAACCAAGTCGTCTTAACCCCAAAGATATCTCCATTCGACTTGCGTCCCTCCACGCGAACCTCTTCCAACAGGAAGACACCGGGCGAGCCCTGACGGCATACGTGAAACACTCTGCTCGACTGCTGGGGTCGTTATGGCCCGAGGGCAGTACTTCTACGCCACATGTGCATCCAAAAGAGCATCTTTCCGGTGTTCTCTTGTTGCTTGAAGATGCAGTAGACGAGGACACTGATTCAAGGAACATGTATAATTTCTATGTAGACGCAAACCCTGATGAAGCTAGAAAGCTCGTTTCTTTGACATTGGCGACGGAGTCCCGTTTCTTGCAGATCCAGAGAGCCTGGCCAGAACATGCAGTCCTTGCAGATGTAATCCTATGCTGTAAGGAAGTTCTCCAGTTCAAGCATGCTGAGCCTGTCGCCAAATTCCTCACCAAAGTCGAAAAGCTCCACGGTCTCGTTCATGAATGGCAGCTTGTTGCAAGCAGGGAGTACTCGGCTGCTGGTGTTTACGACCAGATCACGAGCCTGATTATCAATTGGCGTCGTCTTGAGCTGTCGACCTGGGCAAGACTGCTGGATATTGAGAAAGAAAAATGCGTTCAGGAAGTGAGCCAATGGTGGTTTGTGGCCTACGAAGCGATCATTGCAGCACCTATCCAACTGGCTGGCTCTGGTGAAGTGGACCTGAGCGAACATACACAAGAAGTCATCGCCACGCTGGAAAATTTCTTCCGCTCAACCACCTTGGGTCAGTATTGCGAGCGTCTGCGGCTTGTTAAGAACTTCCGGTCTCTGCTGTCACTTTACATTCAAGACTTCCCTTCACTGAAGCAACTAGTGTCCGCACTAGACAACTTTATCCAGCATTACGTCCAGTTTGAGCCGCCGGTGCAAAAACTTCTCAATGAGAGAAGGTCGGCACTTGAGAAAGACATCAAGGAACAAATCCAGCTCGCCAGCTGGAAAGACACAAATATTGTGGCCCTCAGGGAAAGTGCGAAAAGATCGCATCATAAGCTGTTCAAACTTGTCAGGAAGTACCGAGAAATTTTGGCTCAGCCTGCTCAGAATATCCTGGAACAGGATATGCCAGACCTCAATGAAGTGCTTAGTTTCGCTGATCAAACATTGGTTCTTCCTTCAGCAAGTTTCCCAGAAGCAATCGCCCAATGCCAAAAGGCAGTCAAGCTCTGGGAGACCAGGCCGCCTCGATTCAGGGATCCTGACAGCACCGTTAGCAACATGGCTCATATGTATGTGTCGATCTCGACAGAGTTTGACATCTCGGAAGATCTTGACAGCTTCATGAAGTTCTTTTTGGAAAGCATCAACGAGTTCCGATCTCAAACGCCAAAGACCTTGACTGAGGAAAACAAAGACGACGTACAACATCTCAAGGTTCAAAAGCGACGCTTCTATGCTGATATTCTTCGGCGGTTACTAGAAATGGGTGTCAAACGTAGTGCTAGCACTAGCTTGATTGAAACACAAGCATCTGTTGCGCAAGTTCTTGCCAGTAGCCCGACTCTGGACTTTGGTTCTATAGCAACCAATGTTGTCAAAAGCGCCGATCTTTACTTCCACAAGTTCCTGGATATCCTCCCACGCGTTCGCCAAGCAGCACATAATTACTCCGAAGACCTCAGCAACGTTGAAGTATCAAGAAGTTCAGGGTCCGTTGAGCACCTGTTGCATCTGGTTAGGAAGCAGAGGGCAGCTATCTCTCCAGCACTCTCTGGTGTGGAATCGTTCCAGTCAACGCTTGTAAAGATTTCCAACCTTTGGCAAGCTAACCCTACCTCAGTCCTCAAGTCACGCCCTCAGTTTTCGAATGAGGTCCGGGATACTGCAAGAGCCGTAGCCTGGCTAACGCCTATACTTGGACTAGCCATGACGGTTGTAGAAATACATGCCAAATTCTCCGACATACAGTCATCTAACATTGTTGACGGTCTACGTGCCTGGAAAGAAGCTTTTGATAGGCTGCGAAAGTCGCTGGGAAATCTTCCGCACTTACCTCATGGCGTAACTTCAAAACTACATGAAGAGACTCTGAAGGAAGCATCGTCTTCCTTTGATAAGCTGAACCATGACCTTGCAAGCTGGGCTGAGAGCCGGCCTGACCTGTCTTTTGTCCTGATGCAGATAACCCCATGGGCCAATGTCGATGTCGAGCCAGCCGAGGTGCTGCAGACTAAGAGTCTCCTCGCTATTGGGGACTTCGATGGCAATCTACTTGTAGCAATCGACAAAATCCTTATTAGCCTCCAGAAGCTGAAGGACGTGCCTTCCCTAATCGTATCGCCCGGCTCACTCTCACGGAGTGACGAGTTCTTTACCAGGGCTCTAAAGGCCGTTCACCTGCCTGATATCACAGCCTCACTGGACTCGGTTTTGAATGAGCTGCAGTTCCTCCAGACGAGCTCCAAGTCTGGACTTGCTCTTGCCGTTTCATTAGTTGCAAGCTTGTTACCTATTATGAACAAATATCGCAACATATGCAAGGACATCGTCGATCGCTACATGACAGTGCATCGTGAGACATGCAAAATGTCATATATTCTCGCCAAATCGTTCATACAGATCGCGTCTGAGGGATTCTGCACTCCCGCAGAGGCGTCCACGGAAGAAAGCAAACCTGGCAAGTTGGAGAGTGGAACCGGCCTCGGTGATGGCCAAGGGGCCGAAGATATCAGTAAAGATATTGGCGATGATGAAGACCTGTCAGAGCTCGCTCAACAGGAACAAAATGAAGAGCCTACAGAAGACATGGACGATTCAGGAGACGCAGTGAATATGGATCAAGAAGAGTTGCGTGGGGAGACAGGCGAGCATAAAGAAGGAGACGATGAAGACAACGACGGAAGTGGATCGGAAGAGGAAGATAACATTGATGAGGAAGTGGGCAGTGTTGGCGGCCTTGAGGACACTGCCGTCGATGAAAAGATGTGGGATGGCGCTCATGATGAAGAGCAAAAGGAGACAGAAAACCAAGAGGGTAAAGGAGTGACTGAGTCCGAAGAACAAGCAGCAGCAGAAGAGCGTAAGGAGAAGGAAGGAGAAGGGGGAGAGGGAAAGAACGACGAGGCCGAAGAGGAAGAGGAAGAGGAGGAAGAAGAAGATGCCCCTGATGATGAAGGAGAGGCTGTTGGACGCGAGGAGATGGATGTTACGGATCCTCATGCCAAGGAACAGGACGCTCTCGATCTTCCAGAAGAGATGCAACTTGACGGCAATGAAATGGATAAAGACGAGGTGGAGAGCGGCGATGGACTCGACGATGGACTCGACGATGATCTTCCTCCTGCCGAAGATGAGCAACCGTTCGAAGGAAAAGAGGAAGAGAAGGTTGAAAACGCCGATTTGGATCAACCGGCAGAGGAGCAAGAGGGCGATCAGAATGAAGACGCGGGCGAGGACCAAGAAATGAAAGAAGCCGAAGCAGAAGAGTCGAATGAGCCTGGGGAAGAACCGGAAGAGACTGAACAAGATGACTTCTTGGCTCAACGCGACGAAAACGAAGCAGAAGGCGAAGAAGTGGCACCAAGCGAAGCTGTTAATGGCGGACTCGGTGCGGACCAAGACCAAAATATGGAGCAAGGCGCCTCTGGCAATGCAGAGCAGGAGAGTGGCTCAGCTGACCAGTCTGATGATAAGCAACGAAAAACTGGAGCTGCCAATGAAGGAGAAGATAACGAGCGGCATAGAGATGCAGGCGGTGGTGACGATGCCAACCACAATGACCCTCAGTTGCAAGCGTTCAAGAAGATGGGTGACATTCTCGAACAGTGGCATCGCCGACAGAAGGAGATCATGGAATCTTCTAAACAGGAAGAGAACGAGGCCGACCAGCCTCTGCCTCAGGATACCGACATGGCTGACGCCAATTTCGAGCATCTTGCTGACCAAGATGATGTCGCTGATACCCAAGCGCTTGGTCAGGCTAATGAGGATCAAACACAAGCTCTTGATCAGAACAAGGGCGTCGAATCGGATGTCAAACCTGGTGACAACGAACCTTTGCCGGACATGACCGAGGAGCCCCAGGAGACCTTAGAGAATAAGATGGAAGATGAAATGCAGCTGGATGGCGATAGTGCACCTAAGGATCAAACCGCTGGTGCCATGATCCCGGGAAGCTCGCACACTCAGGAACGGACAACTGAATCCGTTGGCCATCACGAAGCCATTGAAGAACTCGATGAGGTCGACGCACAATTAGCAGCAATCCATCTATCGTCCTCTCTCCCACCACTTACGCCCCGGGACGAAGCCCAACGACTCTGGTCCCATTACGAATCTGCCACCAATGATCTCTCTCTCTCCCTAACAGAACAGTTGCGTCTCATCTTAGCTCCGACGATGGCAACAAAACTGCGTGGCGATTTCCGGACAGGAAAGCGACTAAACATCAAGCGCATTATTCCTTACATTGCGTCGCAGTACAAGCGCGATAAGATTTGGATGCGGCGGTCAATTCCTTCCAAGCGCAACTACCAAATCATGCTTGCTGTGGACGACAGTAAGTCTATGTTAGAGAGTGGAAGTGGCCAATTGGCATTCGAGACACTTGCACTCGTCGCCAAGAGTCTTAGCATGCTTGAAGCCGGAGATCTGTGTGTCCTCGGGTTCGGCAGCGAGGATCATGTCAGAGTCGCACACGAGTTTGGCAAGCCATTCTCTTCGGAAGCAGGAACACAGGTGTTCCAGCACTTCAGTTACCAGCAAACCGGCACGAACGTGCGGAAGTTGATTGCTGATTCGATCGCTCTGTTCCGCGAAGCTCGCTGGAAGCAGTCGCCTGGAGGAGGCAACGCTGACCTTTGGCAACTGGAGCTCATCATATCCGATGGTATTTGCGAGGACCATGAAACCATTCAACGCCTTGTGCGACAGGCTCAGGAGGAGCGTATCATGATTGTGTTCATCATTGTCGATGCTGTCAAGGGCAGCTCGATCTTGGATCTCACTCAGGCAAGCTTTGAGCCTGACACTGAGAGCGGCACCGGAGAGATGAAGTTGAGAATGAAGAGATATCTAGAAGGATTCCCATTCCCTTACTATCTGGTTGTGCGTGACGTTAGGGAGTTACCAGCTGTTTTGGCTACGGCGTTGAAGCAATGGTTTGCGGAGGTTGTTGAGACCTCTTCTTAAAAGTTACATACTCATTATTTTTTTCCTTTTCTGTTTTTGGTTATGGTTATAGAAAAGAGCGTTTCCGTTTTATATGTATATATTTTGTTCATGTATGTAGTTGCGGATACTAGGTCTACTATACCGAGCTTCTTCCTACTGTTAATGGTCGTTGGTGTAATCTGGCTTATACAGTTTTAGAGGGACATAGTAGTTTCCTACTATACTATTTTCCATGAAGTAACCTATTCTCGATATAGTGCCTTTGAACATATGATCAAAGAAATATTCTACTGGTGGAGTGATGTTGACATCAGTAACGTCCTTCGAAAGTCTATCCGTATGGGACTATCGCACAGCGTATCATTTTCGCCCCCATGGCAATAGTTGTGGTTTTAATATAGTGGGTTAAAGCCACCAAGGAATACTCAATAACTGCAAGACCTGGTATATATTAGCTGCAGGAATGCTTGTAGCAATAAACTTACTTACCTAAGCCTTGGTCGTCGACTTTCCTGGACAAAGTGACAATATTTGTGACGACCTATAGAGCATCAGGTACAAGCTGTCCCGCTGTAGTTATTTTTGAGAGACGCTTACATATTGGTTCACATCATCGATCTTCAAGTCCTGTCAAGTAATGAGTGGTTTGTACTAAGGTCGTAAATGATGCTAAATCCCTACCATCTGCAAAGCAAGGTGCAATATATCAGGGGTTAGCAGGCAAGTAAAACAAGAACGTACGGATTTATAACCGTACGTACTCTCTGCGGACGTAAAGGGTATTCTAAGATGTGCTGATTCCTTCGTAGTTCTTTGGATGGTTACGGTACCTGTACATCGTGTTGAAACTTTTCAGGGCGGCTCTCCCAGTATTGATTCACCTAATAACAATAATAATTAGGTGAATCAATAGTCAGTCAGTTTGAGGGCTAAGTCAGTCACAAGGCAGGTGACATAGATGCAGGATACGGCTAGCGCCGATACGAGCCAGAATCTGTCCTACTAGGAGTTCTATAATGATGTGAATAGTGATGCTTCCGGCTAGAAGCAGGCCAAAGGCATCAAGAAAAAACTCTACACTAACTCAGGCTGCCGTTTAAAGAGTGGGAGGTAGCAAAATTAGGGCCTTCGATGAGCATATTATAGTCCGCACTGGATCGGGACCCTCCTCGAACTGTATGCATATTCAATATTTGGCTCTTAAATTTGCAGAAACATTTCTACCCCAGGCCCTGAAGCTCTTCTGCAATTCATGAAAAGTGCATATCATTGCATTGTTAAGCTACCACAACTATCTTCCATACCAGCTTTTGTCCATCCCGGGAAGTATCATTACACCCTGGCCGCAGGAAGGCATATTATTGGTGGTATCGTCAATTTTAACAATCGCACTGTCTATTTCTTAACTACTGGGATCTATAAGGATTGCCTGGAAGCCAGATATACAAAGAGACAAAGAAAAGAAAAAGAAATTCCATTGTGCAGGGAAAAAAGTAGACTTGCAAAAAGGGATGACCAAACTGAGGCTTCATGCCAGGAAATTATGCGTGTTAAGCATACGCATGCATTTAGGATTCTAAAGCCCCTGTCCACATAAGAGATGCACCTTTCGTACGGATGCAAACACATACTATAGATTAAATCTAGCATTGCCGCCAGCTGCGATTTCGGGTGTCCAGCCGTCTTCGATAGCTCCTACGGCCTCTCGTGCGTTGCTTAGCCTAAATCTTTTATCGTTTTACTTTTTCTGACTTTTGTACAGATTGTTAATCCTGCAGGAATCTTGATTATTAAACTTTCATACCAGCACCAAATCTTCGCAGATTCACTGCCACAACACATTGCTATATCCTCCTGGGACAAGGATCACGCTGATCAAAGGAAAAATTGCTCTTCCTAACTCAAAGTAACGATGCCAGGTATGCTATTCTCGTTTGTTCTAGGTGATCTAATCATATCTTGTCCTAGTTCAATCACCGAGAAGTTCAGAGACAATAATCATGTGTATCACCACCAGTTGCAATATCTACCTCAAGTCCCGTAACCTAGTATCCCGATAATATTAACGCAAGCGTTTAACAGATGGAGAAGGCGAGCAGCAAGACTGTGCTTTGGGATACTATATGACGCAGCCATGTGGGTGTCAAGATATTATGACGCGGAATTTCCAACTAAAAGGCTCCTAGTCTAGTCTAGAACCCTTCAAAGCAGGCTTCCATTGCCAAGCAAAGACTTGTATGGTTTCACCTGAGAGATTTCTTAGCGTTTCGTATAATTCGTGGAGTGCATCTGTCCAATATCAGTCCCCCAGATGGAAGCCAAATTTCATAGCTCAACCAAGGAAGACGCCCAATAGGGTGTCAGAAGATCCCCCGTGGGGGGTAGGAAGGGGTTGTATTGCACCGAACGCCTCTGTAGCGAATCTACTTATCAGGGTAGAACGCCTATCGATTAGGCAAGGAAATGCAATGGGAGAATCTCAGGCGAGACTAGTAGGTCGATTCAGTACGAGACTAAAGCTTAGAGAATACTAATACATGGAGACAGGGGGCGGGATATATCCAGTTCTGTCCCTCTACTCGGCCACGAGTTCCGTGGCTTTGATCACCATGATCGCTCTATACGTCAGGGGGCCATAAATGGCTTTGTTCCGTTCAGTGTTCGGGCAGCCGAATGGTAGACGGTATATCGAAAGGTAAGCAGAATATCTCACTCCACTGATGCGCACGGGCGGATTCCAGGGTGGGTGCGCAATCTCCATCAGAACGGCGACTGCTTTGTCTTCCAGGCCGTGTATACCGGATCCTTGAGAGCCATGCGACAGATATCAGGTTCCTTTTGCTATCCATGTCGAGGAGACGCTGGTCCCCATACGCTGTCCGGCTGTCATTATTGCGATTCCGTCCCTTTTATTTGGTTTTCCCGTTATATCTTCTGTCTGTTGATTCGGGAGAAACGGTTTCGATCTCGGGATTTACTACCATGCGGTGGTCAATCTGCCGCCTCGGGACCTAGTACGGCCCGAACAAATCAAGGGCATTACTCCATACCATGAGTCTTGCTCGGATATTGGAAATTGTGCGGTCAATGATTCATATTCTTGGGAAAGGCCTTTCAGCGTTTCAGGGGGTCAAGGTCTTCTAAAAGCTCCCACTTAATCTTAGTTCGTTGCGTATGTATGCTCGATCAGAATTACCGTATACCGCGTCCGCATTTCCTACTTCCCTTTGCTTAAAAGATATATCGATTCCTCCACACCAAAGATAGCAGTTCTTTATTGTAGGACATTCTTTAGACGCCATCCCTCCCTCGCCGTGTCTGGAGCGATCACAATATGACGGTCGGGAATGATAATGATGAAAGCCCTCCGCCTGACACATATCAGGCCCAGTTGGCAACGAAAATATGGCTCTTGCTGATCTCACTTATGATAACAATGTTTTTAGTGGCCTTGGACCGGACAATCATTTCAACGGTAGGCACACATAATCTCTCCCCAAGCCGGCCGCTCGGGGGTAGAATCGGATGATGCCGGTCGTACTGACCATCATGTTGACTAGGCCATACCTCGCATCACCAACGAGTTCCACTCCCTTGACGACGTCGGTTGGTACGGAAGTTCGTATCTGTTGACGTGCTGTGCGTTCCAGCTGTTGTATGGAAAGATCTACACGTTGTATGCCGTTAAAGCTGTCTTTCTTGCAAGTATATTTTTGTTTGAACTTGGCTCTGCTGTTTGCGGGGCTGCTACCTCGACAGCTTTCATCATTGCGCGAGCAATCTCTGGAGTTGGCGGTGCAGGTATCTTCGCCGGATCTGTACGTCGCCTGTTCTTCTCCCAAGTCTTACCAACCTCAGTTCTCTGACCGTGGTTCTTGTAGGTCGTATGTATTGTCTACGCGGTTCCCCTGGAGAAGCGCCCCAAGATTCAGGGCCTGTATGGTGCCCTCTTTGGTCTCGCTTCAATCGTCGGTCCTCTGATTGGTGGCGCTTTTACCTCTAATGTAAGTTGGAGGTGGTGTTTTTATATTAATCTGCCCTTTGGAGCCGTCGCGATGCTGGCTATTTTTTTCTGTCTCAAGATCCCTGACAGACCGACCACCCGTGTTCCCCGGACAGAGAAGCTCTCGCAACTAGATATCCCGGGAACCCTGTGCTTGGTTCCGGGGATTGTCTGTCTTGTATTGGCTCTCCAGTGGGGCGGACAGTCATATGCTGTAAGTGAAGCTGGCCGGAGGTTTTGAGACAGTTCGACCTAGAGCAAAACTGACAATGTCCAGTGGAATAATGGCCGTATCGTCGCCCTGTTTACCGTCATGGGCATCTTGCTTCTGGCGTTTGTCGGAATCCAAGTATTCTGGACAAGAACTGCAACCATCCCTCCGCGCATTTTCAAGCAGCGGAGTATCATCTCCGGCTTCTGGGCCACCCTGTGTGTTGGTTCTTCGCAATACATTATTGGTAAGATAAAACAAGGCCCCCATTCCTGGACCTCTTATACTTCTAGTCAGATGAGCTAACCTCAGTGATATAGTATATTTCTTGCCCATCTGGTTCCAATCCATCAAAGGCGTTTCAGCCGTCAACTCTGGCATCCAGCTACTCCCTACGATGCTCTCGCTGGTTGTAGGCTCCCTTGCTAGCGGGCTAACCACCCCAAAAATCGGCTATTATACTCCCTTTGCCATTTCCGGATCCTGCATCATGAGCATCGGCGCCGGCCTTCTCACCATGCTCCAAGTCCACACCGTCGAGGCTAAATGCATCGGCTATCAGATCCTCTATGGGTTGGGCATGGGACTATGCTTTCAGCAGCCAAATCTCGCGGCCCAGGCGGTTCTCCCCGCACTCGATGTGCCGATTGGGCTGGCCATCATCTTTTTCAGTCAGCTACTGGGCGCCGCGGTTCTTGTCCCCGTTGGGGAAAATGTGTTGGCGAATCAACTATTGAAGAGGCTATCTGGCATTGATGGCATCGATCCTAGCCTTATTACCTCAACTGGTGCAACATCCTTACTGGATTCAGTCCCCGCGGGCCTGAGGGACACGGTCCTTGACGCTTACAACGAGTCACTGCGGAAGGTATTCCAGGTTGGATTGATTCTTTCTTGCTTGTCAATCCTGGGAAATGCTACACTCGAGTGGGTAAGCGTGCTGAAGGGTAAACAGGCTTCAGCGGCCGCTGCCAGTCCTGGCACCTCAGAACACGATAAGATAGAGATTGACGAAGAAAAGATTGTTGGTGGAGGGGCCAAATGATTGAGGAGAGGTTGTTTTATTAGACCCATAAAAAGGATGTGGCCAAAAAGTTGTTTCCCCTGGGTATAACTAGGGTTGTATTGTTTTAAGTGCAATTTAGCAATAGCAAAACAAGATCTCCCTTCACTTTTCGACCTGTTTCTCCCTATAAGGGGATACTTAAACTAGGTCTCTAGCTCCCTTTCTCCCTCCGGTAAGAAATACAACGGCCGGGGATTTCCCCACATATCACAAGGATTAAATCTCCAGGCTCCCTGATGCTTTCTTGCGAACCAGTATTTGACTACAAAGTTGACCACTTTCGACACCGGCGGAAACTTATGCTGGCCGGCCTCAAACCATTATCGATACAGCCAAATGCGAGGGGAAACATCTCATCAAAGCTGCCAACCTTAGTGATATGCTTTTCAGCCCGGGTCCAGAGCAGCTTCAGATCCTGGCTTGGGAAGCTCTTCAGCGCGAGAATGGTCCCGATCTCGTCGCTGAGGTGTTGGAAGAGTGGTGTCGCAAATGAATCTATGATCCCCTGGAACACCTGGTGCGAGTAATCGGCGGGAGATGTGGTTACGCAATACTCAAGGAGGGTCTGCACCCCCCCGTGGAACAGCGCATGTTGAGCTTGGTTGACGGCCATGATGTCCGGGTTCTTGGTGTATTCAATCAGCCCGGGGAAGAGGTATTTCTCTTCCCCGTCGTGATGCGCGTTGATGCAGTGGACAAGACATTTGGTGTGAAACAAAAGATCCGCAGTGTCGGCTGGTTTCGTGACGTAGGGTGACTGTCAATAGATGCTATTCATGGAGCGAATGAAAAAGTTGTGGACGTGATACATGTCGGTAGCCATGAAAACGGAGAAGTGAGAGTGCTATAAAAATAGGTTGAAGCATCAGCAGTGAAGACTGTACTGCCGTTGGAGGAGCTTACGATATCGTGGCCCTGACATTGGGGGGAGGTGATGAGAGGCCATGATTTGTCCGCCCATTCCTTAGGGATCACACTTGTTGTAATCATGATGGTAATTCGATCTCTGGCGTTGGTTGAATGGTCGGTCTACAGTATACTTCCCGCATTGAAAAAAAGAAAAAGAAAAAGAAGAGGAAGGAGAAGATAGAGCTCGCCGTTCTGAGACAGGGCATGTTGTCTCAACATGCAGCGGACGTTCGGGGTGAATCGGAAATCGGGCCATTGGAGACTCAGAGCTTTGAAGCAGATCTCCCGAAGCCCTAGAAACCCTATGCTTGGCGTCGTAGTTTATGGTAGGGAAATTGGGGTCCGATTAGGAGGGTCTTTCGAAGTTTAAGAGGAGTGCTTGCAAGTGCCTGGTATATATATTAAGGACTACAACAGACTGAGGCAGACAACTCAGTACCTTGCACAATTAGACACTGTTGAATACTGGTCTTTTAATCTTTCCTTGATAGCAACCTTACACTCCCCACCTCCATCCAAAATGGCACCAGTTTCTCCTGTGATCCCTGATTCTTGGCTCAGGTCCTAACATCGGCGCCAACGTGGCCAAGGAGTTCGCGGCGGACGGCTACAGAGTCGCCCTAGCGGCAAGAAAGTCCCCTGTTGAATCTAACGCGTCCTACAAGTACATTATAGGCGACCTCTCCAAGCCAAGTCTCCGTCCATGATATTTTTACCCAAGTTCGGGAGTCGCTGGGGGAGCCAAGCGTCGTGGTTTACAACGGTAAGACAAGACAAACAAGCGACCCCATCCCGGGCCGCCGCTCCCCGAGGCCTTTCTAGCTAGACAAAAGGAGTGGGTGGCTATAGGCCATGAGACAGACTGACGAGGGAATGGATATAGCCGGCGCTGTGTCCCCGACGGCCAAGGAGGATCCTTACCAGTTGGACCTCAGCCAATTCCAAACTGATTTCAACATCAACACCGTGAGTATGTTCGTGGCCATCAAGGAGGCGCTGGCCTCATTCGCAGCGCTCCCTGAGACGGCCGCACGTACGTTCATTTATACTGGCAACGCCATGAACTTCGCGTCCTTTCCTGGAATTATGACCTTGGGGGCTGGAAAGAGTGCCTCAGCGCACCTTATTTCTGCTGCCGCAGCGGCCTATGCGCCTAGAGGATTCAAGTGAGTTGAAGAGGGTAGGAGTATACGAGGTAGAATAATTTCCTAACAGTCGATAGATCCTATTATGCCGATGAGCGACAGGCCGATGGAAAGCTTGCTGGAAGGGGTATCAGTGGTGAAGCGCATGCTAGGCTCTACAAGACCCTTTCCGAAGAGAAGACTCAGGGGCCCTGGTTACAAACCTTTGTGAATGGGAAGGGCTACGTATACTTCGCACCGGATACCCAGGTTACTTTATAAGGGCGTTGATCAAACTTCAAGGCTACCAAATCTTCAATTCTCTCGACGTGAATATCTCTCAGCGGGTACATGTACGCCCAGGAGAAATTAAATGAAGATAATTCAAAACTACCCCAGGTTCAGAGCACCTTTGGTAGCCGCGTATCTCTTATATAGTCAACGTATGGCATTGTTATGACTTCTGTTGCTGTTGTAGTGCTGGTCATTATTCTTTTTGCTTGTAAAGCCCCGTGAAGAAGGCGTTAGGATTCATTTGACTCTCCTAAAACTAACCCCACCACGCATTCTCCTAGTCCTATACTCATACGATGATTGTTCCCTCTTACCTTTCTGAAATAATGAACTGAGAGTAAGAGAAAACCATCACTCCTGGGGCCACCACTGGAGGACTATCCAGGCATCCTTTCCTCTGGATTTCATTGGTGGGAGATCCCAAGATCTCAAATCCTGTGTATCAATGTGGGTGCGTTACAGACAAACCGAGAATGTTGGCCTCTAGTGTAGGAGATTGAGGATAGTCCTAGAGACCTAGAGGTAGACCCGGGCTAGCAATAGATACGCCTCCGGGCACAGGGAGTTTGGGGGGAGAGGGGGGGGGGTTCTACCCCGGCACAAAGCGGTTCATCGCTGTTTACGGCAGTTAGGTTGTTCTCTCTACTTGCGGTCTACATCCTTATGTTCCCAACGTTACAATAAGGAAATACAATATAATGCTAGTAATAAGGAGGAGAGTGCTATTGCGTGTAAAACCCTCGCATTCCCCAAAGAGACAGCACCAACAGTCAAATGGAGAAATACTCAATATCAAACGCACAAAAGCGAAAGGGAGCCCAGTTTGCATCCCGCAGTATTCCCTTGACATTACCCGACCTTCCAGTGCCGAGGGTTCGGACCCCGACTCTTCGCCTGTCCAGAATAATGTGCAGGGGTAGGAGACATACTCTTCGGCCAGATTTACGCAGACCTGTCTCAATAGTGGACAGTGCATTGAAAGTGTCTCTCAAGTTCCGATCGTGGTGGCAAGGAAGCCCGCCTATCGATCTATAGAAATACGAGCGCCCAACCTGGTCTAACACATCCCATTGTCCCAGTCAGGATTCACGATATATTACAGGCCTTTAGCAAATTTCTAAAAAGGAAAAATGATTCCCCCTCGCGTCATCACCGTCTTCGGTGCAACCGGAAACCAGGGTAGCGGCATCATCAACACCGTTCTTGCGGTACCAGCAGTCAGGGAAAAGTATACCCTGCGAGGCGTCACTCGCGATCCAGAGGGTCCCAAACGCACGGCGCTTTCACAAAAAGGCGTTGAGCTTGTCAAGGCTGACCTGAACGACCTTGACTCCCTGAAAGCCGCTATTCGAGGCTCATATGGTGTCTTCGGTATGACGGATTTCTGGAGCATCCACTCGAAGGAAGTCGAGGTGCAGCAGGGTAAGAACCTCTTTGAAGCCTGCAAAGCCGAAGGGGTGCAGCATTTTGTCTACTCCTCCTTGCCTTGGGCAACCAAGACTACAAACGGCATCTTGCGTCACCTAGAACATTTTGATAGCAAGGCGATGGTGCAGGAATTTATCGAGGCTCACAAGGGGGATATGATTGCGTCGTATTTCCGGCCGGGTAAGGGACCTTCCAGGGATCCTTCTTTGACTCGGTCAATAATATTTAATTTTCATTTCTAACCGCGTTGCTCAGCCATGTTTTTGAGCTTTCTTCCAAATTTGATCCGCAAGCGAGACGGGACGCCGACGATGATCTTGCCATTCCCGTCTGATTCCATCTCCTGGCCCTTCATTGATCCCCCTCAGGACGGTGGCAAGTACGTTCTAGGGCTCTTCGAAGGCGGATCCGCAGCCAACGGCGTTCAGGTCAATGCAGTTAGCTGTTGGACAACTCCAAAGGAGCTCGCATCAGCCTTGACCAAGGACTCCGGGCGCGAGGTTGCCTTGGAGATTGTAGATCCGGAAACTTTTGCGAGGGAGTTTCCCGAGAACATTGCGGCGGAGCTAACAGAGACGCTGAGGATTGTGGGAGAGTTCAGTGTCTACGGGCGCAATGAGGAACAAAACCTGGCCAAGCATGACAAATGGCTAGTTGAGGGGCTGGGAAGAAGTTGAGTTTGGAGCAGTGGATTTATCAGAATCGGCCGTGGACGTTCGAGGCAACTAGTTTTCTCGACACTTTAGCCGAACAGAAAAGACAACAGCATCAATGATCCACTCTGTTCTAGTTTGATTAGGCTAGATAATGAACTGCGATAAAGGGACCACCACTCACACTGCCATGCTGATTCCTTCTTACACCCTTACACTCCTGGTGTCTTCTGAGACCCCAATTGCCCTAATCACGTGCTTGCAAGGTCTAAATACCACCCGTTCTCCATAAAAGGTCCATCAGTGCATACTGCGTAACTTCTTTCATCCAACGGGGAAGCTAGATGTCATATTTCAGCTTGATTTTTGTCGTTATAGTCAGACGGCAAGGACCCCCATAAATTTGGGGATAGGTTATTTGGTGGAGGAGGAAGTCTAAATCTAGGAGGTCTAAATCTAGGAATTCAACATGCAAGAAGTGTGTCCGACTAAGCAGTTGTATATTCAGAAGAAACCATCCACCCATCTTTTAGTGCTGAGCAATAAGCAGATCATCGCCTCTTAAACCTGTCATCCTACATTCAGTCGGTCCGTCCTCCTATGGGAAACAGCTCAGCTGTCACTAATGTGATGCTCTCACGAGTTTGGACCATGCCCTGGACACCAATCTATAGTCGTCCAATCAGATTGATTCATCTTCGCATGTACTGGCATATCGGGGTAGCCCGCAGGTGCCACACCAGGCAAGCCCTGCCCGTCACTTTCGTACCCAAGTCCAGTGCCAACAAAGTCCATCGGCATAGATATGAGAAAATCATCAATGGTCATGTCTAGGGAATATTTAGACTGGCTAGGATCAGACAAAGCCCGGGGCATAGACTGTGCCATCTTCTGCTTGATGTCTGACACCATTCGTGGGGTAGGCAGCGGCGTGTGGAGTGGTCTGGAGGTCGCCTCAACCGCCGCCTCATACGCCTCCCAGGCCTGCAGGACGATTGTACACAGGAATTCAAAGAACGGATTCGCTTGTGTATCTGCAAAGCGAGCCTCATAATTATTGCTCATGATCTCCCAAGCCATTTCAGTGAGGCTCGCCAAAGGACGGGTTTTCAGGTCTTTTAGAATGTGAATATAGGCAGGAAAAGGAAGATGGAAGTGGGCCAGCCAGAGGTAGCCCTTTGTTAGTGGCGAATCCATAATTTTTGT
This sequence comes from Aspergillus alliaceus, assembly GCF_009176365.1. Classification (NCBI taxonomy): domain Eukaryota; kingdom Fungi; phylum Ascomycota; class Eurotiomycetes; order Eurotiales; family Aspergillaceae; genus Aspergillus; species Aspergillus alliaceus. The sequence goes on from NW_022474695.1 coordinate 317,712, forward strand.
GTCGCATTCAAGGATCCTCAAGGCGTAAGCATTAGCGCTGTTGCGCTGGTCATCTGTTTGTTCCATGGAAGCAAACCTGGAATAGTGCTCCATCAGGCGGTTTTTCGCCAGCTGCCCTCGCGCTGTCCAGAGAGTCATAAAGTGCAGCGGATTCTCTAGATTGCAAAATCTAAGATATTTATCCTCCAACATACTTTCAAATGCTTCCAGCTTCTCAATCTCAGTACCGGTGCCCTGCTGTACATTTGCAATTTTTTTTAGAGACGGGCTTGTAAAGTCAAGATGGAATGCACTGTGACGAATAAATTCGGCCACTTCGCTACGTATGACCGCGAATAGCGCTTCGGTAGGTTTATTATGGCTTGGGGGAGGGCTCTTCATCTCTGGTTGTATATCGAAATCATTAAGATTGAGTGGTGTAGGACAGTCCCACGTTGGAATCAATGACGTGGTTTTATGATGAGACATCTCGCAGATGCGGTTATCGAAAATAACCAGTGACCACCACAGTCGGCGGCGCATCTCACCCTCAAGAGCGGTACATCGAGCATATGTTGCCTTGTTATCCAGACCCATCCGCTGTGCAATGCGAATAGCAGAACCAAGCATCGAGTAGAGGGACCGGGGGTCCATAACTGGTCGGACCGAAATCTGGCAGAGCAGAGTTAGCGTGAGAATATCAAGCATGGTGGCTTCAATCCCAGGAATATCCTTACCAGGTATAGGTAGAATGCCGTTAGGCAGTCCCGATTTCCCGTCTGTAATACCTTACAGTTAAGGAGAGCTTGCTGACATCCAAATTGATAAGCCTTGAGAAGCTCCTCCTTTGGTGCCTTAAATATCGTGTAACACCCTTCTTTATCCAGACTTAGGATGGAGACAGCGTAGATACTGAACATCAAAGCTTCCAATGCGGGACTAATGTTGGCGATATCTCCAGCTGCATCAATGATGGATGGCTGTAGCGTGGGGGTGTGTGTTACCTTTAAGATAGGGTTCACATTGTTTAAGTAAATTTGCCAGAGCTTAAAGATATGGAGCTGTTCTGGGTGCAGTGCTGAAAGCTCTGTATTTGTCTTGGAAGAACCAAACAGAAAGTTCTGGTCGTTACCTTGGTACACCTGGTCCCATGCTTTCTTGATGACAGTCTCACGCGCATCATCGTGAGAGAAATTGACATCGTCGCCCTCGATAGCGAGATCATTATTCTTATCTTCATCCACATGGTCTAAAGTCTGCCCAAATATTTAATGTTAGTAAGAAGTCTCTAGACTCTCTAGAGTCAGTGCGTACCATTTGGTTCATAAGGTCCCAGAAGTTCCTTTAGCTCAGTCAGTTATATATGAGACAATATAAACATGTGTTTCTAGGACACGCGTAACTTGGCTTCGTATGATGTTTCACCCTTGACGCTAGAGACCTCGCTGGGAGATGAATGTGCCCCAATAGCAGACAAGCCTGGAGTTGACACGGTTATAGTATCTGAGTCTTTGCCATTATCGCTTTGGGACGGCGTCTCCACGCCTGGGGGATGAAGTGGCTCGAACTGGATATGATGCTCCCGAAGCAGGCTTTCGTACCGCCGAATACGCTCTAGTAGCTCCCGCTCGGGAAATCGGCGACGCCGTGGTCGGGGGCCTGCAGCGGGCATGCACTGAACGCCAGCCCTCATGCAGTTGACGCAGGGGAATTCACGGTCACACCTGACCTTGCGCTGCTGACACAGGATACATGCCATGACCCGTGCCGGTCTTGTTGAGGGTCGCGCGGAGGGGACCCCTGGCGGGATTTTAGCTGGAGGTTTCAGTGCTGACATTACTTCCGGCGGCTCCCGGGCATATGCAAGGGCTGAGTGGGAGTATGCGGAGATTCCTTGAGACTTCAAAATGAAGTCATTCCGTTGGACATCGGACAGCGGGGATCGCACATTCGAGGCTTTCAATCCCCGCAGGCCGGTCCGGGTTTTTCTACCTTCCGAACATCCTGGTTTAATCTCCTTGTATTTCTGTTACTCTTGGTGTTGATGCACTAGTTAGTCATGTGATGTGATTGCCCTAGTCCCATCAAAATTGCTTATAGTACAGCCGTGACAACAACGTTAGTCAGTACACAATGTAGTTTGATGTTTAATATTGCCCTAAGTAAGAGATCTAGTAGTACTGGAGACTAGGAAAAGAAATACAAAAAGAAAGAGAAAAGGTTAACGCCCTGCACCAACATAGAGCGTTATGGGTGTGAAAATATATATCCCTACATATCACTATTAGTTAGTTTGTGAACTAGATTGGACGTATCTGATGTGCAACTAGAACGTCAGAAGATCCAAGTGGTAGGCCATTGTCAACGCAAGGCTCATCTCGGTACCACCAGAAGGTGAGATTAGTATTCCATCATGGCTTCGTATCCACAAATACTAACCCAGACCATTAAACCGCTGCCGTCCTCGCCATGACTGGGGCCCGTCGGGCAGCGAGTATGTATACACCAGTTCTCAGTTGAAAAAGTCTCGGGATGTGCCAATACCCGAGCGTTTCTGGGGAGCGAACACTCAGCTAACCTAGATCTTACGTGAGGCGTTACTCCAAGATTTAAGAGTCATCCAACTTCCCCCCTTTATGCCTCTACACCAACCGCCATTATACTAGCACTTGCCAGATCCAAATGCCTGCACCAACCGAAGTTCAATCTGCTACACTGAAAAAGTTTCTCCAAGGATGGGAGACGATTACTGCCGAATCCTGGACCGGACTCTGGTCCGATAACTGTACCCAGCAGTTTTTACCCTTTTCGCTAGGCTTGCCACCAAAATCCCGAGAAGAGGTGCTACAGACATTACCCAAGCTCTTAAGTGTCCTTAGGGATTGGAAGGTATGCCCGAAAGGTACATCCATGATGCCATGATTCCTCACGCTCTGAGCAGTTGGACATTCACCACGTCGTGCACGATCCTGCCCATAGCAAGGCTGCAATCTATGCGACCTCTACAGCAAACACGATCTTTGGGGATTTCAAATGGAATAATGACTACGCCATATTCGTTATGCTCACAGAGGATGGGAGACAAATAGACAGGATCCAAGAGATGGTGGATACCGCATTCTTTGGGGAGTTCTCGTCCCGGTTCCAAAAATACATGAGCCAACAAGGAGCCCCACCGTAGTAGACCATGCTTACATGGCTCGGACTCCCTCAATGGCCATGGAGCACTATGTATGGCTTTGTGTATCCTAGATAGTACCAAGCCTAGTATATTTGCGGGGGAGGAAAATGGGACGGGCCAGTTTTCTACATACACACCCTGTATATTACCATATCTATCGCATTGCATCAATCCATGAACTATTTGTTTACCATGACTGCACCCTGTATGTCGCATCTTAGTACATCGTTGACCTTCGCGGGTGATCAATCCCGTGGGTATAATCTCCGATTGACCTGCACGGCAAAACGACAGCGATTATTACGATAGCCGTAACCGACATTAGGTGTCACCTTATCGATAACTTCCACAAGAGAGTCACTTTATAAGTAAATGAGTAGAAAACACAATCTCTGAATCACGTCTCTATTTGTGACACAACAGGAAGCTACTGCAGCTCATACCACCTTGCCACCAAACAGCGCATTCTAGAAGCTTCGAAGGATGAGATATCGACTCCAGTACCTGCCACGGAGAACAGAGTCTTCTGCCACCATGATTGAGCCCGTGTAGGTCGGCATCCTCCCGCGCATCTGTGAGGGCCAGCCTAAGGCGGTATGCCTCTGAAAACACGTTGACCAGGGTCCGATGGTGGTAAGACGGCAGTGTCTATGTCCCGCTACAAGGACCCTCCTTTTATTCGCATTAGGGCTATTATCAACTTATCCTTGCCAGAAGTCTCGTGTTAGCGGCAGCGGATGAGTATAAGTCCCGCCTATGTTGTAGGGGTTCGAGAGAGGAAACATGCATGGGAGAGTAAGCCAATCAAAAAATACCCCGAAGTCCCACCGAAGCGAGTTCAAAGCTCCGAAAGGTCTTGAGCGATCCCGTATGTTGAGATATCTTTTGGATGGTTAATAAGGCCATGATAGGAATGTATTTACAAAGGTAAAACAAATGCCAGTGGGTGGACTAGTCTGCAATCTCCCTCGATCCCCAATACCGTTTCTTGCACCATGCGGTTTAATATGGACATGGACTACAACATAAAGACTCCCGGCATTCCGCTGCGGATGGGTATAGAACCAGACCTCTACTGGTCGCCGATCAGCGTAGGGATAGTCGGACTTATCACCACGTTTTTAAGCCTCCTCGTGTATCTGTCCTATACTCCCCGGGTGCACGAGAACTCCCAAGAATTTACATCGGATACGCTCCCCTTTGTGGGCTCGTGGGACTTCTTTAATCGCAAATGGTGAGTTGTATTTCCCCCCATGTTCCCTTATAGTTTACCTTCGCTGAAATAATTGTTCAGGAGCTTCTGGAAGGGGTGCGTGGAAAAGTCCAAAACGGGCAACTTTAGCTTCTAGCTAGGCCAGCACCATGTAGTTAGTGTAAGCAGCCTCGCTGCACGAAAGGCATATCTGGAAAGCCAGAATCTGGACTTCTCCATGGAAATGTGACGCTTCTCGGGCTTGGTCCAGACTACAAGCTGCCCCTCCACGATGTTTTCAAGCCGACGTTCCACAATGGCCGCAGCTACTTCCAGCGTCGTTTAGGGGAGTTGACCAAAACTGACCAGCTCGCAAGGCGCCTCCCTCGTGTGAGCAGTGACGCCTTTACCGCCATGAAGCGATTATCTGAAAGTCCCTCCGGGGTCACTAACCCGTTTACTTACTGCTACCCCATCATTCTATCCCATGAGCTGCCGGATTGTCTTCACAGACGAGGTATCAGATACTCCCCAGCTTTTCGAGCGCTGTTTGGGCTACTTGTCCATTCTGCAGGCCACCAGCAGCCGCCACAATGTGGTATTCCCCTGGCTACCTTCGATAGCGCTTATGAAGCGCCAGTATGGGCGCTATGGACTCAAAAGCCTGGTGGTGCCAATTATTGACAAGAGAACGAAGAAAGGCGCCCCTCGTGCTGATGACCCTTTACAGGTCCTTCTCGACAATGGTGATAGCAAGGAGTATATGACCAACTTCTTCATCAGTATCCTTTTCATTGCCGTTGCCAATGCTGGTGTTCTGGCTGGCGTCTTGCTCAATATCATGGCCCACCGCACCGACTGGCAAGAAAGGATATACAACGAGATCAAGGTCGCTGCCGCCGCGCACTCCCAGACCGATGGTCCTCTTGTCGAGCAGCTCGCCTCAATCCCACTTGAGGCCTAGGAATCCTCGTTCCCCTCCATCGATCTCTGCTTCAAGGAAGCGATCCGGATGAATACGGCTTTCCCGATGTTTCGCCAGAATATTGGCTCTACCCCTATCCCTATCCCTGGGACAAACGAGGTCATCCCCCCCCGGCAGCTTTGCGTCTTACAATACTACCGACGTGCATTATGATGAGGATTTGTATCCGAACCCGTTCAAATTTGACCCCGACCGTTTCCAGGAGGGCCGTAAAGAGTTCGAGAAACAGAGTTACAGCTGTAAGTCTTTTTGACCATTTCCCCCCTCATCTCCCTCCGTTCACCTTTCTTTATTTTCTTACCCTTGCTTCTGTCGACTTCTTTTGTCATTTATAGTCCCGAGTTAGGGGGTCCGGGTATAATTGGTGCTAAAAACTTATCAATCATGGGGTGCTCCCAACAAGACCATGCCTTGATCCAGGTTTCACTCCCATTTATCTGCCCTCTAATACTTATCCTACATACAATCGCTAACCTTAATGCTTTCCAGGTCCTTGGTTGGGGTCATGGAAAACATCCCTGCCTCGGTATGCGCTGGGCGAAGTTGCAACAGAATATTATATTCGTCTATGCTCTGGCCATGTACCAATGGAGCGGGTGCAATGCAGAGGGCAGTCCATCCCACCCCTCGAGCCGAACATTAATCTGGACGCAGCCGCTCCTGGCTTGCCTCAGGGAATTTACTGCAAGTATGTTCCTAGACAGGAAGCTTGAGGGGGGTTCCTAGAGATGAATCGAGAATAATTCATGCGTAAATGGGTCTACTCGTCGTCCCCGCGGTTCTGTCGTCGCTTTGGTTCTGAAGCTTCAAATCTCGCGTACTTAACTGGCCTTCATCAGCCAATATAGTGAACTGTGTTCCATAGGCGTACATACATAGTTGAGCACATGACTTCTTAGAACCAGTAGACGGTCCTGTGGTGACAATGCCTGAATCACTTCCTATCCTCCTATCATAACAACCCTTATAGACAATATATTACATTATGTAAACCCAATCCAACCAATATTGTGACGAATATATTGGTGAAATTCAATTTTTCGAGATCGCATTGTTAGGATGTCAGAGAGGAAGCGGCCATGGGTTGAAAAAGCCATTGAGGTTCCTAAAAATCACTACTGCGTCGGGTTGAAAGGGTGGTGCAACACACCAAGATCGGTACACCAGAGGCTAGGGATTGTAATGGTAAGTAGAGGCCCAACCCTTGACAAAAATGACCTAACTATATAATAGCGGTCTGGCTTCTCCTCTTGCGCTGGAGTCGATTTCCGGTCGAGCAGACCTAGATTCAGTAGATGCTTATTGGCCCAATGCCCGAAATGACAATTCATCCTTTGCAGACGACACTATATTTGGCCTTTTTTTCGGAAGAATGATCCTGCAGCAGTCAAATTGTATGCTACAGAGCCGAGAATGTAAGTTGCGTTACCATTGCATTTCACTCTGCTGGGATTAATGCAAGCTTAGGCCAGAAGATGTTAGCAACTAGCTAGCTAGCTTCATCGTTCTCTGTAGTGGCTTGTATTCTCTGGTTGAGGGGTATCTGTTGCTTGCTAGGGAAAGTAGGCTCTGGACTAAGAATGGAAAAGAATGAACAATCACAAGAGACAGCAAACAGATCCGTTCCTTTTCCTAATAACACTGTTGCAGCCATAGAAGGAGGGCCGCACGGGGTCTGCCAGGATAAAAGATACTGTACACCCGTGCCATGACGGTGCGAAACAGCGCATAGTCCGTCTAGGTCTACAGCCTACATAGCAAGGATGCCTTGTTGACTTCCTCAAGGGCTAATGTCTGAACCTAGCGCAACATCTGAGGCATGCTGTAGCATATGTCTCATCGTGCTTAGACTAGCATATGGAGCCATACACATATCTAGTACTAACAAAAGCCATGCTGTTATTCTTGCCTCTCTTTATCAACTAGAGTTGAATCGACCGGGAAATTACATGCACTGGGGATTTGATTGCTTCGATCACGAGGACACGTTCTTTTAACTATTGTCAATGTTTCTTCCGCTTCTTATCACCAGTTCCCTCCTGGTAATTTATCACTGAATTGAGATACTAGAGTGAGGTATGTGGGGCAGCCTGCGCGTCGACAAAACACCTCCTACCTCTGATGTTTGAGCTTCCATAACTAGGCTTAAGTCGACTTGCCCTGTGGTCCCTGCTGCTTTTGTTGTTTTTATTTTGGCCTGTCAGGCTTAGAGTGGCTGTTGGCTCGTAACATCAAGTTACTGGCTCTTCAGCGGTAATCTGTTTTTATTAATTTCCGCGTTTTAGGGTTTCTCTTGCGCTTGTGGACAATTAGGTATAAGACTAAGGCCGAGGCCGAGGCCGAAGTCGCGCACTCGAAATTCCAAGAGGCTCGGTCATATACAGGAGCCTTGAGATACTACTAGATAACTACTGCCGCCTTAAGACTCCATGAAACCCCTTACTTGACTAAGTTCACCCTATCAGCCTCACCACCGAAGGGGTGAAAAAGTAAGAAAACAAAAGCAACGCTTAGAGCATTTCCATCTATACATCAACGCTTTCACGATTGATGCCAAATCCCTTCAGCTCAGGGATTTGGCATAGTGGACTTTCTCCGTAAACCCAATATACTCGTTCGTGGGAGTCATCCTGGCATAGTATTCCCATATATTAGTGATCTCGCTGGCCATATTGGCTTGCTGCTGTCTTGACTGTTTAGACTCCCGGCGCGTAGTAAAGGAGATCTTGAAACCGGGATAGTTATAATTTTTATTACAGTTTTCCGCCATCAGGCTCTCCCTGCCAATAGAGAGGTGAAAAGAGTTTTGCTGTTATTATAATGATGAATAAAGATATCTTGGTCGGAGGTGTCACTTTGAGCAGTAGTGTTACTGACAGGTAATAAGTCTCGGATCAGGAACCGCTTGAGTAGATAAGGTTTATCTTTACTATACTTTTCTGGAGACTCCTGTAGGGGCGCTGGTTTGATAGCTATATAGTCAAGGTCGCTCTATAGCAATGCAGTGGTCAAGAATACTTGGCAATTGGCCATTTCTACAGGTGGCTCTAGCACAGGAACAGAGTCTGTACCTGAGTATACTGCTATAGAAGTAAAGATAAGATCAATATATAGTAAACATAACAGCTGCTCCAATAGTTTTATACTTATTATACCCAGTAAGCCTATATATTGCCCACGCAAGCCCGCTACCATTGATAATAAAGCCAAGTCTGTAAGAGACGATAATGGGCAAATCTTATTCTGTAAATGATATTTTCAAGTCTTACTTATACTTGGTATTGATACTTTTGATAATCCTGTTCACTCTTTGGTATATTATTTATTTTTCAAGAATTATAAGAGTGTGGTATTCCTTATTTATGCTCTGCACTAGCTTTTTCAAGGAGCTTGGGTCAGATACTGTAATTTCTCCACTCACGGAAAAGTTCTCTTCTATTAGAACCGTGCGAACAACCTTGGACGCGGCTAAAATGAAGAAAAGAGGTTAAGGACTTTTATGGTAATTAGCAGATCTGGTATTACCGGAAACATTGACTAAGATGTATATTGACTGTTGTGCAAATCTTCAGTAAGCCGCTCAGAAAATGATATGAGATGGATATTCCTTTTATACATTGACTGGTTTGCTGTTTGGTATAAAAACATCACGGACAGAATCTGTACCAGAGCGGCCTTTAAGTAGCTGAAGATATCAAGAATTTCCGGCCAGAAGTATATAACTATTCTGCGTGAGGAATGTCGATTCAACCTTGTCTCTGTCCGCCAACCTTACTAGTACGCGAGCACAGCTTCCCTCGATTCTCTCCCTGCCTTTATATTGAAGGTTGCCTACCAACATTATACAAGGTTTTTCCCATTGGTCAATATGGAGCAAGAGCCCTTATCCGATTCCGAATCTGCATCCTTGTTAAGTAACGCAACGATCAATTAATTTGTGCGAACACAGTAGTGTCATCCCATATTCTGGCCGAAAGAACTTAGTTAAGGTCCATTGAACACTGACTTGATAGGTTCTGGATTTTAGCAGCTGCGGCTTACAGCGGTTTCTAGCGCCAACCCCCCCCCCCCCGGGATTTTGTTATTTTTTAAAAAATTTATATTACCATATTAAAGTAATATATATTAAGTAACAGCGTCCAATGCTACCATGTAGCAAGCAATCTACCCCAGCATTGCGGGGATTCCCCGCTGTTATGCTCTCATTTATAATTCGCTCCCTTGTCACGGGAACAATTTATACTGTAGATATCCGCCCCAAGAACATTTCCCGGGACATAAAAGCTCAAAATATATGGTTATTCCCTGGCCTATCACAGAATTCTGGAAACCCTCACGAAAGCGGTCAGGGTGTTTCGGGCAAGCTTCAGAAAAACTCTACGAGTATGAAACATTTGCGCCGTTTTGCAACCAGCTGTACCCCCAACTTTCCTGTGTATGTAGTATGGGCTAGACAGTATATCCATACATGGTATCTTTTACACCCTTGTTTTGACAAGACAGGCTCAGCATGTAAGGGGCATCTTTCTCCCTATGCCCTTTGGGCTCTATAACTCCTTTCCCCTATCCCTCGTCCTCCTTGCGCTTCAATCCTCCTTTTCAATGTTACTTCCAGCATGTTAGCTGGAGTTCTACGGTCTCTATCGCAAACCTAGGCCAATCGTGTGAGCAATCTTGTTCCCGCAAGGTCCTGTCTTCTTTTTTCTCCCTTTTCTGCCCCTATTCAGGTTCGTTAGGTGGTATGGATAACAACAAACCACAAAATGGGAACCCTTGTACGCCTGTGGTCGATTCCTTTGGTATCTAGTCCGGGTTTAGATACGGTTTCGGAGGTCCACTGGCTTTTAGTAGCAGCGAATTTGACCCGGAGCCGAAGACGGACGACCCGGGATTCTGGACACTATTTACACGAGCCGTGGCAGTACAGAAGCCCGCACAGAAGCCTGTACCCGAGCCTCGGTTTGAACCAGAACCAGAGGCAGCGCCAGGCCCGAAGCCCGTATCCGAAGCTAGACTGCCTGAGGATCCGCTCTATAACGACCTGGACAATCTCAGGTCTAAAGAGAAAGAGAAACGAGAGAAGAATGGCCTCCACCTCCACCGCCGGAGCTTGTACAGTGTTGCTCAAAGGAATTCCATGGAATGGTATAGGGGCAGACTGGGAGGTACCATTCCATGGAATTCCTTTGAGCAACATTGAGCTTGTAGCGGCGGAGCATGTATATATGTCAGTATTTGATGAAAATTAAAGAGCTCACGATTACTATTTTACCTATGAATCCAATACTCCTATTTTTCCATGCAGGGTGCTTTGTGTATGCTACAAAGATTGGTATCCAATTTGAAAGACAGATGAAAAACAAGGAGAAAGATAACATCACCAACCATATCTTGATCCAGCCTCTTGCTTGTTCCTCCGCCCAGCTGCAAAGCTCTCTTCTAAAGCCTCCCGCTGAGAGTTGGCTGCATTGACCAGCTGTTGCAGCGAGTGTTTCCCAGGGGCGATCGCACGAACCGGATTGTGCTGAAGAGCCGCCAGATCGGTCTGATGTGCCAATTCTTGATTGGCAATGTACTCCTTGTCGGTATTAAAATGAAGGATCCGTGAATTCGAGGAATCAGCATTGCGACCAAAGAGGTGCCGTCGCTGGGAGCGCGAAAGGTTCAGATCATCAGCAATGTTATCCAACGTCTGCGCTGCCGCTGGTTCCGATGGAGCCTGAGGTTGGTATTCTAGCTCCGGACCCGCCTCAGGCGCTTCTGTGCTCGCAGTGTACATCAACGGCTCATACGCCACGCTCTTCTGAGGAACCGGCTCGACACTCGAAGCCGACTCGCTTGCCCCAAGCGAGAAAAGACTAACTTTAGGCTTGGGCGCAGGCACCTGCGGAACAGTAGCAGGAGCAGCAGGAGTAGCAGACTGATCCGAGATGGGCTCTTTCACAGCCTCTGTAGGAATAGTCGTCTTCGCAACAACCTTTTTCTTCTTCTGCGTAGTCCTCCCCACAGACAACGGCTTAAACATCATCGGGTTCCCCTTCAACTTGACTTCCTCGGGCTTCTTCACCGGCACTCCCCCACCTGTTTCACCCGCCCCAGACCCGCCGTCATCCCTCAAACTCCCAGCCTTTGGTATCGACTCATCCCCATCGTTCCCAATCGGTTCCCCCGCCTCCATCGCCATCTCATTCCTCATCTCTTCATCCAATCCACGATCAAACCCCGGCGTCGCCCCCGTCTTCAAACTAAACACCTTCCGCCCCGTCGCAGCCGGCTTCTTCTCCACCACCGCATTCCTCTTCGGCGCAGGCAAGAACGAATTAAACCCCGCAAATGCTCCCCCACCCCCTACCCGGGCCTTTTTCCGCGCGGGTCCATCTTCATCTGCACCCTCGGGCCTAACTTCGGGTAGTGCGACGCGGATCTTGCGTGGGTTGGCGCTGTCGACGAGTTTGGGTTTGTTGGTGGCTGCGGGTGGTTTTGTGGCTGTCGCTGCTGCTGTTGGGGGCTGTGGCTTTGTGGTGGTCTCGGGCTCGGAATCCGAGGCTTCGGAGTCGGTGTAGGATACTAGGGCCATGTTGTGGGGGTGTTGGGTGGATTATTGGTGATGGGGGTTGGGGCAGAAATAGATAACAAATATAAATGATGAGATGCGATGGTTTCTGGGTTGGGTTCCGTTTGGGGGTTAGTGGGTGCACGGGCCAATTGGGTGTTTCCCTGTGTAATGAGTATGGGATATATACTATATCCCAGAAACACACAGTTAGAAGTCACTCAAGCTCACATAAAGTGAACAGACCATTCAATACAAGCCTAATGTACTTATAATCCTATCCAGAAAGTGAGAAAGTCAACCCGAGGCAAAACCCTCAGCCAGGAAAATGACATCATCCTAAGGCATCATCAGAAAATCAGATCAGATAAGATAAGGAGGAACATCATCACCGCTTACTCACTCGTTCACCTTCTTTTCATTCCTGACTTTCTACTCCAAATTTAACAGGTTTATACTCCGCCCTCACTTCACCTTTGCAGGTTCACTCTTCCAAAAATTATCTCATTCTATCTGATAACCCTGCTACTCAGCAATATGTTCAAAATCAAATAAACCCCACATCCACATCCACACCCACTCACACCACGCCCACGTCCCCCCCAAAAAATGAACACCACAACCGCAGAATCCACCCTACCCCCAAGCCCAACTGCAGACCAAAACCAACCCACCCCCAAACACCCCAAACCTAGGAAATTCCGCTTCAAATCCTCCTCCTCGAAATCCCATTCCAAACGAGACGAAACTCACCCCAAACACCGCCACCACAGACACAAACACAGACACCGTCATCGACGCCGCTCAGCGTCACCAGCACCCACTCCCTCGCAAGAACCAGAACCAGGTTTGTCAGCCGATACCGCATTTAGGGAATCTCTCTTCGACGCGCTGGGCGATGACGAAGGCGCCGCGTACTGGGAGTCGGTCTATGGACAGCCGATCCATAACTATGCGGTGCCGAGTCTACCCAAGGGCCCGGATGGGGAGTTGGAGCAGATGGATGAGGAGGAGTATGCGAGTTATGTGAGGAGGCGGATGTGGGAGCGGACGAGGGAGGGGATGTTGGCGGAACAGGAGCGGTTGCGGGCTGAGAGGGCGAGGGAGAGAAGGCGGGAGGAGAGGATGGAGGAGGAGACTCGGGATAGGGTGAGGTTTGAGAGAGCGATGGAGGAGAGTTTGCGGCGGGGGAAGGAGAGGAGGAGGGGGAAGGCTTGGAGGGGGATTTGGGAGGAGTATGTGCGATCTTGGGGGGAGGTGGATCGGGCGGTTGTGGAGATTAGGGAGGGAGGACGTGGGGATGCTGGTGAGCGGTTGAAGTTAAGGAATCTGTTGTTTTGGCCGGTTGAGTCGGGGAAGAGGAGAGATGTGGGGAGGGAGGCGGTTGAGGAGTTTATGCGCCGTGCGCCTGGGGATGGGGAGGATTTGGCGGCGGTTTTGAAGGCGGAGCGTGTCCGGTGGCATCCGGATAAGATTCAGCATCGGTATGGGGCTTTGGGGATTGATGAGGCGGTCATGCGCAGTGTGACTGAGGTTTTTCAGATCATTGATGATATGTGGAGTGAGACTAAGGGGAAGCAATCTTGAAGGGGCATATACCTCGGTGATTGAGGTTGAGACTATTGCATTAGGGCGGCGTTCGGGTTAGGATATGATACCCTCAGTGAGCACTGCAAACTTATGTTCGGAAGACTCCTATCATGATAGGCCTGTTCAAATATCCTATGGCTGGCACATATACTGCATTGAACTAATATCAAAGCTTCAAATTACATATTCCATCAGCAGGAGGGCTCATGAAACTTTTGTTCGTCTCAATATATTGGAATCTCCGAAAGTAACAACACGGCTATGCAATCACGTAGAAACAAGACACCATACGGAATTCTTTTTTTTTTTTTCCTTTCTGTTTTCATTCCTTTTCTTGAAAATCTTCTTACCACCTCTTAGAACCTCGAGTATCTCTGCTTCGTCCGGTACATGGTGAACCCAACGTAGCAACCGGCAACAGCAGCGAAGAACAAAACAGTCTTGAACAAGAACCAGCTCCAGCTTCCCTTGCTCTTTCTGGTCTTCTTGACGCGGGCGCTGTCAGTGTTGGGGCTTGGCCCGCGGCCAGACTTGCCGCTAGGTCCAACACTATAAAGGTTCTGCGATTTCACCGAGATGATATCCTGGTTGTCGCTCAATTCACCAGTTTCGCCGGAGAAGCCCAGGTACGCGACGGACGGAATAGCGATGTTGGTCTCTGGCGCGGTCAGAGTGAAACAGTTGGTCCAAGCGTCCTCAGACTTGTACTGCAAATCCAGGGTCAACGACTTGTCTTGGAAGTACGTCAAACGAGCCTTGGTGGGGATCGAGGCGCCTCGCAGACCACGAGCCTGGTTTTCGTTAGTATATCACCGTTTGTACAAGTTCCTATTACGTACAGAACATCCGGCCAACTCATTGGCCTTGCCGTCATGCGCCTGGTCGTAGCTGGTCTTTCCGTCGCCCATCATAGCCATAACGTAGGGGAACGAGGTTCCAGGGCGATTGTTCTTGTAGGTGTCGAAAAAGATACCCAGACCCTCAAAGTTATCCGTGGACCCAAAGACAGGACCCTGCGTAGCGCGCTGCTTGGTGAGCCACATGGCAAAGCCATCACCGTGCAGATTTCCATTTCCATGAAGTTTGAATTCGAGTTCAATCTATATCCCAACACAAATATACGTCAGAACTAATTCTTCGCCACAGTGGCCTGCAGGCAAACTAACCTCCCAATTTGTCGCAGTAAGGGGAACTCGGGAGAAGATCCATCCCTGCTGCGATGGTCGATCGGCCGTAAGACGAATATATCTGCCATTATTCAGCCCTTGCTCTTCTCAGACCGCATTCCCAGGAGGGACTAAATACTTGTCTGCGCGGATTATCGTGTCACCACCAAAATCGAACCAGCGGCTTTGGAAATCTGAATCGAGGTATGGCTGTGATCGCGTTAACGGTTTGTGTCCAGATAGGGAAGATCGGACCCCCCGTCGAAAACTGCTGTGAACGAGCTATAGGATGGGACCCACCGGAGCGAGACTGTGAGTTCGAAGCTATTAAACCGGTTAGTTAGCGCAATCACCATGCTGCCCAGTGAGTAAGCGGGCGTACTGGAATGCTCTTGATATTCTCATCGCCGTCATAAGCATTGGCTAGTGGAACAGTCGCCAGGCCAGCAAGGCACAGGAGCGAAGAGAGCTGCGGGAGCAGCATTGTGACGTAGTAATTAAGGGTTACGCTTTAGAAAGTTGCCGATACAAAAGATCGTAGGGGCAGGTAGTTTTGAATAATTCTGAACGATAGACTGCAGCTAACGGAAATGTGGTCCTCTCCAATAGAGTCAATGTCACCGGGACAGCTCCAAATCCAATGGCGGAGGTCAATCGAGAGGTAAATCGGAGGACGGAGAATAATATAGAGGAAAATGGTCAAAAAGAGAACGAAGGAGCGTAGAACGGAAGGGAAGAAGAGAAGTGCCGAAGACAACTGTCAGAAGAAAGTATGATATTGGGACATTGGACTGGTCAGAGATCGACGTCAGTAAACATGCAAACAAGTGTCCACTTCCATCGCCGTGGCGCAGCCCCGGGCGGAGGCTCCGACACCAGCCACACCCTCGCCGACGGAGCCTTCAGATCCTGTGACCGGCCCGTGACCTCCACCAAATTACTTTAATCTATCCATTCTATCTATCGATTACTTCTTCCCCGGCATTTCCCTTCCTTCCTTCATAACCACCCCTCACCTTCTACACATTCCCTCACACAATGGCTCTCTTCGGTTCCTCCAACAGTACTGCCTCCAACCCTTCGGAGGTCAAGACCGCCATCGTCAAGCAGCTCCAGCAAGAGGCTGCCATGGCCAATGCCCGGAGTCTGATCGGAGTATGACCAAAATCCATTCTTGCGATCAACATGTCTTCTAATAACAGGATAGAAAGTCAACGAGCATTGTTTCGAACACTGCATCCCCACCCCCGGTTCCACCATGACCTCCGGGGAAGAGGCCTGCCTTTCTCAGTGCATGGAGAAGTATATCTCCTTCTGGAACGCCACCAGCCGGACTTATATCGCCCGTGTCTCTCGTGAAAGCAAGCGTATCAATGGAGCAGAGAACCTTGCGATGATGGCCACACCAACCGATACCGGCCTGTAAATCAATGTTGGAACAATTGGCAACTTTCGATAGATGGTCATCGGACACGGGTTCGGTTTTCAATTGCTTGGACGCCGGCAGCGGCTTTCGCCCTCGTTTTCTTTTCCTGTTCTCTAGTACCCTTGGGGAGATATGATTGGAGCCGTGTACGATAAAGGCAGGCGCATTGCGGTAGATTTAGTGATCCACATCGGACGAGGCGGCGGATCTGTGATAGCAGACAGGCTTCCATGGCCAGCCTGTCTCTTGACACGCACTGGGAGATGCGGTATACACAGATCCATGGCCTACTTTTATTGCATTTGAAAGATATGTACATTATACAGGTCTCCAAAAAAATGAAATGAAACAAAGCAACCAGGCAGCACCCCAATACTTGCAACTATTATTAAAAAAAAAAAAAAGAAGAAGAAGAAAAAAAAAAGCATGAAAAACGGAGAGTCCAGTCGATGCAAACGATCGACATCGGAAGACTGGAGTGTGAAACTAACTCCAAAGGGCACCCGATCCTTATTCCAAGTTCGTAACCCTGGGATTCAAACCAGACGCAAGTACTGGAGAGTCAGGGTCACCCCGATGCTTATGGCAAAAATCCACATTCAAGGAGGCCGAGGTCCATGGACACACAGACCAAGAGAGAGAGAGAGAGAGCGCGGCAGGTCCGCGCTAGATATACACAGGTAAATGCTTCAAACAGGGCAACAAAGAAAACCAAAGGTCCTGCCGGCCAGCGATCATCCAGACGATCAAACCGACCGAGTAAAAGACATATGTTAAAAAGCAATAGTAAGAGTACCTCCCCACAGTTGCTCATTTCGTAGCCCAGTCAACCGGGCTATATAAGGTACCTCTTTTCCCTTTGCATAGAGGCCGTGGCTCATCATTTCCATCGTGACTCGTAGAAGAATTAGAAGTCGGGGAACAAGTGGCCGTGACTAGCGGGGGATGTCAGCAATGTGGGAGAAGGACAGTCAAAATACACCGAGCGGGGTTGCACGTACAGGTCTTCGCCTTCTTGACCGTAGGCTTCGGTCTCTTCCGGATAGCGGTCATACTGGCTGGCATCACCTTGTCCTCCCCGAATCGGTGGCACATAGGGAGCATCGATGTCTTTCCTTGCTAGCCGATCCCAGGTGACTTCGGCAAACCAGGGATGATTCTTCACATCATCCGGACCGCCATGCAAGTTACCGAGACGCTTGGTCAGGTCTGCCGTGATCAGCTGGGAAAGCAGATTCACGGCGTCGGGGTGCAGGTAAGGTGGGTATTTTATCCTGCCCCGGAGAATATTCTCATAGATCTTGACCGGCGACCCGCTGTCCCAAAAAGGTGTGAAGCCACACAGCATCTCGAAGATCAAGATTCCAAGGGACCACCTGGGGCTCGGTCAGCGAGATTCGCATGGGCGGGCTTCCCCGAGCGAATCGGAACGAACGGACTTACCAATCTACCGATTTGTTGTACCCCTTGGATGAAACCACCTCGGGAGCCAGGTAATCGGGCGTTCCGCACAGGGTCCAGGTGATATCTGGCACCTCTTTGGCAAAGCCGAAGTCCGTAATCTTCAAATGGCCATGTCGGTCGAGCAGCAAGTTCTCCGGCTTCAGATCGCGATAGATGATCTGATGTGAGTGCAGATATTCCAGCGCGAGAGTGACTTCGGCCGCGTAGAACTTGGCCACGGGGTTAGGGAATCGCTATAGCGTGATGCCCCGCATCAGCGTACATGTTTGACCCAACGAAGACCGGGATGATCACCCACCTGAGACTTGCGAAGAAGGCTGAAGAGCTCTCCTCCCTCGACGAAATCCATGACCATGTACAGATTCCGCGAATCCTGCCAGGTGCCCCACAGGGTGATCAAGAACGGATGCCGGACGCGATTGAGCATGCGCCGTTCGTCATTAGTATGCTCGATCTGCTTCATCTTGACCACTTGTGCCTTCTTCAAGACCTTGATGGCATAGAACCGGTGGTTGTGCTTGGACTGCACCAGGTGGACGCGACCAAAGCTTCCGGTGCCCAACGTGCGCTGCAGGCTAAAGTCCTCGAGGGAATATTTGCCCTTGGTGGTCCGGGCTTGAGATTGTTGAGATCCGGCCTGGCTCCCGCCGACCGACTGGCCGCTCTGGTGGGAGGATGAATGAATTATGTTCTGTATGCTAGCGACATTGGAGGTGTTGGAGTGGTGGTGACCAGACGGTTGGTGGGCCGAGGGGGATTGCGTCACGGCGGATTGCATGGAGGATGGTTGGCCCTCGGGGTGGCTTCGATTAGTACCTGAAGAGCGATTATGATGATCGTGGGAATGGGGTTGCGCAGAAGAAAGGACGTCAGGGGTGGTGGAGGGTTGGGATTGGTGGCTGTTGTGGTGGTGGTGATGTTCGTTTGGTGACGTCTGTGTCTGGGCCGCTGTGGGTGACGAACCGGCTTCAAGCTCTTGCCTAAGGGTCTGCGAATCCTTGGTCCGCCGTTTCTTCAATAACCCTCCTAAGCTCGGCATTGGAGACTCAAATTAATTTTTCCTTGAGATCAAGAAAAAGGAAAAATAAAAATGGGGGAGCAAAATGAAAAACGAGGGGAGGGGAAATTTGTGAGGGGGTTTTGGTTAGACTTCGAGCCAAAAAAAATAGGATGAGTTATAATTATTTTTGTTTGGAAGCTCAACCCCTCTTTCGACCTCTCTTTTCTCCTTTTTTTTTTATTTTTTTCCCCCTTCTTTCTTTGCGAAGGAGGGGAAAAGCAACAGCGTCAACGCCTCTGGTTTGTACGGTTCCGAACGGCGGACACAACAGACTCGCCGACAAGCGGTCAATCCGAAGCTCTGCAATTATAAGGGAGATGGGATTGCGAAGGTCTTTCGTCTCTTTTCTTGTTGTTTCTTCTTCCTTATCGCCAGTCTAAGGAAAATAGTCGAGCGAGGAGGGGGGGAATAAGAATGTCAACGTTCAAGAGAGAGGGAACCACGATTTGATGCAATTAATTAGTTTGCTTGGTTTGGCGGAGGAGGAAAAGCGACCCAGAAGAGCAAAGCGCGGGGGGAAGGGGACGATTTTCAATTTAATTGATTCCACCTTTTCTCTCTTTTTCTCTCTATACCATACGTAATCCCGTAGGATTACATACATACATAAAACACCATCACCATCCAAATCTCTCAATTACTACGATATAACTGCCTATCTTGACGATGAGAGAGAAGAGGGAAAAAAGAAAAGAATCCTATACAGCTCCACTGCTCTTTTCCTTTTTTTTTTTTTTTTTTCCTTTTTTCTTGTACCCGCATGACGATGAAACAAATACAGAGAGAAAGAAAAAGGAGTCTCATCAGATCTGTGTTTCATCAACAATGCCAACGGGGCCTCTCAGATGGTTGCCATGAGTTTACTAGGTCACGACACCACTCTGGAGAGATCTTCCCCTACTCATGAATCATCAATCTCTCTCTCTCTGTTTCTCTCTCTCTCTAAATTATCGAGTAGGTAAGCTTCCGTTCGCCGACCCGATGAGATCATCACTTTTCCCTTTCCCTACCCAGGATTCGATCATTTCGTCCCCGCGTACCAAAGGAACCCGCTCTCTTTTTCGATGGTTCATGGATGGTCATACCATGTCTTACTACGCACAGCAAAAAAAAAAAAAGGGAAACGAGAAAACGAGAGAAAAGAGTTAAAGAGAAAGAGAGAGACAACGATATACTCTTAACGATGATAAGTTCAGTATCTTCGGACATATAATTCTTTCAAGCACACACAAACCTGCAGAGTGACCTCATTTACTTCAATCCCAAAAGTGGATCCGGCGGAAGGCCCCGCTCTTCGGAGATTTCCCTTCTCGGCGGCCTACAGGCTCAGCTCTTCATTGGCTATTTCAGAAACTATTCTTAGCGGAGCGAATAAATTGAGATGATTAAGAAAATTTGAAGTCTATCGCATCATAATTTTTCAGACTAAACACTACGAAAGAAATATGAAGTCGCGTCGGACGAGAAGGCGGGCCGGAAGGGAACCATCTTAAAACTGCACGTTGGGTATTACCTATCTTGATCGTCTCACAATATCAAACATCGCCGATGTCTCGTCCCCACCAAAGCTAAATCCGGTAATGCGCCATGTTCTTCTTAATCTCATCCACAATCTCCACCGCCTCGAGGGCGTTCCGCGCCTCGAAGTCATATCGCTTTTGCTCGTTCGCATCGTTGCCACGAAGCACAACCACCCGGAAGTTCTTGGGATGCCGACGGCTCACCTTGCATCCCACCACGTCGTTAAAACTAATCGACCGCGTCTTGGTGTCCGACCCCGTCTTCGCCGTGTCCCCTGGCATGATGTGCATATAGTCATTGTCAAACGTAAGGACCCGATGATTCGACGCGGTGAAAGACATGGATTGCTTGCGGAACACGTGGTACCGACGGTAGTACCCCCCAATGAGATCCTGCTTCTGGGAGAGCGGGTGTAGCATGCGCTGCCCGCTCTTCTTTCCTTTTTTGCTCGACACGCTGTTGTTGTCGATCTGGAGCGGTGCGTTGGGCGAGGAGCTGCCGGGGGAACCCGTCAACGACTGGGGCCCGAAGCGCCGGCGCACGAGATCCAGCTCGGTAATGTGCCCCAGCGCTTCCACGGTGCGGTCCAAAGGTGCTATCGTATTAGACCCCATCACCTTAAGGAGATAGTTCCCCTTATCCAAACCCCATCGTTTGCAGACAGAATCCAAGATTTCTGCAATGTAGCTGTCAGTAGACGTGTTCAGAGTCGTGACTTGCGTAGAGCCCTCGATGTTAATAAACCGAATCTTCAGGGTCTTCGATATCCCCATGCGCGGGGTGGCATGCGACGTGGGCACCGCAGGCCGATCCGCCGGGGTGAGTGTATTGTCATTCAGTGCCGACGAGAACGGTCCTAAGATCGGGTTTGTCCGGGGTGCTCTGATTGGGGGAGCCGGTTGAGCCGAAGGGACGTTGAGAGCCGATGCCGCATCATTGGTGTCTTCAGAAACAACTGCCTGGCTATACATAGGGAACTGACGCTCGTTCTCTTCGAATTCGCTGTCGGAAGCCTCCACCAGGGCAAATTCATCGTACTGTTTCCCTCGTCCCCGACCTCTTGCCCCAGCTGCTCGATTGTTATTTGACGTAAAATCTGTGATCTGTGACGTCCGTCCCAACGGGGGAAAGTCGTATTCTACCTCACCGTCTTCCACCATCCGGAGCGTCCACCGGTTAACATTCAACTTGTTGCGCTCAATGGACGGTTCGCGACCTTTTTCCGAGTACCGCCAGAGTGCCAATCCAATAGCCTCAACGACAGTCACCGGGGCGGGTAGTTCCGCGAGTTTAGACTCTCGCGCAATGGGGAGGTCAATTGGCTCCTCAGGATGTGAGGAAAACGGAAGGTATAATTTGATATTCAATGCATCTGTAAGCCCTTTTCCCGAGAGCACCGCAAACATCTCAACGGGATTTGCTGGTGCTCGTTTGCGCGCGTTGAGTGCCTTCGACAGCAAGCTTACAGGTTGCACTGTGCTGATAGGCCGTGGTGGAGGCAAATCTTGTAACTCGGGGGCCGGTGTCTTGGTCTTGCGGGGGGACGTGGTTTGAGGACCTGTTCCGTTCGGTAACTTGTGCATCATCATAGGTGATGAAGAATCCAAGCTGCCAGTAATACCAACGCCTACCAAGAGCGATGCCGAACCCGCCGTGGCATCAAAATCAGATGAAAGTGCTGAGTCCACTGACTCAGCACCTGAATCCTCCGGATGCTCGACCAGCCCTTCAAGGTCCCGGTTGCCAGCTCCCCTCCGCCTGTAGCTGGCCAACTCTATAACCTGATCCTGGTCAGAAAACTGAATCTGTTTCCGGGAGGCTAAGGAACCCATTTCGTTATCCGATGACATGTCGCTACTGGCCGTAGTAGTTGTATCCCTTCGTGGCCGCTCGTTCACACTGACAGCAGTTCCCAACGATCCTGTGCGGTAATGAATGCCCATGGACGGGTGGGAAGGAGATGTAACCATGACTTGTGGGCCTTCTTGACGATCTGTTGAACGTATTGGAGAGGAACCGGCTCGTGTCCGTATTGGCAGTTTCGGGAATTTAATCTGTTGAGAGGCTCTGCGACGTATTAGCACATGAATAAAATTAGATAACATAAGGAACCTCGAACTGTTGGTATCCACCGACCTTTGACTGTCCGCATCGTCGTCACTCTCGTCACTCAAATCACTGCTGTCATCTTCCTCGGCATCTCTTTGCTTATAAGAATCTTGTTGTTGGCGCTCTTTTCGATGAGCTCTTTTCCCACCGCGTCCTTGAGGCCGGCGTCCAATCACCTCTGTAGAGCTTTTGCCCGTCACCATACCCCCTTCATCTTCCTCGCCATCCTCCCCCAAACCAAGTCGTTGTGCTTCGTTCGCATCTCTATGAACACCCAGTTGATAATACTCAGAGGTAACCGCGGCCGTGGTGGGGATGGGAGGAGAATATGTCCGCCGAATATGGGCAGCTTTACTTTGTGCGCTGGGGTTTGTGGAAACCGACGACCAGCCCGCCGCACGAAATCCAGGGGTATTGAGAACGGAGTTGTTCACGTTGATGAGTCTGTCGCCAATTCCGTCTTTGATTGTGGATAGGTAAGACGTGCGCAGCTGCCATATCGTAAAACTATCATTTCTTTTAGTGCTAGGTTCTTGGTATGAAAGGCGATCGCGGGGAAGGTGGCGGGAGCAGATGCGTTGGGCGCATCACTAGACATACTCTTCATTATGAAGGAGGGACATCTTCCGACAGTTATGGGCAGAGGCTGAGTGGGTATAGATATCGAAAAAAAAAATATGTCCGGTAGCGACCAGGAAATTCGTGGGTTTAAGTCAGACACCGTGAAGTCTTGGTGGCGTTTCACCTGGGCATGATTCTAAATACCGCGCGGAGAGTAGTAATAGAAGCACTGAACTTGGTCAGTAAAGGAATGGTGAAACAAAAATTTGTCCTCAACCAGGGCCAGCCCGCTGAAGAGAAAAAGGAAGACGAATAATAAAGAGGCAAGGAGGCCGTTGCAGTCAGTTGGTGAAGGTTAAGTGGTGAGTTAGTGGAGAAGGAAGAGCAGCAATTGCGGGTTCGACCAAGACAATCTCCGCAGATCAGGCCAAGAAACATGGGTGTAGATAATGCGCTGCCGATCCGCCGCAGATTACTTGGAGTATTTAGTTCGGCCCTCAGTTTAAATTAAACACTGGTCTGGCTCATGGGTTACAAGAATCATCGTTTCAGTTATAATACAGGATAAATAAACATGGCCCATTGTCCGCTGTCCAAGTTCCAGGAAACAGATATTAATTTGACCCAACGTTCCCTATCAAGCTGTTACTCCGTTAATACATACACATCAAGCCTTGGCCTTTCGACCTTTGCCTTTCTTCGGCTTCTCGTCATCTTCAATAAAGTCATCATCGGCGGCCTTCTTGGCCTTCTTCCCTTTGCCCGCGCCGCCCTTTGGGGCGGGTTTCTTCTGCGCGGATTTCTTTGGTACGCGGACATACTTGTCCTTCTTAAGGTCAAGTTCGTCACTTTCCTCGTCCTCTTTTGTCTCATCCTCGAGTATGTCCTCATCTGACTCGTCGATGGCATCTTCAATATCGGGTTTCTCCTTCGGCATCTTTTTAGGGACAGCGACACTACTGGCCTTGATGAAGGGAAGTGGATGCGAGCGCTGGTTGTAAATACGCGTAAACGTTGCTTTGGTCTGTGTGTCCAGCTTCACCGTCGACTGGTCCATAGGACCAAGACCGAGCTCGACCATTGCATCCCAATCGTCCCGGGTGAGGAAATAACTGTCCATGAAATCAATGACTTCTTCGACACTTTCTTTTCCTTCTTTCATCAATCGGCGAATAAGCTTGTCCCAAACGAGGGGTAGATACTGCTGTCTAATCTCGTCACGGTCTCCAGAAGCACGAAGGCGCATGTGGCCTTGAATTTCCTTGATGTAACGCCAAAGCTTGCCTGTAGACGTACTATCAGCAACACGAACATAGAGACCATCGAAGGATACGTACCTTGTTTGCTGTTCTGCCCTAGCCAGCTCGTGAAACCAGGTCGCTCCATCATATTACCGTAGGTGTAACTGGCTGGTCGGACAAAGCTGAAAACAGCATGGGTCGGCATCAAGCTCCATTGCTGCTGTGTTCCATGAATCATTTTGTCAACAAGGTCACCGTCGCTAATGCTTGACGCTGCGTTATCCATCAACTCGAGCGATTTCAGCTTTTGCTCTTTGCCTTGATAATTGCCAGCCAAGGTCGGTCTTGTTCTCAGATAGTTTTCTTGGAGCATCAGGTAGCTGAATTCGTGATCGTTAAAATAAAGTTCGATCTTGTCATTCAGCGTTAATTTCGAACTCGGCGAGAACGTCTGGGCGTTGAGGATCTTGCTAACAATATCCCACGGCTTTAAGACCACATGCTTTTCCCAGGCCTTTGACATCTCCCGGCCCTTCTCATAATTCAAATTCTTCTGATCTAACTTGACAGTCGACAGCATATTGATAACTTGACGAATGTCGGCATGCGTTCCCTCGATTAGGCTATCGAGAACAGGGGGCGGAATCTTCAGGCCCTCTCGGAAACAGATCGTTGAAAGTCTAGCTCTAATCTGTTCGGCAGTTGGGCGTCTAAAGGGCAGCTCATACGTAACATGGTCGAAGGGTTTCATTTTCGGAAGCCTTCGCTCATTACATATGAGAATGAGTGGGATCTGCGTTTTCTTTGCGATAGCGGCTAAAGCCCCAACACCACCTCGATCACCAGCTGACATCCCATCAACTTCATCCATGATCAATACCATGTTCTTCTTCTCCCTTTGTAGCTTCTTCCCATCCGCTGCGAAATAACCTTGCAAGGATGTTGTATCTAAGACTCCAAGAAGACCTGTTTCGACGAGTTTCTTGCTCCTTGTGTCACTAGCATTAGTTTCCAGGACATCAAATCCCTCAAGCTTTGCCACTAGATGCGCCGCGGTCGTTTTGCCAATTCCTGGGGGTCCGTGGATCATGACGGAGCGGTAGATTCCCATGCCATCTTTCCCAGGCCTATCGAAGTTCTTTCTAGCATTCTTGTGCCAGTCTCGAAGCCAACTTTGAAGTTTTTCGACAGCACCTTTGTTACCACAGATCATATTCATAGACGTTGGTGCGTATTTTGTGGTCCAGAGCTCATCCTCAGCTCTGGGACCTTGCGAGCTTGGTGGCGTCTGAGATCCAGCGGATACCATCGCCTTCGCCATGCTAGCAGCCTTCGCCTTGCGTTTCTCTTCTTCTTCAATTTCGGCAGCCATGGCTCGAATCTTTTGATCTTCCGCCTTCTTCTTTGCTTCATGCTTCTCAGCTGCTTTTCCATCCCCGCCGTTGGCTGGAAGCCGTCGAATGAGCTCGAAGAGGCCTTCTTCATTGATTGTCTTCAGGTTATGTTCCCTGATAGTCTTGAGCTTCTTGGGTCCAGCGTCACTCCCAAGGACAACATAGCTCGTCTTTGAACTAGGAGCCCCAGTAACTTTACCGCCATACTTTTTCACCAGGTTCTGCCCCTCATCACGGCCTAATGTGTCAAGGACTCCAGTGAAGACGAAAGCTAGTCCTGCAAGACAGTTTTCGGCCCCAACCGGTAGTTCAGCGGTCCCAGATGCTACAGGAGACCGCGCTCGTGCAGCGAAAGGGTTGAATTTCTTCTTGTCATCGGAATCCGGAGGAGGTGAGGGAGGTCGGACAGTTGGGATACTGTCAAATATGTTTTGGATTTCCTTGCTTTCGGGTTGATCTTGCTTAGACGGAGACCCTTTTGCTTTCTTAGGGGCGCGAGCCGTCGAAGCTGCCTTTGAACGTGAGGTGCCTTTCTTAGGACTACCTTGAAATTCATCGACGTCTTCCTTCCCTAGAGCTTCAGACTTCCGCTTCCTTGCAGATTGTGAAGCTGCCGATTTCGTTGCTTTGGTGGACGGTTTTGGAACGTCCTCCATAACTACATC
Source organism: Aspergillus alliaceus (assembly GCF_009176365.1). Classification (NCBI taxonomy): domain Eukaryota; kingdom Fungi; phylum Ascomycota; class Eurotiomycetes; order Eurotiales; family Aspergillaceae; genus Aspergillus; species Aspergillus alliaceus. The sequence goes on from NW_022474695.1 coordinate 343,799, forward strand.
ATCATCCGACTCTAGCTTCGAGGCGGATTTTTTACGTCCAGGTTTGTTCGAAGCTACCGTAGCCGGTTTCACTGCAAGTTCTTCGAGGTCGCTGCCATTTTCACTGTGCCCATCCTCCACGTAGTCATCGTCGCCTTTACCTGGCTTTCCGAACTCCGTTGCAAAGATGTCATCGTCGCCATGCTCATCATCGTCTAGAATGGTTGTAGCTTTTCTCTTGGATTCGCGTGTCTGTCGCTTTGGGGTCTCCTTCTCAGTCTGCTTGTTCTCTTCCGGAGATTTTTCAGCTTTGATGTTATCTGAGGCGGCATCATGGGAGGGCAGGGTATCCTTCGCAGGTGTCGTAGTACTGGTTTTGGATGTCCTTCCTTTCTTTTTACTCGAGGCGAAGTAGTCCGACGTGGTCGTGATCTCGCCTTGCGGTGCTTCTGTTTTCCTGCGCAAGGTGGTCAGCAGGTACGACGGAGCTGCTTTGAAGAAATCAAAATGCAATACATACAGTTTTGTTGGCACCTTGGCATTGGGAGTTGGCGCCTTGGTCACCTTGACATCCTCCTCCTCATCACTATCGTCCACAACTTTCCTACCGCCTGCATGCCTAGTTAACAAATGCGCAAGTGAATAGACCGGTTTGGGTCTTACGTCTTTTCCTGCCAGCAGGTTCCTAGAGATGATTCGCATTAGCTTGTTTCAAGAATGGCGAGCTCAAATTGAAATTGCAAAAGCTGGAAGGTGGGTTTTGCGGCGGAGCTATTTTCGTACCTCTTTCTTCGCGGGCGGTTTCGCAGGAGAGGCACTGGAGCCTTGACTACTAGGCTTGCCGCCAAAGAAGCTCCTGATATCAGCAGGCATGATAATTCAGGGCTCGTCAAAGCATGTCTTGGACAGGAATATAGTGGTTTGGTAATTCTCGGAGGAAAATTGAAGAAGCAACCCACCCGGCGCTCTTAAATCCAATGATCACGATAGGCAACACGACGCGGTGCCTTGTCGCAGACGTGATTTAATTGGCTTACATAAGGAGAACGCGTGTGGCCCGTGCATCATGTCGTTTTACCCGTTTGGGAATGGGGGAAAATCGGACTTGCAGATACGCCGATAGTCTGGGAGTTCTTCATCCAACATCGTTAATTTGGTACGAAAAGGGCCTGGCATCAGATCTCACAATGGCCTCCCAGACGAAGATGTTCTCGGGACCTCAATTGGCCCTTTTCCGGCCGACCTGTATGTATCAGTAACTTCAATCAGAATTTTCCTTTGCAGGCCTGAAAGCTGACGGGTTGGATCAATAGGTTTATCAACGACTTTTACGGCCTCTCCGCTATCACGGTGCTTCTCTACAACCTCCCCGGCTCTTGACTGGCTCACTCCGAAGTTTATGGAAACGTCGAAATCTCCCAAAGGTCGCCCACACGTTGCGACTGGCGGTTCTTCTCGGGGTACGACTGTCGTCTGGGGCGACTACGGTTTGCGCATGAAGGACCATGACCGCCGACTACCGGCTGCGTCGCTCAAAATCGCAGAGGAAACTATTAAAAGACGTCTAAGAGGAATGAACTATACACTGTACAAGCGTGTAAGCGCCAATATCGGTGTGTACACCAAGGGTAACGAACAGCGTATGGGTAAGGGTAAGGGAAAGTTCGACTACTGGACGGCGAAGGTCGCGGTCAGCAGAATTGTTTTTGAGCTCAAGGGCGATATCCACGAAAAGATTGCCAGGGAAGCTTTCAGATTGGCTGGCCACAAGTTGCCCGGTATGCATAGCTCTCTTCCTCTACGAACAGGCTGAGAGCGGCTTACATGCTAACGCAATTCAATATAGGTATGTGGGAGTTTTGCAAGAAGGGCGATCCCCCGGTTGTCGGTATCACCAAGCTCGGCAATGGTGTGACCCTTGAAAGCCTCAAGCGGCCACGCCGAAGCCCAGCTCTGGGTACGGAAAAGATGTCTTCTCCACCCAGCTCAACATCGTCTAGCCCCTCTGCTTCTCAGTAAATGAAATGCATATATTCCATCTGACCCTATTATTACATTATTTGCATCCGGCAAACTTTAAGCCCCGACGCCGGAACCAGGTCCATATCCCTGTTGTCTCCTAGTCCTCGCTGCTTCTGCATCGCCGTCTTGGGTCTCAGGCTTGAGGTCTTGTGTATATTATCATCAGCTTTTGGTTCTTCTTTGAATGTTTTATTCCCACATGTGTCGATGTCTTATACACGGAGTTAGTTTGAAGGAAACCAAAGATCAACTGTACCTTTATCCGCTACTCCTAAGACGTCTGTCTGGCCTGAGAATCTTCTTGCCCATTCGGCATCCTCATCTTGGGCCGGCGTATTGGTGCCTGAGTCCCATATGCGTCTCATTTCACTCCTCGTATGCGGAATATTTCCTTGGTATGGTCAGTAGCGAGTTTAGACAGGGCAGCCTTGCGAAGCAGATGCGCCATACCCCCCAGTTGTCCGGTTTGTTTAGGTGGTGTTTCCGTAAATTCTCGAATAGACTCATACCTTTAACTTATGGTTAAAGAGCAGGTTCACATAAAATAGTCAGCAAAGGGAAACCCACTGGGTGCTTTCACCACCCGGTTCAGTATCCATGAGTTTAGTATCCGACATGATCTGCTCCACAAAAAGCTATATACAATAGAATATGTTCGGAGTGGATTTCTTTCGCGAGCGTATGTGAAAAGTTGGTTCAGGTTCTGGGAACCACAATAGTTGGGACAGTGGCTGGCACTTCCAATTTATAGAGGAATTGTATGACGTAGCCATCAAGTCTGTCTTCCAAATCATTTCCCCATGGGGAAGAACTTAGTTTACAACATTCTAGACTACTTAAGTTACGGCACCAACGTCTAGATCGTTTGCAGAAGCTGCTGACATATCATTTTCGACCTCTCTTACAAAAACGCCAGTAGAACTTATCCAAACCAGAATCTGTATGCCGCCGCAGAAACCATGCAATAAGCACCCCCAAATCAGAGGGTGCTGTCACATATTATACAAAACAATCATCAATCGTCGATTATTACTTTTCTTTTTTTCTTTTACGGTCTAAAAGTCCATGCCCATCAGGTAACTGCGTAGAATGTTAGTGACGGGAGCTCAACAATTCTGCAATAAGGGAGCCGAACCTTTCATAGATGCGCATGAATTTAGCAACAAAGGCCTCGAGATGAAAGATTACTTTCTATAGAATAAGTTAGTGTTATTCGAGGCTATAGCTCGTACGGGTTGGGGTTCTTACGCTGCCTTGCGTGATTCTGTGCTCATAGAATGCGGACCATTTAATAACATCGGGCTTCAGGTCATCGTCCACCTTAGCGATGAGCTTGAATGTGAGGGTCTAAATACTAGTCAGCATTGACCCAACCCCTTCTTCATTGTTCGTGATCAGACCTTGATAATAGTAGTGGGCGGTATACAGTGAGTCAAGAGATCATACAGGCGCGCTCGGACTTGCAACAGTCGTGCAGGCGACCGCTCAGCTAGAATCTCATCGGCCGTCACAGAGATGAGGACCTCCCAGTCGGGAGGTGGGATTGGAGTGTCATCTGTCACTTTCTCACTAGCGGCGAAGGAGGGTCAGCTTAAAATCACCAACTGAATAAGACTAATGACTATTACCTTTGAGCATAGATGGCCTCGTACATGAGCAGAGCGCGCCGGAGATTGCGTCCGCTCTCCTTCGCTATCCTCTTATTGAGCCCAGGCGCCTCCGGCCAGCCTTCCCTCTTGCCTGCGGTGCTTAGAACGGTGCAAATTTGTTCCTCCGTGGGGGCCGCAACCCTGACCAGCAGAGTTCGGGAACGGATAGGAGCAATGATATTTGAAGTACTATTGGCCAACAGAATTAGTCGCAGGTTGGGACTGTATTTCTCCATAGTCCGTCTCAGGGCTGCTTGGGCGTCGCGAGTCAAATGATCTGCCTCATTTATTACGACGACCTTGAACCTCTGTTTTGCCGAGAGATCGACTTGCTGCGTTTGCGCAATTTCTTTGAGTAGCTCCTGCACAACGACACGATCATAGTTCCCGACGTCTGAAGGTGTAATCTCAAGATGATAAACGGACGATACAATGTTGAATTCAAGCTTTCGGTTACTCGTCGTCTGGAAGACTCTGGCGTCGATTTTGATCTTCTCCACGCCCGGGCCATACAATTCCTTCAGGGTCGCAATTGTCCGGGTCTTTTTGCCTGCGCCTGATGGTCCGTACATGAGTAGATGAGGGAAATCCCCGCTTTGTGCCTAAAGAGATAATCCAGTCAATTGGTGGATTTCCCTCCCAAGTGGGCTAGTTTTTTCCTTACCAGGGACTTCAATCGCGCGGACAATTCATGGTGGTATGACAGACCGTCGAGTGAGCGTGGTCGCAGCTTGTCAACTAGCAGAGCCATTTTTGGTTTTCGTTTTATCGTAGCTGGCGTGAAGGTGCGAGGCAATCGGCTGCTTCTCACACAAGTCAAGCAAGACGCGTCGGGAAGTTCGTGACACGCGAGCTTAAGTGGTGGTCCGTGCATGGGTGCTGACTATGGTACATACAATAACACTATCCCTCGAACTACGACCATCGATAATTCAATTACCACCAGAGAACCCATCAATATGAGTCTATTCAGAACATCACGTCATGGGACTCTCGGAACTCTCAGAATTTACAGTGTCATCCGAAAGTGTAATGTACAGATATCCATTGCTATGATACAGTTATGGGTATTCTTTTGGAGAGGAGATACACCTTCCTCGGGAAGTCGAAATCTCGAGAAGGGACAAGTTACGAGGAATTTAGCCAACACATAGACTAGCGCTTCACGACGGTGGTGATGCTTATGCAACCTCGCTTTATCACGGCCATTTCGGGGCGCCCGGTTTTTAAAGGAGTGTTTTCTGCCGAGGCTGATATGTGGCCAGTTAATGTACCGCGGTAGCTGTTGAGATGGACAGGGCAAGGTATCATCTGTCTATGTCATCAGTTCGTTGGGATCGGCTTGAGCACGCCGTTATCATCATATCGCGCTTCTGTTCTGTATCAGCAATCCGTGGTTCATTGATCCCACAAGTCAGCCATCTCCTTACTGAAGAACGTGTATGAAAGTGTAATCGTGTCGATACCCTGCATTTGCGGGTCTTTCGTGAAATCCGGATCGATGTAGAAGAAAACAGGCATGTCGACAGATTCCCCGGCGTTCAATTTCTGCTCTTCAAAACAGAAACATTGGATCTTACTGAAGTACGGGGCGACCTGACCCGGAGAGACGCTGTATGTAGCAACACCGATGATATCCGATGGGCCCTTGTTTGTCGCCGTGTAGAAGGCAAGTGCAGTTTCACCTGGCAGCACTCGGACTTCACGTTGTTGCGGGGTGAACTTCCAGGGCAAGACGTCTGAGACTGAACCATTGAACGTAATCCGGAGTCGACGAGAGTCTGTCACTGGAGTCAGGCGAGAGGCGGTATCGGCGTCTCCTCCACGATGAGTAAGGATGGGTTGACCACCCCAGCCGGTCTGTTGGCAGATCTACATAACCATGTAGTTTAGCTCCTGCCGCGGACAGACGAGGGCTTGGTATTTTAAACTGACCATTTTATAAAGAGGGACGGAGCCATATGCAAGAGCAACAGTTCCTAGAATAATACTCGCAGTAAAGTACCTATATGACATTAGGCATAAATTTCAAGGAACGCAGTGCGACAATAATACAGTGTAGACGCTTTCCGCTTCTGAGCCTGCGGCGTACTGAAAGGCGCTGCGGAGGCATTTCTGCCTAAGAACGAATTGCGGGTGAAGTATCTCTTCCCCGGCTCGAAGCACCTCACATTTGTATGTACGGGTAACCGGGTACCGAATCCCGGCAGGAGAAACCGACCCCGTGGAGTGATTATGCGACTATACATGGCTATAAAATTGATGCGTGGGCGGGTACATGCGGAGAACTCACCTTTGCAATATGGATGGACTCGCCGACACGTGATTCCGCCTTGGCAATCAATACTTCTTATCGATAAGCCTGTACTTTGGTGTCAATTCGCATGGACTTACCTCAGGTCAGGTATTATTGGACGACTCCAGTCCATGTTGGAGGGTGTTTTCCCTGTTTTTCCAAGAGTAGTAGATTGCCAGTGTCCAAAGACGCTTCTCATAAGCGTTCTAACTTTAATTATATGTAGCGCATAGGCCACGAAATATGGTTGGCTATACTAACACAAGGACAAGCAAGAACGAAAGGGTAAAAGAAGCCTCTAAGATCTTGTAATAATACAGAGAAAAACCGACAGTCCCCCTAGTATCGTTCTCGATATCAAGGGCCTTTTCATAAAGCGTCATCCTGAGTAAAGACTATCATCCATCATTTCAAGACGCTCGCTGCAATCCTGCCAAAAACACCTCTGACCATGCTAGGTCGCTCTTGGAGACAGGTAAGAAGAACAGCAGCGCTAATAGCAAAAGCAATGCGCTCCCGATATTGGTACTAAGTAGCGTCAGCAAAATGTTAGCAACTATAGAGTTCTAACATGACACAATGTAGGACAAAAGATCAGACCGCAATAAGGAACGGGGACACAAGACGAGATGTGACATAGACTTTGGGAATGCCGCAGCCAAATAATCATCTGGAGTTTGTGAGCCATACCTGTTTATCGTAGAACCTTGGGAGCACAGTCGCGGCAGCTCTAGGTGCCACAAATAATGCCAATTCCTGCCGTTTGGAAGGACTTTCGACAAGTATACTCCAACCGCACATCAAACATCCAGCTCCAACACAAAGTCCAGAGTCCCACATCATAGGTGTCACCACATCTTGTGGGAATACCTTTGGACCAATTCTAGTTCTGGCGAGGCAGACCGAATAATAGAAGATACTCACAAACGAAGCAAGGAATGCAGATGAGCGCAGTGCATCGGATACAGCCCGACGGACTGATGATACAGAGTTCAACCGCCGGAGACGGAAGGCAATTTGCAAAGGTATATAAGTTCCACAGGCAAACTTAAATGTTCGAGCAAATCGGGATATGGCATGTTTTTCACAGTTAGGGCCACAACTCATGTGTACCATTTCGCAGGGAATAGGAATTGTTTTCGCGGGATCTCCCCACTCGATAGGCCACCCATAGTCCTTGCACATGGACTGGAGCAGGTGTGCTTGACCTGTATCTTTCCCATATACGAACACCCCTCTCCTAACCCGGCGAAGCGCTTCGATCAGCCGAGAATCCACCTTGGCTACCTCCCCAATCCATCTCTCGTAGGATTTTGGCAACCGTTCGGGGAGATAAAACCATGCCCACATCACTATTGCTGCGCTAGAGGCAAATACGCCTGCATCTGCAAACCCTGGCGCTATATTCTCCGCCAGACTCCAGCGACCCTGAGATTTCCGCCATCGTCGCCATCGTGACCATACGATGCTGATTACCAAATCCACTGCTCTAGTAAGGCTGAACAGCGTCAAATCCATGGTCCTGCCAGCAAATTGGGGTTTGATGTGTGTCGGGTCCTTGCGCCCTTGCTGCCCCCTAGCAGCCCCGTTGTTTGCGTCGGCCATGGACTCCCCATCATCCTGATACAGTCTTACGGGTTTCCGACTCAGTAGTTGGAAGCTCAACCATGCGGAAATGAAAGCACAAACAAATCGAGTTAGCCGCAAAAACTTGGTAGATTCCGAAAGACTAGGTTTGAAGCCAAGCCTATGGGTTACAAGTTGATGCCACCGAAAAATAAGTAGAGGAAGCACGGTAGAGCCCCCCACAAGAGAAGCACAGAACGTGGGGAAGCTTTCCAATCGTATCGCACTCGTTAGTGCACGTAGCAGCTGCGGTCCCAACCATCAGCCTAGAACTCCTGTCGGATTGTATGGTTCGCAAGGAGATCTCAAGGTACAAAAGCATGACGGGGGCACGGAGATATCCGAAATAAAAATAGCAATACCAGGTGACTTTCCGCGGATGGAACAACTTACCACTTCGCGCTTCTGGTGAGAATTCAAGTCATTCCTCCAAACTTGCCGTAAAGATGATATTAATCTCGGAGTGGTGGAGGACAAATAACCAAGGGCATATGCACGCAGAATGCTGTAACGGTACACAAGCAGCAGTCCAGTCAGCAATCTTAGCGGCACCCCAGAAAATGTAACGTGTGCCAGCGTTCTAGATCGCATGCGACTCCGAAACTGCAGCACGGTCAAGGTAATACATACGGATTTAGAAGCCGACTTCTATTTTGACCTCTGCCAGTGGAAGAATCCATGGCTTTTTTTTTTCAGGGCTCCATTCAATGGCAATTATTCATGACCGCCTCTCTGTAGAAGATCGTTATCAACACTGATCAATAGTATAGCCCTAACCTATAGTAATAGTATTGGGGGACGGGGCACCAGAAATTTCTCCTAGCCAATCATGGTACAGAAACACACCTTGACGAGAGGTGTAGTACTCCCCTACTACGGAGAGCTTAACAGGGAAATTGTGTAAATCCAGATCTTAGGAGCAACGGTATTCGACCAACATCATGCAAATTGGAAGAGATTACAGAGTACAGAGTTGAAAAAACCAACACGGGCACCTGCTGTGGCAGCAGTTCGAGCATTTCCTACCTGATAATGGGTCTATTGGCACCGTTGGTGTGACCTAGGGCGTGGAGCCATGCAACGTAATATTGAACCTCGGTCCTTGAAAGACCCCAAAAGCAAGTCTATTAGACTAAGGCTGGTTCAGGGGTAAAGACTAGGTCCTTGGTGGCCGATCCTCCATCTGTCAGCCGCAAAAATTGGGGTTCATGAGTCGTCGGCGAGATATACCCCGTGGGCCGTCGGGCCGTATACCTTGGTCTGTGGGCCAAAAAAAAAATAAAAAGGAGTAAGCAATGAAAAAAATGGTTAACGATATATCCAGAAAATTAGAAGATACACAGAGCCCTTCCCAATGAAGAATGAGAAAAAAAGAAAAGCTAAAAGGAAAAATTAGAAGGGGGTGGGTTGAGGAGGAGGGGTGGACCGGGGGCACCGAAATGTTGTTAATGTTATACTATTCTATTAGTTACTTGGTTTTAAGGAGAAAGAAACTTATCATTGAAGGGAACGCTTTGGGAAATTGGGCCGAGCGTCACAATACCCCGGTATTACGGAAATTGAAGCGGGAGTGGCGGAGATCAGGCGGGTATTTTTGGTACGGTTTTTACATCACGCGACCAATTACTGGAGCGCGAGAATTTTTGCATGTGATCGAGTTGAAAAGACCGACGGATTCCATGCTTTCTCTCTCCACCATTCTGCTGTCCCCAGACTTACTACTACGTACTCCGTTATCTCTCTCGTTTCCCTATGAATATCAATGCGGGGGACTTTCTTCTACCAAGCCAACTCCTGTATTGTGGACCTTTAACGTACGCCCCAGCCATATATACTACTACCGTGAAGTCTGTTCGTACGGAAAAGAAGAACCGGCCGCCTCCACTTAACTGTATTGTTATATGAACCCATTATTAGAAGGCACAAGTCCGGATCATTGATCGATCAAGGCATGCTCATATTGTGTTGCCTTTTCTCAACGTTGCTCTCGACAATAGAGTGACAGCATAGGCGAAAGCAATTTCCCGGCCACACTTTCCGCATTGTCACTCCTTTTACAGCTTACTCACACTAAGAATGAATCTCAATCTGAATATGAATATGAATATGAATGGTTCTCAGGCTCGTGAGGGGCGAGATAGCCCTCAACCAGGACCATTTGGCTGTATGTATACCAAATGTTGACTACGAGCTACCACGGTCTAATCATATCTACTGTGCAGATTCGTTTCTTTCCCCCATGGATACTCCTTACGAACCTGCGCCTGCACCTCCTCCCGGGCCAGCTCTTCTTGATGATAATGAGTCTAATATGCTTGATAATTTCTTCACGACAATGAATTCCAACCATTTCACGACCGATTTCTGGCAACACCGTCACCAAAATAAGTCACTCGGGCCGACAAGCTTCGAGTGGTCAGATGAACTCCCTCCAACATTTGAAGGATCTGCAACCTCTCTTTCACAACCCTCACTACCTCATCGCGGCCTAGATAAATCCGGTATGGGCGTTTTGCCAAATCACTCGAACTCCGATATCCTTTCGACTGCTTCCATGTTCTATCAAAACGGCATGAATGGGACTGGATTAGTTCCACCTTTCCCACATCATTCATTTTCCTCTTTCCCGGAGATAGATTTCAACAACTCTAGGATGAATGGTCGCATGAAGAACCAACCACCACCACCGTCACTACCCATGTCTTCCAAACCGCAGAACACATTTGTTAGCGCCCGGACACCGGTTGGTTATCACACGTCGGAAATGCTGTTCGATGTACATGAGCCAATATCACCAGAGCAACAAGCCACCGCTAAGGTCCGGCCCCTTCATTGGGGGTCCGATGTCAGCTTCATGGATCAAGGATATGTGGCGCCGCCTGATCAGCCAAATGTGGAGGAACAGACGCAGCAGCTGCTTCGCCATCTAGAGTCTCTTGAGCCCCAGAGTAGTGCGGCCAATACTCGCGCACCTAGCCCGGAACGAATCACTGGTAGCCATAATGCCCATTGGGCGGGACCCGACACGACTGGGCCACTCAACGATCTACGCAGGGAATACAGGGATAGCATGGAAGATCTATCGCAGCCTAAAAAACGGCAAAGAACATTGATCAAGGAGGAAGACGACGAGAACTCTGAGGGAGATGACTCGAAACCAAGATCAAGGAGATCCAAGAGTACGAGCTATGGTAAGAATCGGCGGATGTCAACCGAGACTATACGGAAATCGAAACTTCAGCAGGGTGCAAAGCCCGCAAGGGAGAATCTTACGGAAGAACAAAAGAGGAACAATCACATCTTGTCTGAGCAAAAGCGCCGAAATTTGATTAGGCAGGGCTTTGATGATCTGTGCACACTTGTACCGGGGTTGAAAGGGGGTGGCTTCAGCAAAAGTGCTATGCTCACGCAAGCTGCAGACTGGCTAGAGGATATACTCCGTGGAAATGAGATTTTAAAGGCACAGCTCGCAGACTTGAAAACCATGAATGGCTTGGTTATGCCTCGATAATGCGTATGCTACTCATGCGATTATGACGTTTCTTTTCATTCTCTTTTTCTCTCTCCCCTAACCTGTCAAGCACACTCTCTTGTCCGAATTCCTTGAGTTTAAGCGATTAGCGAGTTAGGTGGATGCACATTGTGGAGGTTTGATTCACGGGGCGTTCATTTTTTGGTGGTCATGATTTGATTCACGATACTCCATATTCCTAAGATATCTGTGCTGTGCCTTCTTCGTTCCCTGTTTTTTTTTTTTTTTAAGCTTTTCTCGACGCTGCTACGATGTGCTTTGTGCCTTATAATACCCTTGGTCGCCCAGACCGAACAGCCTGTTCTGCGTCTTGTATACATAATAGGTAGCTGATATATATTCAGCCATAGAGGATGCATGCCCCTCACATTCAGGCATGAGAATGAAATATGTATTTGTATATATAACATATTAAAGGCTATTGGCCACGCATGATTGTTAAGCCTTTTTTTCTTAGTTTTTCCTCACTATAAAGTTTAAACAAGCTTGACTTCATAGTTATATGGGAGAGGGTTTGCATCGAACACAAAGAAACGAAAAAGTTGCCCGACGAGGTCCCCGAAGTGGCTTAGCGTCTCATTGGTTCTCTGGCATATGACATTGCGAGATCAACAGCGCGGGAATGTTTACATCCATCCGCACCACAACGACACCATACCTTTGTACATCTTGATTCTTACCATAGAACTTGGGCTTTGCCTAGGAAACTTTTATCCCAAATACATCTAATTACGATGCCCCCGAAGCGAAAGAGTTCCGATGATGGACATGACCACGACAACTCGCCCAGGAAGCGATTTGCTTATTTGAAGCCTCAAGTTCGTCGGGTCTCTGAACGAACAATCAAGTCTAAATGGTCCACACTCCCAGGCCCAATGCAGGAGAAGGTTCGCGATATGTTTCGAGCTCTCGAGCGCCCGGTTATAGTGCGTCAACAGAACGAGCGAAAACGGGTTGATGCGCAGGCGGCTGTTCAGGCTGTGGTGAAGAAGTATGCCCCCTAACACTCCATATCATTGCTAGTATACATTGCACTTGTATTCAGAGGAAATTTAATCTGACTATCGAATCTCTCAAGTCTCGGGAAGCGGCTACCTCGGATGCCATTCCCGCCAATTACAAAGGATTCAGTTTTTGAGTACGAGGCAGCACTCAAAGAACATGTATGAAGCGCCATCCTGCGGATGTCTTTGCACTCCGGTATTAATAATCGACCCATAGCGTTCGCTGGAGGCCAGCCTTGCCACTGTAACGGACAGCACGGATCTGCTCAAAGCCGAAATCGAAAAGGAAGAGGCCTTACTTGCGAAGGAAACAGAGCAATTGCAGGAGTTGGAGAAAAATGCTAAACGGGCGGAAGCAGAAAGGAAGAGACAACTGAAGAATGTAAGCTCTCCGTGTTGCTATTATACTGCAGAGCTTGTCATTGATTATCCCTAGGAACACCCTGCACTTCGGCAGCTCAGCGTTCCCAGCCAGGAGAGCCACGAGCATACTCGGTTCATACTAGCTGGTGAAATGGACGCACAAGCTACGTTTGATGAGGTATCTATCTAGTCTCCACCTCTCATAGTGTGTCACTAACGTGCTTTCCCAAGCTTGAAACCGACCCTGAGATTATGGGCTTGCTAAAACAATTGAACGGTCATCTTAATTCCATGCAGAATAACATAGCTCCTCTCACAGGCTTGAGTGAGGCGATTACTCGGTCCCAGGTAGCTTTAAGCCTGGCTTCCCTGCCTGAGGATTGAATAATCTCGATTTCGACTTGCGTTTCAAAACTTCGAAATCTTATGCCGTATTGCCATAGGTGCAACGGAGCATGAAGCAGGCTGGCCTATTCTCTAAATGAACCGTTCGCGTTGAGGGTCACAAGACTGGGAGGGCCTGAAAAAGGCAACAAAACCTTGTATGAAGGGTTGGCTCCTGAAGAATTCTTCAGCACTGCGCATTTGATCTGCGCGCACTTGCCTTTTTTTTTTTTTTAACCCTCGATGTGTGATAGGGAGAGTGCTAAAATCGCCACCCACTGAATCCTCTATAATAAACCATCAGGTTCCCAACTCGGCACACAAAATGCACGGCTCTATGATGGGTTGGAAAGCGCCCTCATTTATAGGGGGACATTTGTCAGGAACTGGCCTTATCTAGAGCATGGTTGTGGATCTAATGCACTATGATAATATGACCGTGCGTTAGCGCGCAGAATCATGACGGAGTAGGTCCCGCTATGAAAGGCCTGAGCCCATGTTTCTCGTTCTACGCTATAGTCCTTTTTCTGTGTATTTAGTACTATATGTTATGAAATACTACATTGGGACTGCTCGATCCTCGAGAAGGAAAGAAGAGACAACGAAAGCAATTTGGGTTCTATAATTTTCTCTCTGTAGGGGGTCAAGAATTTCAGTGTATAGGACATGAAGAACCGAGGTATGATTTTGTCCTTGATTACTTTTCTTTTGGCACATGTGGTCTGAGTATCAAGTTTTGGGAGTTTGCCAAAAGGGGATCGGGACGAAATGCGGAGGAGCTCGGGAAAAGATGGGCGCCGCCGCCCGTCCGGTTGCAAGTCCCGCACACCAGCGGGGACAACCTTGTGAGTCGATCGCAATCGCGTGTATCATCATCATACCATCCATACATACTTTCATGCCCGCGACTAAATACTCTCGAGGATCGCTTTTTTATTTTTGTTTTTTTACGATGCATTATAACCCCCTCTTTCTTTGAGTGTTAGTTGAATGTCTGTCTCCATCCCTCGAGTAATCTCTGTGTTCCCAACCGATAGCGACGACCAAACAGCGGCGAGCCGGACTCTGCGCAACCGCTTTGCGCCTAATCGATGACCGAGAAAATCGCATCGCACACGGGCACAAGACCCGAACAACCTGGCAATGGTACATTGGGAAACCTGAAAAGTAGTATGACCGAAGGCGAAACAATGAAAAAGGAATCGAGCGCAAAAGACAACTCGCGAAATTCGCCAGCGTCCAAGGCTGAAAACGCTGCTGCGGGGACTCACGCCAGCCCCAAGAAGCGTCGCAAGGTTAATCATGGTAAGCAAACAGCCTCTGTCATGCAACCTACAAGGATAATGGCAGCGACTCCTCTCTCTCCTCTTCCCGTTCCGCGCGATGAAGTCCACGTCGCTAATCCTGTCGCCACTCTTCTAGCATGCGTTTACTGCCGGCGATCGGTAAGCCTGTTCTCTCTTGACTCCTCATAACCTTGCTTGCTTCGTCGGTCCAAAAACGAAATCAACAGGCAAATATCCATCACAATATTTCTGCTGACGAAAGGACAATTCTTCACGTGGTACAGCATATGACTTGCGATTCGGTACGACTTTCTTGAACTTTACTATCACAGCTTATCCTTGTGAAACCCATTACGGTTGCCCTTCCACGAGAGTAACTGCTGACGCATATTTTCTTTCTTTCCCTTCGGAATATAAAGGAGCGGCCGTGTACACGATGTATAAAGCGCAATATTGGCCACCTGTGCCATGACGAACCCAGAGAACCTTCAAAGCAACGAGCTCGGAGTGAACACGAACATTCTGCAGGGGATGATGACAGCGTACAGAACAATGAGTTCTCGAATGTCCTTCAAGGTATGACTAGAAACGTCGATGTCCAGGATGCTGCCGGTCAGCAAATCCTCTCTGAAGGGCTTCCGTCGTCGTCTGTGCCGCCCGGCAACATCTCCTCTACAGGTCAAGGTCTCGGCGCAACGTCTCAGCCACGTAAGTCCCCAAACAAGTCACTTTTCTCTCTGAGACTTTATTTTAACTCTGTCATGAAAGTTCTCGGCTACAACGAATGGCTTAGTGGCCAAAACCAATTTCAAGATATGCACACTTTTCATCCTTCGTATATGTTCAACGCCCCCGAGGTCACGAACGAATACAACCTCCTTGGTGACTTCTTGAGTAATAGCCTCTTGGATGACGGAGCAATGTTTCAGAGTGACGACCTACAGGGAATTTACTCTGACCCAACATTGATCAGTTCCATGGCCACACTCGGGGGTGGGTCTAATGCAGCATTACTTCAGCAATCTCACCCTCCGCCTCTGGCACAGAACCAGCCCTCTCATGGCGAACCGATTCAAGGCCCCGCCCCTGGAGTGGTGAATGATAAAGCACGGGAAACCTATTACATGACAGCGGCAGATCCTTCTGGGTCTGATCCTCCAGAAGAACGAATGAACAAACTTCTCAAGGCGAAATACGATGCTGGTCTTCTCCGACCATTCAACTACGTGAAGGGCTACGCTAGGCTGAACCAATATATGGAAAAGAATCTGCAGCAAGCCTCACGTCAGAAGATCCTGCGGCAGCTTGATAAGTTCAGGCCGAAGTTCCGAGAGAGAATGCAGAGTTTGACTGATATTGAACTCATCTTCGTGGAGATGTGGTTTGAACGGAGCTTGATGGAATACGACCGCGTCTTTGCTAGTATGGCGATTCCGGCCTGTTGCTGGAGGCGTACAGGTGAAATATTTCGAGGCAATAAGGAGATGGCTGAGTTGATTGGGGTCCCAATTGAAAGTCTGAGAGACGTAAGTGCAATGTGGTGACGTTTTTCTTTTCCACCTGGAAAGGATGAGCTGACGCATACTCATGCCCTAGGGTAAAATGGCCATTCATGAAATCATTGTGGAGGATCAGCTCGTGAGCTACTGGGAAAAGTTTGGAGCTATTGCTTTTGATAATACGCAAAAAGCGATGCTCACGAGTTGCACATTGAAAAATCCCAATTCTAATTCCCCTGGCGACGGGATCCCATGCTGTTTCTCATTTACAATACGAAGAGACTCGCATAACATGTAAGTGACTATGGCGTGAGCCAATATTTTTACTGGAGTCTGACTTACCGCTTAGCCCATCCCTTATTGTTGGAAACTTTCTACCATCTCAACGAAAAAGCAAGTAAATATTCCCGTCGTCGCTGGATTCTCTCTCTCTTTTTTTTTTCCATTTCATTTGTTTGTACCGGCGCTTAAGGCTATTCGGAGTACTCTTGACTTGGAGTGGATATACTCGGTACATACCTACATCTTAGTGCTTCTAGCAGCTGAAAGTGCTGGGATATTCTCCTCATATCGTCCGTCAGTAACTGGCCTTTATTAAAAAAATGTACCATACTTTTTTGCCCTTTTCTCCCCCACGCTCGTCACAGGAGCAGCATTGGTTGAGTCTGAGATTACTTGCCTGAATTCGATACCTGAGCAACGGGATTGAATATAGACTAGTCTGGTCATGTGGATGGCCTCCATAATTTAATATGTAGATTATGGTACGACTTGTCCCTTCGTCCCACCGGAGTCCACTACCGCGGGTCCCTAATCGTTTTCCATAGTATTTGTCACATTCGATTTGGTATTAGCATAAGCAAGGCCTTTCTCCTCACAAAGCAAACAACAAGTTCAAAGGAATGGCAACACCAGCCAATTCTGAAGCAAAAGCCGATGTGTTTTTAGGTGAGGGCAGCTTTCAGGTGGCTGCTTTGTCTATTGCGAATTGCTTCATTCCTAACCTCTTAAGCAGGGGTTGCGAGAGAGCTACAACTGCACTTGAAAGATAATACGCCTGAAAGTTTGTCTGTAACTAGCGATGTTCTCCATGCTCTCTACGAAGATCCGAGTTGTCTTCCTCCTGTCACAGATTCTTCTATACGTCGCCAAATGGCTGCTCATGGAGCAGAGTTGTGGAATATCTCTTCCCAGAAGATATTGGCTGATGAAAGCAACACCCTTTCTAAAGGCATGACTCTAGACCCATTTGTGTACAAATAACTTCATCGTCTGACTAGTTATTATAGTGAAGGCCTTCGCTTTTTTCATGCTCGAGTGCGCCGCGCCAAGGCCCATGTATATATATTGTTTTATTCCAGGTCCTCGAAGGACGGGTTCTCATGGGATAACTTAGGAAACCAAAGAGCACTAATAGCTGCGTCGAGAATCGCCCGAGCCTGTACGGGTAATTTCCTGGCTCCTTTCCTCTCATGATATCCCTTAACGTTGACCAATGAAACCAGAGCATAGACTTCTCGAACTAAGCCAAAAGATAGTCGGAAAGGCAGCTGTGCGCTTAGATAAACTCGAGAGGTCGGCGGATGGTTCTAAGAAATCGCAAGTCTTATCACTTACCACAGAATACTATACGGTTCGAGTATATTTGGTACATATGATAGCTCTCGAAGCATATTTATGTAACCTAGGGCTGACATACTGAGAGAAGGCTTGGCTGCAAGGGCAGCCAGATATAGCAGACCACCTGTTTTCGAAGATACCAGCAACGTCTACTACACATGATCAGAAATGAATATATACCTTATGCTACGAGATTGGACGCGTCGCTCTCATTGGTCGCAACTATGAAAGCGCAGCAAAGTGGTTAGAAATGGCCTCATCTGCTTGCGAACTATACAACGGTGATCTGGTCCAGACTAGTGAGAATGATGAACTTCTCATTTTACATGCATTGGGTACAGGTCCAACCATGTTAACCTCCCCCCTCCATTAAAGTGTTAATTCTACAGTCCGAGCAAATATCCACCTCGAGGGCTTAGACGCCCAAGAGCATCTTCGCAAAGCATTGTATCTTCTGGAAAAGGTACAAGACTAGCGGTTATTTGAATCATTGCTTCTAACTTTTCTTATAGAAGTATTCCAACACATTTGCCGTTAAGGTACTTCGACTTGAGTTTTTAAACAGAGAGGGACACTTGAAAGGCAAAGAGTACCTTTAAAGTGAGTAACTCGAAAGACAAAGACAAATTTCAGTCTTATGGAGGCTTTTAAGCACTACGCCATTTGCTTGATACGCTAGAACCCAGTGAAACGAGGTTGAAGATGTACGTGGTAGCGTGTTACTTAAGGTACCAAATCTCTAATATATGTGCAGCTTGACGTTTTTTATCCAGAAAGTTCGGAATATCGAGTGAGTTAATGTTAATATATGATTGCTACTAGACTAAAGCAAAGCAGTGCAATTATCTGTGTCCAAGTATTGCAGCTTCTAGTCGACAGGCTTGCTGCTTTTGATCAGCAGGAGTGGACTGAGCGGTTGTTCATCACTCTGGTCTGTACGTTGACAAATAGTCAGCTTCTCATTCCTAATAGCATGGGTATCCTGGGTGACACGATGAAAAGACTAGCTAAGTGCGGCCAAGGTCTCTTGAGTGTGGACGCATCGAATGCTTGCTTGATTGTAATAGCTTCCCACGAGTCATGGTTTCCAATTGACTGACGATATTTTCAGCTCTTATGTGAAATACATTGATGGGATGTTATCCGAAGGCAATATCTATCTTGCGGAGCAATGGTGTTCTTTCATACTTGAAGACCCAATCTTTCAATTTTCTTCGAATAATAGAACGATATTTCTCAGGTAAGCCGGGGTTAACATGATATATTGGCTCTCTGACATGAATTAGAAAATTCATAACATGTGCATCGGATAATTCAAGTGCATGCACGGCGTACAAACTTTTTGATAAAATGCCAAACGAATGCAGGATGTGTCCGTCGGTGCTATACCTGACATACAAAGGAGCATTAAGCAACAAGGGCTTTATGCAAGGTTGGAGTGGAGGTTCATACAACATATATGCAGCGGCTAACTCGGTCGAAGGACACTTGTACCTTGAGTCAATCTGCAGATTAGGTGTAGCTGGTAGGACATATCTTTTACCATGCGCTGCCGAAGCCCTTCGATCTGAGCAGACCTTGGTAGCGGCCGAAGCTCTCCGGCATATAATAGCTAACCTAAAGGACAACGCCATAGAAAGGAGGTATATACCAAGCCTCTTCATATCTGCAGTGTGCCTGGTCGCGTCAGGGTTAGGAAAAAGCAGAAAGGTGAAAGAGGACGATTTGTTAGCTCAGGTTATATTTGTTCTTGAGACAGGCACGTCCAGAGATAGAGAGCCACATTATTCCATGCTAAGCAGCCTAGGTCAGGAAATAGAACGCAAGAGTGAACACAACACTATATGTTCGGCTAAAAAATTCAAGCTATTTACGACCATATTTCCTTGTGTAGGTGCGGGCCACCAAAGCTTTTGGCCGGTCCCGAAGTCTTACGGGATCGACAGGTAGTCGGCTATGAGAATTTCATGCTCGGCTGTGTAGATACACAGGAATTCCTCAACTTAGTAGGTTCATTAGAAGACTTAGTGATATTACAAGGAATTGGTTTATAGATACATTTATCCGGGTAGTGTGCCTCCCCAACATCGTCAGGGGGGTATATTGATAATTTATTGAGCCTAGACGGCGATTGGGAATACTCCGCACTGAAGTGGTAAGTTATATTGAGCCACAGAAACTGATCAAAAGATCTGAAGCTGTCACCAGAGAAGACTAGGTCTAGTATCCCGCCCTCTTATGGCGACTGAGGAGAAAAGAGAATTAATATGGTGTTGCTGGCTTGGGCTGTGAAACCTTGGGAAGGAGGCCATTCTCCGACTAGCTGCCCCCCCCCCTCTAGCATGTCTGAGAGTTATTGCTGATGTGGTACGCAGCCTTGGGATTGGATAGCGAAAGTGTTACAAGGTGGGCTCTGGCCAGGTTTCCTTAATCATCTACATTTTGGGTTCGGGGATTGGGTGGATTCACCCTACTGTGTCTGCGTTTAACCGTGCCCTGGGCCATAATACCATTTCTTGGATGAGGATCTAGATGTTCTCATACTGCTTTCAGTCGCAAGGTTTATCTGGCACTAAGAAGGGCACCGGCAAAAGTGTATATACTATACCAACTATCAAGGCGAATCAAAAAATCTGGCATAAATATGAGCTACGTTATTAAAGCCCTCGCTGCCAGGAAAAGAGGCGACTCTTGCCTCGTAAAAGAAAGCAAGAGAAGGAGACTGGAATTATTGGTCTCTAACGAAATAAACTCTAGAAAGTTAAAGAAAGTGATATAGATCAATAACACTACTGATAGGGAATCTTCTAGCAGATGGTAAATGGAGTTACAATCGAGCATTGTCCCCTTAACCAGCTGGGTTACACTGCTTCAATTCGAACAGGTGGGCCGTGGTGCTCGGAACCATTGACGAGGAGCTCACATAGCGCGGTGGACGCCTCTACAAGGTAGGATATTACCACGGTTTTTTTTTTGTTTCAGAGCTGTAGGCTCTATGGATGCATGTATGTGCTTACCTGAGGGGACTTGTATTTCACTTCTAGTTCTTGGATGGCGTTGTTCACTCCAGTGAAAGGGGAGAAACTATAAAACGTTTCGCTGAAGATACTGTGGGAGAAACAACGTGGAACAAGAAGGTATCCAGGACCAAGGACCCGATCCTGGCTCGTAGTAAGCTATAACTGTTGCTTGGGGGTTCCTAAACTTCAGTCAACGGAGGAAATCCCATGATGGGCTACTGGACAATGCGTTGCCATAGACTGCCTCATCAACGGCTATCCCTGCCCTATATTACTATACAGTAAACACTATAGCCTGCCTTATGCATGTTTAAGCATCTAGCTGAAACAGCTTGAGAAACGACAATATCTATTAGTACGGTTGAAATCCCCTTCGCAGCATCAAACCTTTCCCATTCGACCATTATCCATACCTTGGATGATCTTAAATTCTGTATGCTCTAATGATTTTGTCATTAAAGTACCTCATCAACTATCTGATGATGATGTGGTTTGCAGGAACGGTTAGCTTGGATGATAACTTGAAATCTTCCATAGAGATGGTACCCTCATCGATCGAGATCCCCAAGTCACTCGATTCCCCGACTGCATGAGCTAGTCTGTTCTACAGATTCAAAGCAAGGTAATCCCCTCGTAAATTTTACTCTAGGCAATCGCATTATACAGTCATCAGTATTGCTATTCAGACGAAATAGCTTAGAGCTTCCAGCAAGCTATATCGAATCGGTTTCATTAGCCGTACCGAACCACTTCATTGACTACTCCGGCATCTGTAATATGCAGGCGCCCACCTTCACGCAGGGCGTTCCCACCGACTTGTGTACGAATGGTTCTGTGTTGGGTGTGCAAATACAAGAACTGTGCACACTAGCGACTGGGAATGGCTACCCTGATCGGAATCAGGACTTTTATAGGCGATAGATTGCCTGGATGCAGGTAAGCTATTCGCAACTACTATAGTACTGAATCATTTAATCATTATTTCTCTAGTACAGTATCTAGGCGTCCTGAGGCATATCCCTGCGAATGGGAGGGGTATAGTTATGCTGGCGTTTTCGGGCGCAAAGCCGAGTTGAGGCGACATATCAAGGCCATCCATGAATCGCCGCGGTCGTACGAATGTCCCATGGAGAACTGCCAGAAGGCTTTCAATCGGAACTATAACCTGCAGGAGCATCTAAGGCGGACACATAAGGTGACAGACACTTCTCGGATTTGACAGCCTTTCCGGCCTTGGAAAATTTATACAGTCCTTCAACTGTTACCTTCTCTGTGAAGTTCATTATGGATGTTGAGTAGCGCACAAAACAGTGCATTCCATTCTTAGTGGTAATTATGGAGATTCAAGTGGTTTTTGGGCTGTACATTGCGCGTGAGATATATCGGTGTTGGTTTAATTGAATACTAGAATACATCATACACCTGATAGCATGAAGTACTGTCAGAGCCTATGGAAGCCTAAGTCAGCAACCACGTGACCTGACCACAACACCAAGGAATCTCTGTATGGTAGATTTAGACCAAAAGGCCAATCAATCCCATACACGTGAGCTACACCAGCTCCATCAAGTACTAACAGTAATACCAAATTTTGCCAGAAATTAATCGTGATACATGAAAGGATTAGCAAGTTGAGATATGTGTTTTGAAGCAAGGAGGTTTGTAGGGCTTGGTGGCGGTAAGGTGGATGCCCCAGCCAATCGGAAGGGCGTAGGAGGGCTCCGGTTTCTTCCATTACATCCGACCGAATAAGAGTAGATCTATTTCCCGAGGTATTCCTTCGAAATAGAAACCCATTTCCCCAGACGCTCGGCAACCCGGTTTCATACTTCGTTGCAATTTAGAATCATGTCGGCCCGCCGCCATCGCTCAGCAGTCGCATGTCAACATTGCCGTCAGCGAAAAGTACGTTGCAGCTTCACGGTCACTGGCGTACCGTGTATTGGTTGTACTCAGGACGGTACTGAGTGCGTCATTCCTCAAGGGAAAGCACAAACGTACGCTCGGAGGATCACAAAATCCCAAAGACTGCGATTACGTACAAGAAGCTGAACGTGGATAGACCTCGGATCCGACAACCTGCACCTCAAATAAACCAACTTGGCCCAGAGACTAGCCCCCGGGTTGCGGAGGATTTCCGCAGGTCGATGCCACCCCGGCCTTCAGGCCCGGTAGATGCATTCACATTAGCGCGGATTGCCCCTCAAATAGAACGCCCCAAGTCAGTGGGAGATGTCGTTGACACGAATCCCTCGCCTGATGACAACAGAAGCTTAGATGAGGAGCGTACCGGGGCGGAGATCGCAACTACCGCCCTAGGGAGAAATAGAAGAGCGGGCCAGGCTCCATTTTACACTGGTTTGTATCATTGAGAAGAACCTGGTAAATTCTAAGTATTGATATAGCTAACATGCTATCAGGTGAGTCTCCGGGGTTTGGCAGCGTCCTTGATCTGTGTTCGCCACCACAACAACCTGTCCAAAGGCATATATTGCTTCAACCCAAGACATCGATCCCACTTTCTGCTGAGGATCGCGATTACCTTCAGTATAAAGGAGTCTTTAATATGCCTCGGAGTGATACCTGTGATGAGCTTCTCCGCGCATATTTCCACCATGTGCATCCTATCTTCCCAGTTGTCGATGCAACCACGTTCCTTAAGACTTATCCTAGTGGGGAAAGTAATCAATGCAATCTTCTGCTACTATGGAGCATGCTCTTTGTTGCGGCAAATGTCTGACAACTTTCCTTCTGTCAGGATATCTTTAGCTAACATTTACCACAGTACATCTCTGTCGATACATGGAAACGGGAGGGTTACTCATCCCGAAAGGAAATGAAGGACACTTTGTACTCCCGTGCCAAGGTCAGTATTCAACTTTATACCTAGGTTGTGTCTATTGGGTCTAGTGGTCTGGCTAATTGGCTGGTCTATCCAGTGCATGTATCACAACAGCGGTGAGACTGACAACACTGTCCTATTGCAATCGGCTCTCCTATTGGGATTTTATCACTCTGAAGTGGATATGCATATGCAACCGTGGTATTGGACGGGCACTGCAATTAGTCTCTGTCAAATAATGGGCCTGCACCGCTGCCCTGTTTCTGCCTGGTCGAATTCTTCAATCCCCGAAAGCCAGCAGCGTCTGTGGCGTCGTCTTTGGTGGACTTGCTTCTTTCGAGATCGTTGGCTGAGCCTTACAATGGGGAGGCCTCTAAGGATTGACCTGAATGACTGTGACACGGTATTGCCATCTTCCGACGATATGTTGAACGATTTGATTGGATTGCCTGAATCGGTGGCCAATGTATATATCCCAACCGACTTACCGAGGCTAGCAGATTGCTGGGTAACGATGATCCACTTGAGCAAATTGTTGGGCGACGTTCTCACCTTAAGCTACCGGCCTTTTGGACCGTATCCCTCGCTTCAACAAGTGGAAGCAATCGAAGCAGAGATCCGACACATTCAATTCCCAAACAACTACAGAACAGACCCAAGTCGTTTAGCAACATTTTATCTATATCACCTGCAGTTACACTACCAGTTTGTGCGCCTGCCCCTACCGTTATACTTTACCTAACCGTGGCCAGATCTTTACTCATCACATTCTATCGTCCCTTTATCACCAAGATACCGGAAGGCTTACCGGCTGTTCAACAGCAAGCATGGCAAAGCCAAATACGAAACAAACTAGACGCCGCTGCTTTACAAACCAATTCGATCCTCGACAACTTAGCTCGTGAAAAGCTCCTTGAATTTGCCGGTCCTATGACGTAGGTCTCACTCACTCACACACACTCTCTTTTTCTGTGACGATCATCACCATTGATATTTGATGCAGGCCCCCACTGCTCGTACCTGCAATGCACGTACACCTTCTCAACTGCAAATCATCAGATGGTCTTTCGCGTCGGTTGGGACTAAACAAGCTGGAATTGTGTATGGTGATCTTGGAGCAGATGCAGCACACCCATCCATCGTGTTCTGTCTTTCGAGGCATCTTTTTAGGGGCTATACGTCAAATTTTCCCTGATTATATGGCTCGCCCATCTATGCCAGAGACCACTCCCGCTGAATACCATATTCCACAAGATGCTCCCTTCGATGACCCGGCTCTGGGGATGGTGATCAGCGATGACGTTATCGGGGCACTTATGAATGAAGGGTCTATCTATAATTTCTGGGAGACACTTAATTGGATGTAGTTAGCCTTATTGAATATAACCACGATATTGCCAGGTATTGCAGGCATATGATTTATGCATAGTGAAAAGGTGCTCTTTTGGATCAAGCAGAGCGTTAGAATTCCTTTGTCATGAGGACTATACGAAAGGCTCATGATCCCTCTGATAGATCTTCTGAAGGTAGACCAATAGTGTCTATTATGGATCATCCATCTGATCGTTTTCGGATCGTTAGATGCGATTCTATTTCGATATTTTCTATAGAACTATTATGTGAAGTCAATATTTATTGTATATATACATAGCGATAGTCGGTCTATTCAAGTTAAAAGTACACGTCTATCAACACAATGAATCTGCAAAGTCTCTATATACAAAGGGCTAAATCCATAATCACAGAAGGGCAATCCCAGTAAAAGCACGGTAGTCGTTGGAGTGGATCTTCTTCTTCTGACTGCCATCTAAATTGCAACGATAAACGTTGCCTCCAAGGTCAGTAAGATAGATATGACCATTGTCGAGATCCAGCTTCAAGCCAATCGCTTCCTTCAGGTGCTTTGTCAAGCATTCATACTTTTTATTGGATGCGAGCGGTACTGGAAGACCAGACTCGTTCAGTTGTGCTTTGTACAACGCGTTACCAAATGGAACCTCACCACGGTCCGTCCAGTAGAGCGTGTTAGACTGTTCGTCTATCTCAAGATCAATTGGCTCCGGAAGGTCGCCTAGAACCAACTGAATATCGTTCCTAGAGGTACCAGTCTGTCCCTCAGGGGTTCTGATATTGGCACAGAAGATGCGACCCTTGCCACCCTTCGAAGGGCCTTTCTGTGTCCAGAAGAACTTGCCCAGACTTGGGGCAACTGTAACGCCAACGCACCAGTCAAGAACTGATTTTTCTTGAGCACCCTTTGAGTCCCCTCGGTCGATGATTGCCTCAAGATCGGAGCCGTCGAAGTTACAGCGCCAGACCTGACATCCTTCACGGTCACAGAAGTAGACCTTCGCTGCCTCGGCGTCAATCGCCAGCTGCTTCGGGGTGTTGATCTTGCCTTGAGGGACAACAGTTTGGATGCCACTACCATCCAAGTTTGCAGAGTAAATGGCTCCGTCATCTTTTCCGGGCACGCCCATACAAGTCCAGAACATCCGGCCGGTGCTAGAATCCACAGCGATCCCGTCGGGCAGAGACTGGTTTGGCGCAAGGACCCGTTGGACTTTGCCATCCGATGATAATTCTAGGATTTCACCAGATGTATTGGTAGGGTTGGCGGCTGAGAGTCCAATGTCCAGAACTAGAATCTTTGGACCTGTCGAGTCCTCATTGGCAGTAGACTTCTCTTCCGCCGGAACATAAAGTCCACCCTTGGGAGACTTATTGCCCAGCTTTCCATCATCCAGGTAGTACTTCTTCAAGTAGTCGACAGTCTTCTCCGATGGGAGCCCACGCTCCTGAACATAATGACTCTCAATAAAGGCAACCGTATCCAAACCGACCTCTATAAAAAAAAGCATACATCAGCAACAATCCACCGCATCTCGAAAGACCAGACACAACTCACGATCCATAGTCCTGCACGGCAGATTCCGCGGCTTAATAAACATCTCAACCCACATAGAATCAATCTCCTCTGGAACCGAAACCCCCTCAGCAAGGATCGTCAAAACCTCCCTTTTAACAGCAGCCCAGAGCCGATTAAAGATAAAACCAGTCGACTGCTTCCTGGCAACATAAGGCAACGTTGCCGCCTCTCTCGACCTTTCAACCATAAAGGGGAAGACACCCTCATCCGTATACCCATCCGTCATAAGCTCAACAATCATACAACCCGGAGGCATATAATAATGCATATTAAGGATGCGGGCCTTTGTCGCGTCCGACACCCTCTCGATCATCTCCGACGATTTATACGAGGACGAATTCGATGCGAGAATGCAGTCTTCCGGTGCGGTGGCTTCTAGCTCAGCGAACGTGGCGACCTTGAGATCGAGCTTCTCCGGCACGGCTTCGATGATCAGCCAAGCATCTGAGACCGCTTCTTTCAAGTCCTGATGGGCGGAAAATTTGCCGGGCGTTTGGCCGGTCTTCATTGCGTATGAGTGGACGTTTTCTTGGATGTAGGCTAGACCGTCGGCGCGTTGTTGGGGGCTTGGGTCTCGGATGCGGACTTCGTAGCCGGCTGAGGCCCAGATGCAACCTGTTTGACAGAAGCCGGTGTTAGATGGTGAAGGGAGGTCGATAATATGGGCAAGGTTGCATACCTATCCGGCGTCCGAGAACACCTGCGCCGAGAACAACAACCGGGCGGTTGCGGTAGTTCTGGGGCTGTTGCCAAGTTAACTGCATTGTGCTATACTGTGACGTAAAGGGTAGATTTAAATGTGATCTTGAGTGAATCTGAGTAAGTTACTTAGAAATTGAAGGAGATCTTGCGTTGCAGCAACAGTTTAAGCAGGAGAGAACATCCTTGTATTTGTACAAAACCCGGAACCACTTAGCCGCCCTTACCATGCTCCGAACCCAGTCCATGGTTGAAGACAGGCACAGAAACGACAATGGTATCGGGTTTCCGACCCGAGCATGAATCAACAATCAGTACCTGATGCGCCATTTGCCTGTTCGTTGCCGTGGGATTTCTGCTTCGGGCCACGGAAAAACGGCTCAGTACCACTGTTTGCCCTTCTAAGTATGTCGCCCCCAAAGCGCCGCGGAGTAGAGCTAAGCTACTGATGCAGATCGGTTTAGCGGATTGAAGAGAAGTCCCACTCCGCAAGGCTTGTGTTCGGCATTAAATCGGAATGCCGTGTATCCTATTTTGGTGTTCCATCTCCGAGCCACTGGGTGGAGTCGGTATGCCGAGGTAGTCATTCCCTCGGAAAGACCCAGGGCTTAGAGCGGGATTATGAGGTTTGACGGGTCATTATGGAGTGCGAATTCTTCCAATCAAAGTAAAACAGTAGATAAGCGTAGAAATAGAAATACCAATTTTGTTAGTCTCGATCGAGTATAAAGGTCTTTCTAGTCCAGATTTATTAAACTCGTCCTCAAAGCTGTACTATCCAAATTACCATCGGCTTAAGTTAAACCGAAGCCCAAATCTTCTTCATACAACCAATCCCCTTTCATTTCTAGTTATTACTGGCCCTTAAGCTTGGTTTATGCAAATATTAGCTATGCAAGAGTTCACCTTGGAAGACGTGGCAGCTCACAAAAGCAGAGATAATCTGTGGGTTGCCATTCATGGAAAAGGTGAGACATGGATGAAAAGAAAACACTCTATATATCGCATATATCTAACACGTTCAAGTCTACGACATAACCAAATATGTACGAGACCACCCTGGCGGAGCAGACGTCCTAATTGATGTCGCCGGAACCGACGCAACAGCCGCATACGAGGATGTCGGACACTCAGAAGACGCAGACGAGATTTTGGGGACCTACCTAGTGGGCACAGTCAAGGATGCCCAAGATTTCAAACGGCCCAAGGCCGTTCGTTTGGTTCAGCAAACCCCTGCCAAACCTGAGGCCAAAGACATCAAGAAGCCTGTATCCGTCATTAAAGCCCTGACTATTGCAACGGGATCTCTCGGGGGCTCATTTTTGCTGTACCTATCGTCACGCAGTCCCATAGCCCTTCGCGAGATTTTGACAAAACTGCCTCAGTCATCGCTAAAGCACCTACCGGAAATCCATGTGCCCTCAGGGGGAATCCTCCGCGGAGGATTCTCAAGCGGCTTTGTCGCCGCGACAGCAGTTTGCGCAACCCTCGGCAGTATAATCGGAATAAAACTCTCCAAATTCACACACATCGAGTCAGGCTTTACACGGTATCCTCCACGCATCAAGTCCCGCGGTTTGAAAAGGCCCAATCCGCATCTTGCTAAGGGCTTCCTCGAGCCAAAGGATTACAAGAGCCTCCCCCTTATCCGGAAAGACCAACTGGCGCCGAATGTGTATCGCTTCGTTTTCCAACTGCCCGGTCCACGGGACGTCATCGGCCTCCCTATCGGTCAGCACGTCGCCATCAAGGCCAACATCAATGGTGTAGCTGTTTCAAGGTCATACACGCCCACCTCAAATAACCTTGACCTAGGCCGGCTGGAGCTGGTTATTAAGTGCTATCCGGACGGCGTTCTTACAGGCCAGTATCTCGCGAACCTTCAAGTGGGCGCCAAAGTCCAGTTCCGTGGTCCTAAAGGTGCCATGAAATACCACAGTGGCCTTTGTAAGAAAATTGGCATGATTGCCGGTGGAACTGGTATCACCCCTATGTATCAGCTTATCCGGGCAATTTGCGAGGACGATACCGACACCACGGAAGTGAGCTTGATCTATGCGAATCGGAGCGAGGAAGATATCCTGCTACGTAGTGAATTGGAAGCCTTCGCACGGAGGTATCCGAAGAACTTTAAGATCTGGTATATGCTCGATCATCCGCCGAAGAACTGGGCATATGGTAAAGGTTATGTTACGCCGGAAGTCATGGCTGCGAGGTTGCCAGAGCCAGCGTCCGACACTAAAATCATGCTTTGCGGTCCGCCGGGGATGGTGAATGCCTCGAAGAAGGCACTGGTAGCTGCTGGATTCCAGGCTCCGGGGGCTGTGGCGAAGATGACTGACCAGATATTCAGCTTCTAGGTTTCTCGCTTTAGTTTGCTTATGTTTCTTTTGTATTTTCTTGGACAGACACTGTATTATATAGAGCTCGAGTATATAGAGTTTGTTAAACTGAAATCTAAGCGTTTAAGACGCGGAGTAACATAAATTCATGCCCATTGTCGTCACCTCAACCACCCTGTCCCGGAACGCGACACGCAGTGCAGTCTGCAGTTCATCATCCTGGCCGACTTCAAAACTCCCCTGTAAACACCTCACTGTCACGTTCATATACTCTTCACCCATCTCACTGGGAAGGTCTCTTTTCGCTCTCTCGATATACGCCTGTCCGATCATCTCCGGTTGAGGCAAGTGTTTAGTGTGAGTTGCTTGATTAAATTGTCTTTTGGATATGGTGTTGACAGTCCTCCATAGCCCTATCTCCAGTAGCACTACTCCGAATGCGTAAATATCGTGTTTAACATTGAAGCTCTTTTTGGGCTGGCCTTGGTGCAAGGGATGACGATAAAAATTCGGCTCGAAATCAGTATCAGGTGCTAGTTAGGTACGCCCAAGAACTGGACGCGCGAATCCCCAGCCTGTGAGATAGGGTACCAAATAGTTGGATTTTGATGGCTGGGCAGAGCTGGCTGATGGAAATATAATGATCCCGCGGCTCCAGATATTCTTACGAACCCAGCCAGAGCTGTGGAGGCTGAAGACGGCGGATCTTAGAGCGTAGGCCATGTAGAGACGGCTTCCTAAGGAGGGTTTCTTTATCGATCGTTTGGTTTTGCTGCCGGCGTTGATCAATTCGTGAAGTGTCACTATCGCTGGAGTTGTGGATAGAGTCAATGCTCGCGGGAGTCTATAAAGGAAAATAAATCGGTGGTGTTCTGGCTGGTCAAGGTATCCTGAGCAGGGTAAGGTGAAGATATTGGGTTCGTCAGACTCGTCTGTATTATTTACGAGTCTGTCCCCTTAGAAGGAGGCCTGCAGCATCCATGCCAGGTTTCGAACAGGGGCTTTAGATCGTCTAACGCTGGGTATTCGAAATCAGTTGCTTGAATGAGAGTGTTGTCGTATTTTCGATACTCCATAACGACATCTTCCACGAGGCCCCGGTTACTCTCGTACCTTGCCAGCCGTACATTTGAACTTGTTCCTAGCTCCATTCCTTTAATGATATGGCCATCCAGCGAGGCGAATTCGTCCGGAGGCTTAGATTTGACCAGAAATTGTCTTTTCGTCTATGTCTACTAGGTTGTAGTTGGCAGCCAGCACACCGTACTCCGCCAGCCCTTCTCTAAAGGCGGATAGGATTGTAAGAACATCATGCTTGAGGTTCTCCGGTAGCCGCTCAGGTCGAACAAGAACGTCATTCCCATTGATTAATAATTGCTGGAATGATTTTAGGAATAGGAGTTCGCGGTCTAATTTGTGCTGTACCGCTTGCTTCTGGGTGACCTGTGACTTGGTATCACTCACCACTTGGCGAATAAAGGCAGTGATGTTATATACTTCATAGAACACAGTAGATGTGGTCTCAAAGATGTCCATATTCACTGACCTCCCTACGCATCGGAGCATTTGCAACCTTCACACATATATAATCAGCATAGCGTCAGGGTAAATAGATAATGAATTTGGGCTAGAAATATGAATAAATGCCCAACATAACAATAAGCCCATCGTGAGGCTACCAATCATAGTTGTTGAGGTTTGGCAGAAGTAATATATACATATGAGATAGATCACATAGTGAAGTTCGTTTATTGGTCTTGATGCACTGACACCATCTCTGAGAAGCTACGTCATGAGTGCACTAAAAAGTCTGCGATTTTTTATTAAGTTCATTCCTAATAATCTACAGATCCTTTTGGGAAGAGGAGCTGATATCCACTTTAGAGACAATACTGGGATGAGCACACTTACCTTAGCTGCAGGACTTACGCCAGTCAACAGGCAAAAGCCCACCACCGCGTTGGATTTAGATTTTATTCACGTAAAAAAGACCAGCTGACGATAAGATAGACGGACTCCTTGAGCTAACCGCTAAAATAAACCGGAGTGACCAATATGTTGCACAATTGGTTTCCATGTATGTACATAACCCTTCCTAGGTAGACCAGGCCGATCAAGTAAAACCTTCACAAGAATGGCTGGGCTTTGGTCTCTTTACGTAAGGTTGTAGCCAATCAAGCCAACATTCCTTTGAAACTAATACAAAACTAGACTCGACCGCACAGCACTACGAAGAGTCATGGAAATCGATGCTATATGGTGTCAATACTATCATTAACTCAGTTGCGCATCTTAAATGTAACCAACACTAGGGTATGGATGAAGCATGTTCCCAGATGGGCGATGTACACCTCTCCGTCACCACTCTTAGAGTTCGATAAATTATAGGGAGGTGGAATTGCTCACTTGACCCAAGAAGTCGTACTGTGTCACTCTTGTTCTCATAAAACCACTCAGACTGGCTAGAGTAGTCACTCTCCTATCCTTTATCCAATGATAGCCCAGGTTATCCGAGTAACTTGCGCAGAATTCGGTTTTTGGGCAATAAGCTCTCATGATAACTCGGATCTCTCGGTGAGCAAGCTTAGGCGCCTTTTCCGCACCCGCTACTTCTAGCGCTTGGAATTACGTCCAGGTAACCAGGCCATCCAAAAAGCCGTGGAAGTCGGATGCCTTAGTCATGCATTTCAAGGATGACATTACTCCATATAGTTAGTTTCAAGAATGAAGCCAACTTGACGCATGTCTTAACCAACATTTAATTGCCGAAAAATTCCCTCGTCCCTCGCCAACGTCATCTTCTCTAGGTTGTCTCTGAAACAGTTGGGATTCCGAGGTACGAATACCCGGCTCTTAACGATCAACACATAGAGCCAATCGGAAAACATATCTTACTTTGAATAGCCCCACTAGCCGAGGAAAGGACGATCCAAAATCCACGGCCCGCTTGACCCAAGCGGGTCGGCATGCCGATTCATTACACTTAGGGTTTCCTTAGTAGTTCTGGAAGGTGTCATCTGTGTTAGCCACTCATAGCGGAATTAATTATGTTTATATATAGATAGTAAGATCGCACTTCTGAAGTTTCCCAGTCTGTGTATCGTTTCAGTGAATTGAAAGTCCAGCATACTTTGTTTGCAATGGCTGTACAACAGTTCTATCTGCTAGGGGAGCCGATCTCCTCTGCAAGGGAGATCGAGATCGAGCCTTCTCTTGACATTGAGGGTCTCCAGCATCTCGTTGCCGCTCACTTTGCTATTGTTGAGCCTAATGGTTTGTCAATGTAGCAGATATGCGATTCACACTTCAACCTGCTGACTTCAGACAGGTATTGGATTCCAAGCCAACGACAACACACTAAACGATATACCCGAAATCACCTCCAGCGACAGCCCGGTGGCAATTACGATTGACGGAAGGGCAGTTCGCGAGCCACAAGGTCCTAAGGGCCTACCCATGGTCGGCAGCTTCTTCGAAGTATATCCCGACCACCTAGGGAACCACCAACGTCTCTTCGAACAATATGGTCCCATCATCAAAACCACCAGTCTCGGTCGCACAACGTACTTAACCAATGATCCTACCATCTCGGCCATTGCATTCACCGAGTCCGACTTTTTCACTAAAAAGATCAACGAAGCACACCCTCTCTACGCGCTGAAACAACCCAGCGCCGGTGTTTTCCTAGGTGACACCGACACACCTGAATGGAGGGTTGCGCATAAATTCTTGCCTCCGGCGCTCGGCCCAAAGGCGGTCCGTCACTATGCGCCTACCATGCAGCAGACCGTTGAGGATGCGTTCAAGGTGTTCGACGTGTTTGATGAGCGGGATGAGGCGTGGAATGTCTACCAGTATATGTTGAAGTTAGGTTCGCAGGCTGTTGGCAAGCTTACGCTTGGGTTGGACTTCGAACACTTTTCTTCGCCTGATGCAAAGCTTCATGAGATGATTCATTTGATCGCGGAGTTGCTCTCGCTTAATAAAAAGGTTACATCGAAGGGCGATTGGTATGCTAAGTTGCCGTTCGGTGATCCACAGAAGCTCAAGCAGACCAAAGCCCGAATTGAAGAGATGGTGGAAGAGTCTATTCGGTCGGCTGAACGAGGCGGCGTTGTCGATTTGCCCCTCCAGGATGCAGCTCTGCAGGCCTCCAACATGATCGGTAAGTAGACATTCAATCATGCCTATATCGCCCATAGTTCCCTTGCCTAACTTACCATGCACAGATTACGCCGTGCGCGCCACCGACAACAAAGGCGAAAAGCTACCCAAGTCAAGTCTAGTTTGGGCCATTACCGTTGCAACCGGCGCCGGTTTCACAACTACCAGCTCCCTCCTTTCATGGCTAATCTACGGTCTTGTCACATACCCGGGTATGCAAGACAGGCTTCTCCAGGAACTGATCGACCATGGTATCGACGAGAATACCCAACTCACAGCCGATGTCACGGATCAACTAAGCTTCCTCGATAAGTATATTAAGGAGACGCAGCGCCGACACAACCCCAGTTTCCAGCCGGGTCGGACAGCGAAGGTTGACCTTATCCTACCAGGAGGATACAAGATCCCCCAGGACTCGGTCATCATCCCTGCATTGCATCACATTCACAACAACCCCGACCTATGGGATAACCCGAACAAGTTCAACCCTGATAGGTGGGATTCTGAGGAGGTGAAGAATAGACACAAGGCCGCGTACATACCGTTCGCTATGGGGCCGCGGATGTGCATCGGATTCAACTTTGCGCTCCAGGAGATCAAGGTTTTCCTTCCCAAGTTGATTTATCGGTATAAGTTCACTCGGGAGGGAGATGGTCATATTGAGTATGACCCTATGTTCCAGTTGATTCGGCCGAATAACCTGTATGTTCGGGCAGAGAGGAGAGTTAAGTGGCCTCCGAAGTCTGAGAACTAGGATTTGTCTCTGGTGAAGGAAAGAGATACTAGTAAAAAGAAGATAGATTTGGGCCCGGTTTCTGTATATAGATAGTCAAGTTTGTATTTTAGGTTCAATAGACAGCTTCATTTTAGCTCCCTCACATAGGATAAGGACATAGCGGCGCAAGTAGAGTGTTAATTATATCAGGAGCATGAAACGTCCTCTTTGGCCCGAGGTTAGCTTATGTTGGATATCTGCGTAGTGGGTTATACTTACTCGTAACTTAAAGCCGACACTCGGTTATGATCTTCGGGCGAGATATCAAAGAAGGGCTATCAATGCCGATAAAATAAGCTTATATTCTCGGATCCGCGGTTACCCCTTTCGGTTCATATTCCGGGCTGCAACCTTATCCGACGAACAGGCCCTGAATCACTATTCCACTAGACGGATTCTAAGCAATATCTTGGACGTTTTCATGACGGCAGGTATCCCGGTAGAGAATGATGGCCGGCGAGTTTCGGGCTTACTCTCGAGCTCCGATTCGGAGGCAATACAATGTGAAAAATAAGCCTTGGCTGAAGACTTTGAGGATGGGTATATAAAGTGCTTCGGAAGCATGAGAACAAGGATTGAAATTTTAGCCCGCATTATTATTTAATATCCAAATCATCTCCATCTACTCATGATATATATCCAATTGTATTCTTCCTCAGGCCCTGTATCTCCATACGACAATGTCCGACCCGGAACAAGCCCTAAAGCAGGGCGCGGAAAACGCTGCACCACAGCCGCCCACTTTCCCAGAAGGTGGTCTCCGAGGATGGCTCACTGTGTTATCTTGCTGGTGCGTGATGTTTAACACATTCGGCTATATAAACGCATTCGGGTATGTCATTCACCTATATGTCTGTAAAGACCACGCACTAACGTGACCACAGAATCTACGACGCATACTACAAACAGACCTTCCTCAAGAACGAAAGCGACTCCAACATCTCCTGGATTGGCTCCCTCCAAGTCTTCTTCATGTTCTCAGCAGGACTAATCTCCGGGCCCATGATGGATCGCTACGGACCAAAGGTATATACCATACACCCCTCCCCAACTCTACCTCTATAACAAAACTTCAAACTAACCAGCCACAACCTATCTAGATAATCCTGATCCCGTGCTCAGCCCTCTTCATCCTCTCCATAATGCTCACCTCCCTCTGCTCCGCATACTACCAGTTCCTCCTAGCCCAAGGCATCCTGGGCGGCCTCACAAACGGCCTAACCTATACGCCCGCCTTAGCAGCCGTAAACCAATACTTTTTCCACAAACGCCCCCTTGCAATGGGAATCGCCTCCTCCGGCTCCTCCCTAGCCGGCATCATAATCCCCGTAATGCTCAACCGCCTCCTGAACAACACAAACCTCGGCTTTGGCTGGTCCGTCCGCATAATCGGCTTCCTAATGCTCCTTCTCAGCATAACAGCTTGCTCAAGCATCTCCTCCAACGCCCCGAAACGCCGCTCTGGAGCCCCCTTCCTCCTCTCCGCATGGAAGCACCCCGTCTATAGTCTGCAGGTCGCGGGTATCTTCCTGGTGATGTGGGGGTTCTTCGTGCCCTTTTTCTATATCCCCGCTTATGCACAGAGCATCGGGATTAGTACTGCGTTGTCGAATTATCTGATTTCGATCCTGAATGCGACGAGTCTCGTTGGAAGGTTGTTGGGGGGTGCGGTTGCGAATAAACTCGGGCGGTTTAATACGCTTGCGGCTGCGTCGGCGGTCTGTGGGGTGTTGATACCGAGTTGGATTGCTGTTTCGGAGCTTAGGGGAATGGTTGCCTTTGCGGTGCTGTTTGGGTTCTTCTCGGGGACGGTGATTGGGTTGCTTCCCGCTACTTTGGCGATGACGGCAGAGAGGCCGAATGAGATTGGGAGTTATATGGGGATGGCGTTAGGGGTTTGTAGTTTGGCTGGGTTGAGTGGGACGCCGATTACTGGGGCGATGATTCATGCGTATGGGACTTACACTTCGGCGATTGTGTTTGCGGGTGTAGTGACGCTTGTTGGGGCTGGGGTTTTGTTGGTTTCGAGGGTATGGTTTGTTGGGGGGAAGTTGGTTGCGTAGGTTTTTATATAAGTTGGTGGAGTCCACAGTAGGGAAGCATTTCGGCGGAGATGGCTTGTCTATATACAAGTCTTACTTCAATATAGAATAGTTATACACAAGTGGTAGGCGAACATGGGGATCATTGCAACAGGAGAAAACCAATCTATGGCTGTGTCATTTACATATCTATTATATTCTACATGCGGCTTTTAAAGCTTGGCCTTCTCGCTCTGGGCGACTAGGTCGGGCATCAGCAGATCCCGCAAGTCCGTAGCGGCCTCGTTCAGGAAGTAGCTCATACGCTCGGCACCGATGCGCTTGCAGACGATGTTGAAGTTGAGGCTGCGTCCATTAGTACATGCTCAAGAAAGGGGAATATTCGTCAAGAAACTCACCTGTTCTCATTGATCATGTAAGCAATACCGAATCCATCGTCGATCACCTGACTCCATCCGTATCCGTTAAAGAACTCAGAGCTCAGCTGGCTGGTCGACAGGTACCACGAGCTGCTGTAGGCGAAAGCCGGGTCCTTGTACAAGGCTGGCAGCTTCTCACCCTC
The DNA here is from genome assembly GCF_009176365.1 of Aspergillus alliaceus. Classification (NCBI taxonomy): domain Eukaryota; kingdom Fungi; phylum Ascomycota; class Eurotiomycetes; order Eurotiales; family Aspergillaceae; genus Aspergillus; species Aspergillus alliaceus. Next base: position 380,434 of record NW_022474695.1, read on the forward strand.
GCGCAGCAGCTTCTTCAAACCAAACAGGTGGCGGTCGACACCGCGGCCGTCACTGGCCTCCGCAGTGTACTTGCTGTGGGAGGCCAGTGCGGTGCGGAAGAGGCGCACAACTTCCTCCCGGGGCACGGAGGGATCACCCTGCGCTTTGCAGAACGCCACGCTGTCGTCCGATACAGAACGGATGGTCTCTGTGCGGCCTTCCTGGAACTTACGGGTCGAGGCGGATTCGTAGGTGGGGCGGTTCTTGCCATACATCTTATAGTAGGCTAGCTGGATGATCATTTGCACATATGCATCCGGGCTGCACTTGAACTTCTTGATGAGACCCTTACCGTAGCCCTGGTAGGCCTGTACCTTCAGCTCGTGCGAGGTAATCTGCTGGCGGTGCTCCTTGGTGGCGGCGTCGATTGCCTCGAGGACCTCGTTGTTCAGGTGGAAGTTAATGGGGCGGGGATCGGGTAGGCCCGAGCGAACAGGCTGCTCCGAGAGGTCAATTTTGTTGTTGAAGATGAGGTTGTTCAAATGGTCGTTCAGACGGTGGGTCGGGCTGCCGTCCATCATGCTGTGCTCACCCATGAAACCGGCGGTGCCATTTTCATTGATGATGAACTGCAGAGGCTTATCGAACCAGCGGTTGGCACCATCGCCGTGCCAGTACTGGTGAGCCCGCTCCTCCAGCGTGACGGGGCTGGCATCGTCCAGGCAGACGACGAAGCCGCTAGACTCAATGTCCCGCAGCGCCTGCTCGTTGGCGGGATGTGCTGCAAGCAGCTTCTTCCGGGCATCGGTCCAGAGATCACGGTTCGCCACGGTCAAAGTACCGACAGCGGGGGCCTTCTGAGCGACCTCGTAAATACGCTCAATCTGCTTCTCCAGCTCCGACACGTTTAACGGCTTGCCGTTGACGACAAGAGGCACCTTGAAGAACTGGTTTTTGCGCACAACCACAATGTGCTCGTTCTCCTTGGCGGGGAACTTCTGTGGATAATCCGCGCCGTCGGCGGGGATACGGCAGCAGTTGAACATGTATTCATACGAGCTCATCGAGATAGGCTGGCCGCGCATGTATTCCGGCTCCAAGGAGCCATCATCCACTTGGCGCTTGAACTCGAGAGCCGCGGTCACGACGGACGCGGCACGTTTGGCAGGGTTCCGGCGAGCGCGGTCGTCCCGGTACGAGTAGAAGTAAGACACGTAGGGAATCACCGGGTCGCGATAACCCAGGTATGCGGCATGATTCCACCATTCCGTAATCCAGTTCTTGTGCTTGGGCTCCGCAGCGCGGGCCAGCAGTCTTTCCTGCAGAGCTTGACCCTCGCCTCCAGGGCGAACAAAGGCCTCCACGGCCTTCTTAGTTTGCTCGTATTCGGTTTCAGAAACCACTGCATGGACCGATTTCAGGTAGCGGCGGGCGGTTTCTTCGAGAGTAGGGACCGGCAACCGGGGAAGGGAATCTTCGAAACGGAGCATCTTGCCCTTGGATAGATCCTCTACGTAACCTAGACGACGTTAGAAGGGGAAAATGAAAGAAAAGAGAGATCCAATCTGAACGTAGAGCATATGATTAAACGTACCTTCCGGGACAGACGAAGCCTTACGCCGAGGAGCCATGGTGGGTGCCTATATATCTCAGTCAACCATCAGTCTAACTCAAAACTGGGTCAATTGAGCCAAGTTAAGTCATACCACAGCGGATCTAGCAAGAAGAGAGTTGGTAGGGGAGAGACGGGGCCGTGAAAGTGTGGAGAGACGGCTTCTTGCAGAAGCCGTAAACATCCCTCTGGACTGTGACGAGTGTCTAGTAGGGGAAGGGTATAAGATATAAAAGGGGGGGGAAGAAGTAGAGTTGAGAAAGTTTTAAGGGGATAGAGATTGGGAAGAATAGGTTAAAGTAAGTCAGCCAGTAGAGCAAGAAAAGGGAACAAGGTTGAGAGGAAGACAACCTCGGTTGGAAGGAGAAAGTCACTCGGCCGCGGTGGGCGGTATGATACGGTATTACTAGTGCTGTATAGTGGGGAAAGAGGAGCATTTCACTAAAGAAGGACCGCGGAGGTGTCCGTAATACGGAAACCGGAGGGCGGAGCACGGAGCACGGCGTATTGGAACCGGGACGTTGTATTTCCCCCAGACTTTTCCCTGAGCCTCGGCACATGAATATTACACGGCACGCCGGTCATGTATCTTATTCTTAACCCTTGGAGGTTAATCGACGCCAAGTTTGCAGCCCACCACCTTGCAGGTGACCATCTCATTGTGGGTATGATCCCGTGATATGCATCCCGTACTCTATACTCGGTATCCCTTCCTGGCAACATGTGGGGTGGCCTGCAGCCTGCAAACATGCCTTACAATTTTTAAGGTATTTCCCCAGTGCCACTACTACCTACGCAAAACACCAATCACCAATATATTCTTTTTCTCTTTCGGAAAAGATCACATGCTGGTTAGGTAGACAGGGATTTCAATTTCATGTCAAACTCCCCTTCATCCGTCCCGCTGATCCGACCTTGTCACCTGCCAACGGTCAGATGAACGGCGTCTGATTGGTAGAGGTTTAGAAAGTACTATGTACCTGGTAGTACGGAGTAGTTCAGCCACATTAGGTAGATCGATTGTATTATAATTCATTAAATCGAACAAGTAGGTCAAACAAGAGATCAGATTGCTCCACGCCTCGCTAGAACAACGGCAATATCAACAGCACCATATACATCTAAGAACGCACACTCAATGTAAATCACAGGTAAACGCCCACCCAAAACCCTTAATCGACCAGAGTAAGGAAGAAATAATTCAGTAGACAAAAGACGAATAAACAAGGAGAAATGCACAGAATATGAACACTCATTAAAGATCTCATGAGACCGTCTGGACGGGGGCAGACGGCGGCTGGGGTTCTGGACCCTCCTGCGATTGTGTCTTCCGGCGGGTGATCTGAATCCCGTTGCGAAGGTGCTCCAGCTTCAACACGCCGGGTCCAGTGCAGATCCGACCAGTCTGCATCATGTTACGGAGGCGCTTGCGTCGTGCCTCTCCGCTACGCTCCTCACCTCGACCAACGCCTTCGTCGACCCACTCCGTTCGGAGCACTTTAAAGCTCATCCCATCGTGCGTTCCGTCCCAGGCTCGTGACTTGAGGCCAAACAGCACGCTCGAGTCATATTTTTCTAATCGAGGGAGGATGAGGATGATGATGTGGAGGTCCTTGTCCAACGGGGGCACCGGCGGAACGCGAGGCCGGTCGCCATCAGGAAGCCCAACCTCTTGGGCTGTCTTCGGGGCATGTTGATAGGCATCCTTGATTTCCAAGTCAAGCATGTCCGGATCGACATCCTCACCCCATGCCCCGCGCATGAATCCCGAATGGATGGCCGCCGCCACCGGATCCGAATCGTCAGTGTACACGCCAGTCCCCCAGATTGCACGCCGAGCACAGATTTCCTCGCGGTGGCTGGAGTCGATGCGGAAACGAGGCACCCGGATGGTAAACGTGCAATTCTCTTTTCCTTCGAAGCGAGGAAGTGGTAGCGGAGTCGTCGTATATCCAAACTTGGCACTTTCCAGCGTAGCCTTCTCTGTAGGCACCCCAATACGGGGCGCGTATAAGGTGGACCCGAGGTGATGTCGGGGTAGATGGGCTACACTTGACAAGACCGGTTCAATAGTGACCACAGTCCTAGGTTCACGCATCGGAGTCACCGTCGGCGGGTTGGCTGTAGCGGGACGAGGCGCATGATGATGGTGATGGTGGTGATGTTGATGTTGATGGTGATGATGATGATGTCCCAGAGCGGTGGCTGCTGCCTCAGCCGGCGTGGTAGTCCGATGGAAGTAATTCACTGAAGGCAAGCCACGGTGGGACGCCAAGGGTGCAGGTTCTTCTTCAGGCTTATGGCGGTGATGGTGATGGCTGCATGGTGTTGTTAGCATATATACATTGGAACTGTGTATGAACGGATTAAAGAGAGATTGATGGGCAACGTACTGGTGATGGTGATGGTGAACGTGACGGCCTCGTCGACCACGCGTCGAGGTTGTGAGTCGTTGATCAGTACCTGCCTCGCTCTCTGCCTGACCGTCCTCATCTCGCGACTTCCTCGATCGTTTTTCGTTTGCCGATATGGGTCGACCGATCTTGGTTTCATCGGTTGTCGTTTCACCGTTAGCGGATTTAGCCGTGACACTGTCGCGCTTGAAAGGGCTAGAGACCATGGGGGTGGAAGGCCCACTGCCTGTGGTGGCAGTCACGCCGCCCACACCACTGCCAATGCCGGAGAATACCCGACCAAGTTCACTCTTGATGCCGGCCTCGCCGGCCGGTCCAAGAATTTGGGCCTGCGCGCCTTGCACTGCTTGGGGTAAAGGCGACGCCCGCCCACCGCGTTTCGCATCGAGGCCGACACCCAGAAGACTTCTGTGTTGAAGTAACTCATCGCTTCCCTTCCTCCGCTGGTTATCTGACGATGCAGAATGAGCCAAAGAGGAGGGGCCAGCCGACGGTGTCGAGCCAAACGGACGGGGTTCGGTTTGGAGCTTGGTGAGATACGGCTGCTGCTCATGAGGCGGCGGCGTTGGCTGGCCCTGTCGAGGCTGGATCGACAAGGGAGCTTGTCGCGAGCCTCCCAAAGATTTAGTGTAGCTTTGAATCGCTCCGAATCCAAACCCGGTCCCGGGCTCCGAGGCGGGGAAACGCTTCACTTCCGGAGAGGGTGGTTGTGAGCGACCGAGCTCCCACTTCGCTGCACTCTGCTGCCGACCGGCTGCCGGGTCCCGATCACCGTATGGACCATACCGCGACGGGGGATGAGACGATTTGGAATCATGCTCATGTGCAATGGCTCTCTCTCGCTCTCGATGCGCTTGTTCTTCCAGATGACGATCACCATATATTCCCCCAAACCGGCCGTGCTGCGACTCCTGGCCCATGTATGATGCTTGTCGCTGGTGCGCTCCTCCAAAGGAGCTCTCCCCGCCACTAGGAACTGCCGCCGATCGCGCAAGAGGACTGTAACCAGCCGGTCGCGCAGGCCCTTCGAGGTGTTGGGGCTGGCTGTTCGGTCGGGGGGCCGGCGCACTGAAGCTGAATCGACGCGTCTCATTGTAGGGCACCTCCGCGGATGACACCTGGGGCGACGGATGCGTAGAGCTGGGCTTATCTGGATACTGCGACGAAGACGGGACGCGAGACAGGCCGCCAAATTTGGTCTGCTCCGCCACCGACGGCTGGGAACCCCCCCCGGAGGCAGATCGGTATTGCCTCCCCGGTTGGGTTTTCGAAAATGACTTCTCGGGGGTGTGGGACCGTCGAAAGGGCGAGTATTCGAGCGGAGAGGGCCTCGCTGGGGCGGTCGGGGGAGACATGGCACTGGGGGCAGAGGGAGGCGGTGCGCTGCTAAAGGGCGCGGATGAAACTGGAATACGCGAAAAGATAGAAGATGAGCCTACATCCCGGGCTGGACGGTCAGCGTCCGAGCCAAGCATTGACGATATCGACATGCTGCTACCAGGACGATGATGAGCCGAGTTGCTGGGAGTCTCACGGGACGAAAAAGCGGTAGACAGAGAAGAAACGTTTCCCGATTGGCCCCGTGAGGGGTAATGTTGTGGCGGAGACGGGGGAGGCATCCGACGAGTGCCTAAAGGAGGCGCGGAGGGCTGTTCTGGGGGTCCTACTCAAGATTCCGAGGTTAGCGAACGAGTTCCGACCAGCGTGAATGACAGAAGAAAAAAAAAAAAAAAAAAAAACACGAGCGAGCAAAAACATGATATGCGACAAGCGGTAAGCTTTAGGATTAAGCGATATGTGCGGCACCGCATATCTCGGCCCATGCTTGCTCTCACTGTGCGTGGGAGCAAGGGCGCCGGATGGCGAACGCCTGGCACTCACCAGGAAACACGGGACTGCCACTGCTGCCCAAAGACCTCCGACGGCTCTGGTCATGCGACTGGGGAGGGTTCATGTCGCATGCAAAGAGAGAAATGAAGGACAACCAGAACGGAACACAAGACAAGATGTGAAGAGGGGAGGAGGAGCAGAAGAGGGGGATGCGCGAGAAAGGGGAGGGATGATATGATGCTGATGGAGAAGCGCAACAAAAGAGTTCCACGACTGGGGCAGAACCCGTGACTCCGGGACAGGGAAAGCTCAGCCAGAGCTAGACCCGTTTAGGCAAAGGTGTACTGAGACAGCACGCTAAGCCTCTAGGGGGATAGCGCTCCCGAGTCGCCTGGACTGGAAGTCGATCAGGCGCCACAAACGCGGCTGGTGCAAGACCCGTGATTGGCCGTCGATCTCTGGGCTCAAAGTTTGGGTACCTTTCCTTGATGTAAGGTAGGACGGGTAAACAATGAGCCTGCATGGAAACACGAGACAATTGACGAATCTGCAGAGGTAAAAGGAAAGAAGAGGTAGAAAAAGGAAAAGAAAAAAAAGAGTCAAAATGAGAGAGAGAAAGAACGGTAGACGGAGGAAAAAGACGGGAGATCCTCAAGTCCCCTTCCCATGTCTCACTGAATGCCGGGCGATCACCATGCGACAGCCTGGATCCTAAGCACCAGCCTCCCCAGTCTGTGAACAAGGCAAGGAAACAATGAAACGTGCATGAAACGGGCGGAAAAAGTTCAACAAAAAACCATGGAGAAGGAAAAAAAAAAAGACACAAAGAGAGAGCTCTTCCTACCTTCACGATACACCATACGACGATCATAACTGCTGAGTTGATTAATATTAAGACTATAATTATGATGATTATAAGACTCTTTTAATCCTCCATCCAGGGTATGCTTCTTCATCGAGCCGGGATGCGGCTGTGATATGTGATATCCATTGTTATCTGTCCGATCTGACGCCGAGATACTCTCATGGGCATATGAAACGGAGGAAGGAGGAATCGACGGGGCCGTCGCAGTCGGATAGTGATAGGCCGGCACCGCTCGAGGCATTTCGTTCTCGCGTCGATTATATGCATCGTAATACACGCGTGCTGAGGTAGGCGGCTGAGGTGCGTAGGCACGAGGGGGCGGCGGAGCGACAATACGAGGATCGTGGGACGCGCCTAACACGGAGGACGGATGCGAGTGATATATTGGATGGGGAGGGTGTTTCTGAAAATCCATCATCATGGAAGGGGTGCTTTTCGGAGGACCGTTAAGATTTTCAGCATATAAACGTTGCGATAGGTTTCGTTTCCGGCCGATGAAAACAGAGCGAGACACACAGTGAGAGAGAGAGAGAGAGAGAAACCGCTGGTGAGGCCGATCGCCAAATAGCGGTGGAAAAAGGGAATGAGATCCAAAGCTTGTTTTATATAATAATATGCAACGACGCGATAATAACCGGAGGAATCTGAAGCTCGTCGAGAGGAAGGCAGTAGGATTTACCCGAGACTGTGAGAGAAAAAAAACCTTTTCCCAGCTTTGAGATAGCTCGGGAAGGTGGATGAAAGGTTGTGGAGAGAAAGGGGAAAAAAAAAAGCAGGAAAATCGGTGAGAAATGGAGTAGGGGAATGAACGACACCAGACATGCGACAGGCCCAACTGTCGAGTTGGAGACTGAACCGTCGGAAGAAAAGCACGGCAGGACCAATCAATTGAATGCAGAACCGCTAGTTGGCTTGATTAACGACCAGCTGCAAATCGTAGTGGCCGATGGGGCCGTCGTGGCAGCGGGGAAAGCTGTGGAGCCCTCTTTTTTTTCTTTTTCACTTTTTAGCGTCTGGTATGTAAGTTGTATTATATTAGGTAGGAGGATTAGATTTTGGGTTTCATTCTATGTTTTTTTTTAACCGTTTCTTTTTCTTTTTCTTTTTCTTTTTCTTTTTCTTTTTCTTTTTCTTTTTCTTTTTATTTCCTTTCTTCTGGCTCTCTTCCTATCTGAATCCCTCATCTCTGTTTAATATTATTTGCGGCAATCTAGCTCTATTTGATTTCCCGTCGTATTGGTATTGATTTTTCCTTGTATGTCGAGTGCGAGTCCTGGTCAAAGCTTACTATCGGTTGGGCGCAAGGGAATCACCGACATGCTTGTTTATGCACCACGACGTGTCATGCTCATCGTTAATCCTTCTCTCTCTCTTTCTCTCTGCCTTACTGATATCCATGCTCTTCTTACTGTTAGTTATTTAGTATAGGGAAAGTCGTAGAAATACTATCTGTATATATATATTCTAGCTAAAACTCCCTATTTATAACACCATCTCCACCAAGTCATCAGGAGGTCCTTGCCAATCCCCCCTATATCGATAATTAATTGATGTCATCCAGCATGCTTGCATCTCCACCGTCAATCCCCGCTCCTCATTATTTTAGTCTTTCATTCAGGCACCAGAAAATGTGTTACATACTGTGACACCGCCTGTTTTTATTTGATTTTATTTATTTCCCCCTCTTTGTTTGCCCGGTTTTCTTTTTATCAAAAAGAGCCTCTACTAATCCCTCAGGGAAAAAAAAGAACTTGCGTAGTCATAGTAACCCTCTTTTTGTAGAATATTGGTGTTATCTTTTTTTTTTCCCTTTCTTTTACAGTTTTGAACCGTCTTTTCCCTGTACCACCTCTTCAATGTGCGTCATAAACACAAAGACGTTGATATTGTTGAACCGTGGGACATACATATGCGCATACATGGATACATTCCGATTACCCTTACTTAGTGGCGAAGGTGGCTTGATGCGACACATTCTCCATCATTCATAGCCTAGCCTAGATCTGAGATACTTCGGCATATCCTGGTTTGATAGAAACGTGCGCCATACTTCCCTTTAGTTATCTTTTATTTTTATTTTTTTTTTGTTTCTCGCTTTTAAAATTATCGGATATTATACGGATTGAATATTACTGCTCTTTTCAGTTATGTAATTTATTCCCAATCCAGTGTATCGTACGTAGGAACACTCACGTGTCCCTCGGGATTCTATACAAATTTATCAGTCCTTGAGCGTGTACCTTCTCTTCGACCGTGACATTCCATCTCTCGGGCCAGCAAGAATCGTCTCCACCAAGGGATTTCATCTCCCATCCCCTCCATCTCAATCAGGTCAGCACCTTCGTGGACCAAGATCCGCCAGATCATCCGTCGCAGCGGTAGTGGATAGCAAGTGATCCCCTCATAACGGATGCGAAGACCGCGCCGATGAGCCGCTTGCACTTGGGCGCGAACGCGCTCGATCTGTTGCGCAGAGAATCGTCCACCACGGTGAGGGAGGCCGATGGACCTAGTGAAGTTCACAGTCGCGGTGAGCAGCTGATAGAGCTCGTGAGGGGGAGTTAATCTGTTCTCTGGGTCCAGATCGGACTGCGCGGATGCATGGCTCCTAGAACCATGGAAGGGCCCTGATAAGTTTGACATGGAGTCGTAACCTTCCTTTTCTAATCGCTCAAGAGGGATATCAAGCATGATACTGTCCAGGATGTCGTCAGGGCCAGATCCAATAATGTCGACGAAGTCCGACGCGTCCAGGCCCGTCAGAACAATGGTGACAGGGCGAGGAACAACCTGTGTTCCTGTTCGATGAGAAAGGTAGCCCTTCTCTTTCAACGGCATGAGTTGCGAAACCAGCCGCGGCCAGACCGTTTGCACCAAAGTGTGAAACTGCAGGAGTATCGTGAGCGGCAGTGCTGGATCATCATCAAGCAGGCCCATTAGGCCAGGCCCGTCGCTAGATGCTGGCGAAATCTCTGCAGAGTTTCTGGCATCTAACCTTGTTAAGAGACGATCAAGATAGAGACTGTGCAGTGTATCCGACGCCCCTTGACCCGACATCGGACTGCTCATAAGTTCGTCCTCGTGCACCCGAATATCCACCCTGACTCCCGAGCATCCAGCATCAATAGCATCTTGAACAGGGTCATGTGTCTGTGGATTATGAAGAATGCAAGTGCCCGGTTCTTTACTGAACTCGGCGGGCCATTGAGCAAACCCTTTCTTGCCCTCGTTCCCATTGCGCAAGAAGATGTATGACAGCCCATACGGCAGCGCCGCCAGAAACTGAACCACCATCCTACCGAAAACAGATTAGCTGTAACAGCACTCTATCTAAAAGAGGGAGCCAAGACGCACAGGAACATCAGAAACAGGCAAACCAGCGGGAAAACGCGCTCCGTCCATCGCCTTCTCATTACAGCCAAGCATCCCGCTACAGCAGAAGACAAGACCGGAATGCATTCAGTAGGGTGGGACCGAAGTTGGTGGTCTTTAAGTAGTTCCCAAGGATACGAATCGTATTCCTTGGTCCTGATGGGTGTGCTGTTGAGCAAGTCGGAATCCTTAGTCGCCGCCATTTTGTCTGATGGAAACCCAGGATAAGCATGGAACGCGGATATTCAGAATGATCGACAGGAGGAATTGACGGGGGCCCCAATGTGAGGAAGCTCCTATAGCAGTAGAATTCTGGGCGGCAGTGGTCAGAACCAAAAATGAGGTTGAAACAGACGGATTGTAAATGGGAGAAGGCGACACAGGAAAAAGGAAAACAGAGACAAGGTTTTTTGCATGGTCGCGTGCAACGTTGCGTGGCTAAATAGGAGAGATATGTGAGGGATAGTAGTGATGGCTCCAGAGCACGCAATTGCCGGTCTGAATGGTTCACAATTTAGTCAAGATGCCATCGAATTGTCGGTCTGGAATTCGCATGGAACTCGGGTGGTTTTGTCTCTCGCACAACAGTCCAGCGCAAGGTTGCGAAGCTTCCGCCATACAATGGGAGCTATGAGCATGCTTTTCTCCTATGCAAGAGCATGCTGAGGCTATTGTACGGGAGTATAAGATTCGACAATCGGACTGACTTCCCTCAGGGCTGTGGGGTTGAAGCAAATTAGATGCGTGCCGAGCCATTTTCTCCCAGAGCAGCAATATACCGGACGATCCTATGATTTTCCACAACCCTATCACAGCATATTAGTACTCTTTGCACATTATTTTACATGAACCACACAGCACCTAGTAATTTGAAGATATCTAGCCTTTTACCTGCAATGTGCCTTAAGCCTTTCAATGCTTATCTATTCTTGCACAAGGCCGAGATGATGGGACTTTTGAGGTACAGGTTCGAATCATGTCGTCCTTACGAGGCTGCTCTTTTCAGAGGTCCCTAACGAAACGAGACCTCTCCTGACGCGAGTACAACTGTTATGAATCGGAGACAATGATATGCGACTTGATGAAATTAGCAAGGGTCTATAGCGCTACGTAGCTAAGCCGCTAAGCCGCGGGGTTCAACGGACAAGGCTGACTGGAGATTCCAACTGAAACTTTCAGGCTCCCAAAGGCTGGAATATTAATGCCTTCGGGAATCAGGGTGAGGAAATGTATCGCCCAAGCAATATAATGATGAGATCAAAGATACTGAATAATTCCCCTTATGCAAACAGCGCTCGGGCTGACTCTGACGATGACGCAGCCAGTCCTTCTAAAGAGGGAAAGAATAGACCACGAACTGGCTACGAATGGCGCAACGGGGCCTTTATTTGTTTTGCCGTGACTATTGCGATCCTTCTTTTGAATCTCGTCCTTACTGTTATTGCTGCTTCTCGGGCCCGAGGACCATCGCACTCATTCCTAGGTGAATCGATCTTCGAAGGAGACTGTGCAAAGGTGAAACACTGGTCGACAGGGTTCCATTTGCTGATCAATGTGCTGGGTACCATATTACTAGGCGCTAGTAGCTACTGCATGCAATGTTTGAGCGCGCCGTCTAGAGATGATGTCAATCAACTACATGCCCGCGGAAAATGGGTAGATATCGGGACCCCAAGTGTTACGAATTTGAGGTTTATGCGGTCTGCGCAAATCGTCTGGTGGTGCTTGCTGCTCCTGAGCTCGGTTCCTTTCCATGTCTTGTGGGTTGCTTCCTGAAGCACACAACCGTGGGTCAATCAACCTATTGACACTGATGAATACAGTTACAATTCTGCTATCTTCTCTGCGCTGTCCTCGAATTCTTATGGTGTTGCGGTGGTATCATCAAATGTTTCTATTGAACCCACTTCCGCTGCCGCCGCGTATTGCTATGATGGCCTGATGGGAACAGATGTGGCCCAAGTCCAGGCCATGTACGAGGGCAACAAATTAGAAGTCTTGGACAAAGAAGACTGCGTGAAGGCTTACGCAGTACCATTTCTCTCAAACCGAAGAACAGTTTTACTTGTGACCAATAACGGTACAATAAGGTCTCCGGGTATGTGGGCGGGAGCTGGGAACGCACCGGCGTCACTAGAGGAAAACCAATCCCGGTTCAATTGGATGTGTAATGGACCCAATGCTCAACTTTTCGGCGACGTTGGCTCCGGCCAATGTTTTCGACCTGCTCTACTAGAGCATGTCGATATCTGGGCAGTGTATGCGCAGCCCTTCGTGGGAGATGATATTGTTGTGATGGCTTTAGACGGCTCATTCGCCTTTACCAGACAGAACTATTCTAGTCTAGCGTATTCACCATTGCCACCTTCCCTCCGCTCAGATATAGATATTCTGGGGGTGTCCCTCCGGGGAATGCAGGGCTACAGCACCGTCGACCTCACGTGGGATCTGTTACGCAACGGGAAATGGGAGACACCATCACTTGCTTCCATGGTAACGGTGTACGAATCGAACTCAACGTGTCCTGGCGATGCGGGAATGCTGTTGTCGCAGCAGTATTATTCCATCGACTACTGTCTGAGTGAGAAGGTGGAGGAGCACTGTAGGCTCATGTACAGTCCACTTATATGTGTGATTATCATCGCGTGCAACGCTACTAAGGCTGTCTGCATGCTGTTCACACTCCGACTACGACGTGAAGATCTACTATTCACCATTGGCGATGCCATCGCCTCATTCCTGAAACACCCAGATACAACAACACTAGGTCGGTCATTTATGGATCGAAGAAGCGCGAAGCGATACTTCTCCAAGCCAACTGCTGTGAAGTCCGAGCCTCTTCCTTCTCGCAGACGCTGGTTCTATGCAGCCAGTGGTCGTCGCTGGGCTGTGTGTATGACCTGGTAAGACATGCCTCCCCACTCCTATTATAATCTCGATGCTCATAAGTTCCGCTATAGCTATACCGTATCTCTTTTCGCCGCAGCAGAAATAACATACGTCTCCTACCAGGGCGTGACGGATTACCTTCCCGACTCCAGAATCTCTACAATGTGGAGTCTTGGCTTCAACACAGTACGACCCGAGGCCATGCTCCGATATCTCAACACCTATAATACCCTAGCCATGGTGCTGCTTGCCAACACCCCACAGATAGTTCTCTCTACACTCTACTACCTAACTAACAGCCTTCTCACCAGCATGGTCATGGCAGCCGAGTACAACAGCTACTCGGTGCGACGCAAACATCTCCGAGTTACCTGGCCTGAGGGAGACCAACGCTCCACCTATTTCCTTAGTTTACCATACTCCTTTAGTATCCCTACAATCGTAGTCTCGGCTGTATTGCATTGGCTTCTATCCATGAGCATCTCCTACGTTGCGATCTACCAGTACGACATGAGGGGCGCCGTCGACAAAAGTAAAACAATCTCCACATGCGTTCTTTCGCCAATTGCCATGATATTTACCCTCTCGCTGGCTGGTCTGGTTCTTGTCACTTTGATGGGGCTAGCGTTCAGGAGGTTTCCGACCAATATGCCAGTAGCGGGGAGCTGTAGTCTGGCAATTAGTGCGGCGTGTCATCCCCCGCTCGACGATGAAGATGCTGGGCTAAAGCCCGTAATGTGGGGGGAGTCTGTGATATCTCGTACTCCGGATGATGGCCAGGGAGCGAGGATAACTGGGGAACAGTCAGCAGCGGACAGTCGGTCAAGAGATGAGGCGGGAGGGGACGACGGCACGGAATCGGAAGAAACGAGCTTTTTTATTCACCATTGCAGCTTCATGGCCGGGGAAGTGGAGGAGCCGCATCCTTCGCGGTTGTATGCTTAAGATGACATATCGCAAGAGTGAAAAGCAGCTGTGAGACCCTGCGGCTCATTCCGCCGAAGGTGATAATAAGCGGAGAATCTCCTGTTCACCCCCATTGCTGACTGGTTCACACATGGGACCAAGCCCTCATTGTGATTCGCAATGTTTCTGCAGCACAAATTCCCTGAGAGCAGGGGGGCTTACGCAAGCTTCACAACGTCGAGTGACACAGAAGGATATCCTTGATCGATAGTTGGTACTGTACCACCAGGGGAATGAAGTCAAGATAAAACCCAACCAATCCACCGGGGATCAAGAGAGACACAGATGGTACGCTGTGACACAACACAGCCACTCAGAAAGCTTGCGTTGGACCAGCAACGGTGATCATTGGACACGCTGAGGTTACTCTAGGGAAGAGAGAGTTGACATGGCTGCCTACGCAAGACTCTCGGAGAAACAAAGAAACAAAACAGGGGAATCACCAAGGAAGGCCGGGAGGGGGGAGGGAAGGTGATCAGTGAATGAATAGCCGAAGCCATAAATACCTCTCTGCTTTCCTACTGTTGGTGACACAGAAAAAAGGACCATCCGACTTCATTCTCATCTTCATTGCTGCCCGCACCTTCTTGATCACTACTTATCGCCAACTCAACCTCAACCTCCCAGTCTACTTTCCATATTCCCGTCCAATCGTTTCAAAGCCTTCCATCAATATGCAGCTCTCCTGGCTCGCCATTATGGCGGTTCTGTTCACTGCTGTCGCGGCCAAGTCGACCGCAAGCACCTCGAGCGCTACTACGACGACTTCGGCCAAGGACAGCTCTTCCAGCAGTTCTGCTTCAGCTAAACCCACCAAGAACGCGGCTGCGGGAAAAGCCCAGAATAACCCATTTGCATTCATTCGGGAATTGTAAGAGGCTGTGGGCAATGGGCAAGGTACGTCGACGCTCCAGCCATGCATAGCCTACAACCACCTCACAGATAGTTCTATAGCGGAGCAACATGGCTCAAGAGGGATAATTCTTTGATAGCAATGGGGAGGAACCAAATTGGGTTCCGACAACCCGGATCCGACACAGGAGTCCGGCGTACCTCTTGAAACTAGCATTCTTTAACTGTTTCGCGGATTTAAGTATCGAGACAATAGCGAGGTTCATCGTATCTATGGGGACACATCTCTGCTTTTGTGGAACTGGGACCGTGGATTGTATGTAGGGTTGGAGGATAGTAATTAAACATGTTGCTTGGCTTTTGCTGAGAACATTATCAGATTAATTATAGGTCTAAGCCTCCTTGTTACTCGACAACAATGCCTTCTGGTTGTGTTGTAGACATCTGCAGCGCCTTGCTATACCTCCGTCAATGTGAGCCTTCCTTGAACTCGAACTCCATGCCTATCCTACATCTTATCTCATCGCCGCCACATGCTTAACATCACACCACAAACTCCCACCTTGCCTTCGAAGAGGAACATACTATTAAAGTTATACGAAACACCGATAACCTATTCACTCCTGTAATCCTACTTTACTATAGCACTATTCTCGCCCAAACCTACTTCTTATCGCAAAATTAAATCCCAGAATCAAAGCAGGTATGACCGTGCACAGAGTCAGCATATACATCCTCACAGCACTTACAGTCCCGTCATAGCATTATCTCTATAGGCAATGCATAATTTTGCTACATTATGAATCTGGGTTTGATTGCGTGGGACGAAGAATGAATCGACAATTTGATCAGTCATATGTAAATGCATTGTATTAGCCAGTAATTCATACAAACGCCCCCTTTAAATATGTGTTAGATCTCGGAGCTTTGGCTTGCGACTAGGAAAGAGACAGATATATAAAGCGATAATCATATGAGGGCCAATCGAAATGGGAAGGCCGGGCTCAAACTATCCTAAGAGAATCAAAGAGATACAACTAGAGGCAGCAATTGCATACTACAAATCCCATCTTAACCATACAGCGCTACTCGAGGGATAAATATAGGTACAAAGTACAAAGGAGAAAAGAAATCGAGCAGAAATAATGCTAGAATAGAATGAGAAGTAGAGATTGGCAGAGATGGCAGAGAACCAGTAGGGCCCCTGAGCAATATAAATACCCTTACCCTCTCCGAGTCATCGCAGTTGTCCGAGAATTGCCAAGTTAAACCACCGCCGTTTACTCCTCAACCATTTTCCTTTCTTTAACTTCCCACTAAAAACTTCAACCGAGCTCATAAACAAGACGCGGTTCTTCAGCGCGGTCATCTGCGCTGCTATCCTGGTGAGCATTGCCGCAGCTGTTCCCAAGGATATACCGGGCCACAGGGCACGGTGTGAGAGAGGCGGTTGCGATACAAGTTTCTTCTATTGCGAGGTTTGCTGATTTCCTTCCAACTTGGAGAGTTGGTGTTCAGAATGGTTAATCAATGTATAGATAGAGGACGGTGCAGAATATGGCAGATGCTGTTTTGATCATGATGGGCGGCCAGTGGGACGATGCTGAACAGCTTGAATCATTGAATTGATACGATTGATCTTCAAAAGCAATGCACCCAAAATATATGTCGTATGATTCTTCATTAATCCTTTTTAATCGAACCAAGTTGGATATATTTAACCCGGACCATCATTATTTCGCAGCAGTTATTGATGAACGCTCCCTAAGAATGAATTTCTTTCTCACTTCCAAACACCTTACCATGTCATTGTTTTACTGTAGTCTCGGAGTATCATTAAGATTCCCACTGCAGTCGGTCGTCTCGCTTCTTTACGTCGCATATCAGTGAGAACAACAGCTTCGACCCCCTTAATTCTATCCAATCAGTACCAGACACTTTACATAATCTAATCAGCTATAGAGAAGATAAAGATCTCTTTCTCTATTCCTTGCGGAGGAACTTTCGCTGGTTACCCGATGACCGGCCAAATGCGGAGGAGCTTGCGTATGATGGCTTTTTGATGCAGCCAATATAGGTCGAGCCATAACCTTCTCTCTCTCTCTCTCTCTCTCTCTCTCTCTCTCTTTCTCTACGCTTCAGGGAAAATGCACAAGTACCTCAAGAAAGTCATTCATCATTAACATCATTACTATCCACAAAAAAAAGGTATCACCGAACCAAGTCTCAATTAAATATTAACCAAACCCACCAAGTTCACGCCATGAATCAAGCTAGAAAAATGTATCCCGAAACCCCCAGATAGATGTACGCAGAAAAACGGGGGACTATTACAATTCTTTTTTTTTTCCCGCATCGACGCATATCTCAGCGCAGATCAGGAAGCGAACAAAAGGAAAATTAAGCGGAAAGCTCACAGCGGGCGCGGATGCGGGCGCCGAAGATGTACAGTAGGAGAGGGATGGGGATGAGCAAGGCGCTGACGCAGCCGAGTAAGGTGCAGGCCCACTCTACGCCGAGGCCATCGAACTAGAATCGGTTTCGTTAGTAGGTTGTTGAAAAGGGTAGAATGTACTTGGGGTATGTGACTCACCATTTGGGTTGCGAAGAGGGGGAATGCGCCTCCAGCTGCTGAACGGAGGAATGTGTGTGCTGCGATGGCGGAGGCGGATCTGGTGGGATTATTAGTTAGGGTTCTTGTTCTTGCTTGTAGCGGGAGGATCCGGAGATAAGTTAGGAGACTTACTTGTCACCGCTGGATTCCACCAGGTAGGCCAGCGAGGGTAGGAACATGGTCAGTAACCCGAAGCCCGTGAACAGTCCGGATGCCGTTGGGACAATCCAGTGAATGCTGCCCTTGTAGCCGGACCAGCCAAGCCAGAACAGTCCGCCGGTGAACAGCACCGCGCCGGGGATAGCGACGGGGAGACGCCATTCGGGCATCATCTCGCCGTTATTCTGCTTCAGCTTGCGCAGCACCCAGGGCTGGGTTGCGGCGGTGGCGACAGCGCCCAGGAGGGTTCCGATGATGACGCCGACGTATGGCAGTCCGCCGACACCGGGGTTCATACGATGGTTGAGTTGGAAGACGTACGGGTAGGCTGTGAGGAAGAGGTAGAGGAGGCCGTACACGAAGGAACCGAAGATACACATGCACAGGACGATCGGTTCCTTGACCAGCATCTTTAAGGGTAGGCTGACGTTGTTTTCGACAATGCTGCGGAAGTCAAGTTTCATCTCTTCTTGTTCGGAGTGGAGGGACCAGTCGCCTGTTTCGTGGCGCAGCCGCTCTGCTTTCCGGGTCAGGATTGTAGGCTGGAAGGTCTCTTCGAGTAAGAGTGCCAGAAGGACGAGAGCGGCGCCACCCAGGATTCCGGGGATGTATGCCGTCCAACGCCAACCCAAGGAATGGTTCATGATGATAAAGCCACCGGTAAAGGGTCCCGCCAGGGGGCCGATGAACACCATCAGGCAGAACATGACGATAGGGACACCGCGCTGCTGGGGCGAGAACATGTCGGCAAATGCTGGGCCGGCGAGCGTCAGGGGACCAGACCCGAAGAAACCAGTGAAGAATCGAAGAATGAAGAGGGATTGGACATCCTTCGAGACGGCAGTGGCAAACGAGAAGATTGTGAAACCGAACATGGACAGGACGAGAGGAATGTATCGCCCCTTGAGCTCGGAAAAGGGGCCGAAGACCAAAGGACCAGCTGCAAATCCAAAGACATAGAGGGAGACACCCAACGTGGCCACTTCCTTGCTGATGCCATAGAGATGTACCACGACGGGGATAGCTGGGGCAAAGATACTGCTGGCAAAGGCGACAATCATAGTACTAAGACCCAAGATGGCACAAATATATACCCTAGAAATGTATAGCCACGATTAGCCTTTCTGGTTCGAATTAGGGCCTCCAGACACCACATACTTCTTCTTGATCGGCCAGTTGAGTGGATCGAGGGGATCATCAGGACCATCGAAGTCGACATGAGGATGGACTGTCTTGGTAACCCCCGAACTTGCAGAGCTGACGATCTTGTGTTCTTTCATGGTGCATCAGTGGATGTATGCTATAGTAGGAATCGATGCACACAGTATTTCAAGCAGCAAAATCTGAAATAGGTCTATGAAGGATGCAAGGCGACAAGAAGATGTTTGAGAGTTAAACAGAAGGTTATTCTTAAAGGATAAAGACTAGACAATCAACTAGGGCTATGATAATACAGAAGGACAAAGGTTGGGACAAGGGCAAGGATAAGTATATACCGCCACCAGCAGCATTGTTCATTATCTAGCGGGCCCACGACCCTTTTTTTTTTCAGATTTTTTATTCACTAAGAATAACATATCCACTCGATCATACGGAATGATCCATCCATCTCGAACCACCATGGAGACCAACTCAGGAGCCCCAAGGTCATGCCAAGCCAGAACCGCCTTGTCAACCCATTTGGGACCGTCCGAGTGGATACAACGGTCGGTTTTCGCCGTGCCTATCGTTGGACCACGCAGCAGTAAAGCGGATCTTCAGATAGAAATGGCCCGAGTCAGGCTACAATCTGCAAGGCTGTTGTGTATCTAAGCCTTTATGTCGGCGGAGGTTCGGAATGCCGGGCGATTGGCCTTGGCTGTCTGACATCACGGAAGCCCAACCGGAGAAAGATGCCTACTCTCACATTATTTCGGAGATTATGGTAGGATAGGTTAGTAAAGGAGCCATTCGGGTCCGATCAGGGAATGGATTGGATAGAAATTTGGTGATATTCTAATCAGAAGGATATCATGATGCCACATTGGATGCTGTCCTCCGATTAGGGGGCGTAAGGCGTGCCACTTCTGCTGGATTCAGGCAATCATATAAATATATATATAAAAAAATAAAATAGAAATAGAAAGATAAGTATTAAAGCATACGGTAGGGCTACTAATCGACCCTTCGCATTGTCCACGATCTTGACCCTACATAGTACTAATATTTCATAGCGAGTCGTTCCAGAACTAAGTGCATGACCCTCCCGAACCCTGAATCACATGAAAAATGCATTTATTTATGAACATCTTCTACTCTCCGTACCTTGAAACTAATTAGGTAAAAGGATTTATGAACGGTCACAGGGTCGAGATATAAATAATTAAATAATAAGAAAAATAATAATAATAATAAAGACCCACGGTCCCAGAGAAGGATTGAACGGCTCGGGGTGATTAGAATAAAGCTCGAGATTTATTTATTCATCTTATCGGCCCGTTCCCGGCAAGCCGAGATGTCTCGTTCATGAGTTCCTCCACCTCCATCGCAGTAGTAGTATGGATATATGGTGTATAAATGCAGGGGTAATACTATTCAGTCTAGACCATAGTCTTGGATTGTCGATCAGACTTTAAAAACATACAAGGGACTGTAGAAGGGATCCTATGAAGTAGGTGAAAATTTATTGATTGGATATTTATTTTTATGATTCTTCCGATATTTCTGACGTCAGGCCCACAATCACATGCTTTTCTTCTGTCGACTTTCACGTGCAATCCATTATCAGATGTTTTCTTCTCTTTTTATTTATTTACTTTTTATTTGATACTGTTGATTTATTCTTTCTATTCCAGACTAGAATGGATATCACAAAGATCACAAGCCAACTTGACAGTCTTGTAGACTACTATGAACCACCTTGGAGAACATTAGGGCGGTTAAGTGATTGAATCGCAGAGTTATGTATTGTGCAGAAATAAGTAGTTGGAGGGCAAAGAATCATTCATCGTCTACCGATCCATACTCAGACCGCTACATGATAAAGTGCTCACCTTTGACTAGCCTCAGTCGTCTGACACCTACGATTGAACAATAGCCAGCCGCCCCACGGCAATCTCAAGGACTGAAGGATAGTTGAATGAATCCAGACACTATTGACCATTAGCTAAAAGGGAACCCAACTGAAGATGCTGCCTACAATAAGGGGAATGAAAGGGGAAGCCCCAGGGGGTGGGGTTTCTCCTAGATAGTGCAATGAGACCTGGTAGACCTCCCCAATGTTCTGCAAAATCTCCGGGATCGCCAGAGCCAGAAACCCAGCTCTCTGCGGTCTGGCCTCAGCAAGACCAAATCAAGTATCCAATGTCCTTCTTGCTCCAATGTGCGGAAGCCCATCCGGCCTCAACCGAGTGTTGTGCGCTGGCTCATCCAGCACCCGATATACGCCGTACATGAGGCAATATATAGCGATAAGCACACTCTTGAAGACCACCATGTCATCGTTAATAGGAGCCCGTTAAGCTGTATAGGCCGTGCCTACCCTAAAATACCGCTGTATCCACTTTTCCTACCTCATATCATTTCCGTCCCTACTAGTCTTATTTGAACACTTACCACGAGGGTGGACGTTCCCCTGCAACTTGCGGGACTTCATGAAGCCCTACACAGCCGCAAAAACACCATAGCCTTAAGCTCAGCTCAGACCAACACTTGCTATCTTTCACCACAGTTATTACTACCAATAGACATCGACCCACTACTTATACCCTTCATTCACATCTTCGATGCAACTGTTCTACCCACAGCTCCGGGGCTCGTTCGTAACATATATCTCCCTAACCGCGTGGGAAAGTATCATATTCCCGTTTCTCGCACTAGTGGTACCCTGTTGTCCGTCACAGTGATACTCCCTGTACACTCGACTGGGTGCGCGGTGGATCTATAATTAATTTCAGAATACAGTTACTACTCAACAGACAGAAGCCTCTACTCGGGAATGCGTGGTTTCTTAATATATATAGAACCACGAGAGGGGGAGTGATACTCTCTAGGTTCCGTTCAGAGTATACGAGTTCCTCAAATGATTGAAGCTAGAGTAGGGGCAAGCTGAGAAGATGAAAGAAAAGGATGGGAAGTGGAGATGTTGTGCGTTCGTCGGCATTGCTATTCCTACTCTCCAAATAATGGGTCTCTGAATTGTGGACGGGGTTGATTAGGAATATAACTGATTGAGATAATTGCTTCAACACCAAGTCTCAACGGGAGGGTTTGAATTGAATTTTTCGCATTTCTGTCGACGGCTGGTACAATGTAAAAAGCAACCCATCTAATCGCCAATGCATACATTCATGTAAATCATTCAAGAATGAACCTTTCATCATCATCACGGTGTCCGAGCCCCCTCCCCGATGCCCATCAATCCCCCAGCCAAGCCATTCATTCTACGATCTAGGAGATCTTCTTCACTGGCAAGGCTGCCAATACTTCTGTCTCTCCGTCGGGGCGGAGGGGTCTGCAGGGCGTCGGAGGCGTAATCGTGTGCAGGAGGCATAGTGAGCTTGGTAGGTGCATCACGCCGTCTTCGGCTCAATCCTTTCGGTCTGGAACGGCGGCCTCTAGAAGCGCTTTTACCCTCGTTTTCACTGGGACCGTGGGGCTCGTTGTCATTTGGGTTGGAGTCTTGAAGGTGAACATGGCTCGTCCCGTTGGACGATTTGCGATGTTTTTGACTACTAACACCGTCCGTGGAACCATTCGGGTTCAAAGGTGTCATCTTGCTGACACTCATCTCTAAAGGTTTATCTTCATCCCCTGATGATTCGCCCGTCAAGTTTCGCTTATGATGACGCGGGCTACCATTAATAGCGTCCGCCTTCGAGACCTTGGAGGGCTGTGCGCTCTCGTGGAGTGATTGGAGGAAACTTGATGACGACTTCCGTCTTTCGGCCGCGTCAAATATGTCTTGAATCCATGTCGCGCACTTGTTGATGTGTTTCCAGCTATCCGGGAAGAAGCCCGCCATCTGTATGAATCCATGAGATATTCCAGGAATTAGCGATACTTCGACGTGGTCCTTTTCGTTGAATACTCGATGAGACTTCTCAAGGCCTAGTTCTAGTCGGTCTCTGAATTGATGTAGCTTGGCCTGTCGGAGTCTTCCAGCGAAGATTACAGTATCATCGACAAGCGGATCCCGTTCACCTGTGATAATATATGTCTTGGGGAACCGTGAAAGTAGGGCCTCCGGGGCTAACACTGGTGAGAGTAGGAAGTCCGTGCTGAAGTCGGGACGGTTGTGTGGTCCAATGTAAAGGATGATCATTGCCCTCATCATCTCAGGGGTCAAAATCCGGTCTTGGGTGTATGAGATCATGGATGAAACAGCCATACGAGTCCGGATTTGTTTCGGGTGGTGGCTCTCGGCAACAGCAGCTGCCTGGGACGCCAGGTTATCAGCCTGGAGATTCTCTTCCAGCTTTTTGGAGGCACCCTGAGCCACATCACCGGCTTCGAGATCAGGGTCAGAGGATGAGTAAAAGAGAAGGTCTTCTGTAGAAGGCCCCGGAGATGTGAATGGCGTTAGTCGCTGGTAGTCCATGTCTTTCTGTCGGAGCACATTCTGGTTCGTCCGGCGTGCACTCTTATCCTGGATGAGTGCCATCTGTTCCTCGGTCATCCAGCTTTCAACTTTCATGTTCAACGCAGGATATGCCAAAACAAGCCCATCTGGACGAGGGAGCACATGTTCGCCTTGCCAGCGGGGGGCATCTGGGCTCCCGGACTGAAGTACCATCAGCGCAGTTCCCACTGCCAGGTTTCCGCCAGCACTATCTCCAGTAAGTACAATTCGAGGCCGCACTTTCCCACTTAGCCCGAGGCATCGTCCGCCGGTAGCGACAATGCTATGGTAGACATCATAGCACTCATTGAGGGCATATGGATAGGGATATTCCGGTGCCTTCTTATAGTCGAGGCTCAGAATTGGAACCTTGGTTTTCCCAGCCCAGGCAAGCAGTCGATCCTCGGAAGTTCGAGGGTCCATGGCGACATATCCGCCTCCAGGTATATCTAAGATAATGCAACTCTGGTCCCATAATGCACTCAATGGACCGTCGAAGTAGAGCCACGCATTAGTTGGCTCTGTATAGCTCGAGTGTGGAGGGCGGGGAATTCGTATGGCACGAGGAGGGTACCTTGTCAGTCTAGGGCGCATCAAACTTGCGAGCGCCCAGAGATACGGCGTGGTACCTTTGTTCCAAGAGACTCGTAGGTGCTCCACGGTTATGGTTGCTCGAACCCGACGAACCTTCTCATCGGCCTGCTCTGCGGCAAAAAGATAGTAAACTGTAAATGCCAGAGAAGCAATATCTCGCAACCATTTAGGTTTGACTTTCATTGCTGTCCAGAAGCCAGCGTCCAAGGCCGTAGCGATCCATGTTGCCCGAAAGAAGGAACGTGAATACAGATTGGCTAGCGGTTCCGGGCATTCTAAGCCAACAATCTTCGCGAAATTGCGAGAGAGGTATAGCCACAAGAAAACACCAACAGTAGTTTGCCAAACGCTTAGCTTTTCTGACAGGCGAGATGAGAGATTGCGAATGACCGGTGGGCCATGCCTATTTCCCCTATACAATATTGTTTAGTTATGAGCCATCGGATTATTCTCCCTTGGATGATAGAGGGAAGTACCTTAGGAGATATGTAGACCAGAAAAGGAAGACAGCAAGGACCTGAATCTTACGAAATTTGGTCGACGGCCTTCCTAGCACATGGTCTAGAGGGCTCGTCAGCGAAAGCTCCACGTATTGACACCGAGCCACAAGCTTACCTATCATTTCCACTGGTTTCCTAAATAGAGTAATGGGTGTCTAT
Organism: Aspergillus alliaceus; assembly: GCF_009176365.1. NCBI lineage: Eukaryota > Fungi > Ascomycota > Eurotiomycetes > Eurotiales > Aspergillaceae > Aspergillus > Aspergillus alliaceus. The sequence goes on from NW_022474695.1 coordinate 404,839, forward strand.
GCCCCTGTCTGACTGTTTCCTCGGTATAATCCAAGGGTAGATGACTGATATAGTATGAAGACACGGTATCACGGATACAGGTAGTAGCAATGGCGGTAGTTAACAGAGTAATGCTTCTCATATATAGGTAAAAAGTATGAAACAAAGACCGGGGGAGAGATGTGTTCAGATTTCCTGGCGTCAATATATAGCCCAATCGTATGCCATGGTAATTCAACCTGACAAAGAAAGCCCAACCCGATTGATACCGGCGATAAGGAGAAAGAAACCTATCCACAGGCAGAGATGAGGGAGGCTTTCTCAACCTCATCTACTAGAAAGGAAAGCGAACAACAGGGAGGAATGAAAAATTGGAATCAAGGCAGGATCCCCTGGTCTGAAGAAAAGCCATGGATAAGCCTAGCGGATGACGCGGGTTCAAGCATGTGAAAATGTCCCCACTATTGTCCACCGTCGGTGATTGGGTGCGGAGGATGGCTTGGAAATAGGTCGTTGATCCATTTTGGTGGAATGGTTGATAATCTGGGGCAAGATGTATGGAGTAGCGTTCTTCATTTGAGGAAAACGAAGATCCCTGCCCTGATTACCCACGGGGTTCACCCTGTCACATGTTCGCCCTGTGATACCATCACGTTAAATCCTAGTCAAGTGACAAACTACAACTTCCACCCTTAGTCTTATATAATCTCCCTTTCTTTTGCATTTTTTTGTTTCTTTTCATTTTCTCTTTTTCTTTACATCTATTTACATGCTCGACCTGGTAACTCGGTATTATTATAGTTATACGAAACACCCCAAATCCACAGCTATAGCTTCCGACAATAATCTCTTCCATGCGCGACTTGCCAGTCACACAGCCAAACCTCGAAAATCATACTGACAAAGCCGGCAATACAGATCCCGCCGGAATCGCTGACGGTCGTAGCTCCCAGGGAGAATTCTCGATCCTCTTGCGGCACGCGATCCCCAATCTCAGCGAACGTGTTGACATAAACCAGTCCACCGAGGAGTCCCTCCCAGAAAATGATCACGAAGACAATGTACACACTAGGGATAAAATTGAACAGAGCATGAAAAGTCAAAACCACCAGATTCACTACCTGCAAGAGCGATGGGAAGTATAAATCATGGATGCGGAAGAACGGGGTGGATGAGCGTGAGATAAACACCCCAACCTGGTAGATTGCGTTATACGCCGGGTAGTATGCGCGGAAATGTGTGAAAGGAGACTCGTTCAGCGGAAAGAGTAAGGTTGGGGCCACCCCTTGGTTAATGGTGTACTCTGCAACGTAGACCAAAAGCAATGGGAGCATGCTGAATGCATAGAATTGTGAGTAGAAAACATCCCCATCGTTCCGTCCTGAGGGTACTTACAAAGGGAAGAAAAGCCCTTTTGCACGCTGCAGATTTGCTTTGATTTGCAGCCATCGGAGGCTCCCACTCTCGGTCTGAGTCACTTTCTGGCTCTCAAAGGAATATATAGAGGAAGTAAGAAGGCCGTCAGCTTCACTGACTGCTTCATCGCGATCATCACCAAGTGCCCGTTCTTCCGCAAGCCTATCCGGGGTTCCGACAGCGCGGTAGCCAGCTTGTGCGGCCGACAATGGATGGTGTACAGGGGATCTCGGCAGGATGGTAAAGAAGCTCACTACCATCACTGTCGGTAAACAAGCGGACGCTAGGAGAGTGGTCTTGATACTCAGGCCTAAAGAAGTAGTTGCCAGTGCATATGCACCAGCCCCAACCAACCCCGCAGCCCCAGTTCCACTTCCCCAGGCCGCCAAACTAAACGGACCGTAGTAGTGTGTCAGTCCGAGGAAGCTTAATTCCCCGCCTCCACTGGACAGGCTGGCGAGGATAATCCCGGCAATCTTGATAGATATTGTACCGCCGTCCGCGTAGCCAGGACTCAAAGCAACGAGAAGCATCCCAATTGCTGAGAGGAGCACGAATATCACCACCCGTACCGAATACGGCACCACGTGGATAAAGTACGGAGCAACGAGCTTAGTCCCGAAAGAAGGGATAACATCCGCGAGAAGAACCACGCCTTTGGGCACACTAGGACCGACTAGATCAAGGGCAGCGGAGAGAATAATGACATAAAGAACATTATTGATCAGGCCTGTTCACTCAATAGGGAAAAACACTGTAGGTTAGCCACTATATATTCCGCTTCTTGGTCTACTTGAGTGCCAATGGCTCACCAAACAGCCAGAATGCAACGCAGACCCTGGGGTCAGCGCCACTAAATAAAGCACTTAGCCGCGCGCGGAATCTAGCCCATGAGGCAGAAGGGGTTCCAGGGAGAGGCAACATGCTTGTCTCCTCAGATTCGGGGATCCTAGGCATAACAGAAGAAAGAATGAGGGCAATTGGTAGAAAATTGGTTAGTTCTCTACTTGGTGAAGTATATAGATACAGGGCATCGACTTTGGTATGAAGATGGAACTGGCATGACGGCTAAGCCTGCGCACTTCGTGAGATTCCTTGAAGATGTTCAATGAGAAAGGCGGGAAGCGGTCTAGTTGATAAGGAATGCCAATCGAGCTCGTGACCACTGTTGGTGCCTTGCTGCCTGGAGTGTCTGCCTTATGCGCAAACATGCGGTACTCTACGTTCTTGCACGTTGTTATCTTGAAAGTTTTTTTTAAATTCATAATGTCTATTCCTGGGGTGCAAAATAACTGCTTTCTATCATCGCCCTCAACAGAGAAGAAACCCAAAAGATTGAAAGCACATAGTATGTGGACAGCTGGCATTCATGAAGAATGAATGCAACTTATATACTTACAAATGAAATTTTTTGTTCCATGACACGCATGGATTAACCGTCCATCCATTTTATGCCTTAGTAATGACGGCTTCCAGAGCCTGATCCAAGATCTTCAAGGCTGTCTTGATCTGATCCTCGGTGATAGTCAAGGGAGGGACAAAACGAAGGCAGCCATCACCCGCAGTGATGATCAACATACCACGTTCCCGCGCGGCAGTGATTAATTCCGATGCCTTAGATGAGAAGTCCGGAGAGAGCTGGGCTCCCAAGATCAGACCGCGACCACGAATCTGCGAGATGACATCAGGATACTTCTTCTGGAGAGCCTGGAGCCCGGAGATAAGCTCCGCCGACTTAATCTCGACAGAGTTTTGCAGCTCTGACGTTGCAAGACGATCAACAATGTGGTGTGCCACGCGGCATACTAGTGGGTTGCCGCCGAACGTGGTTCCATGATCACCAGCTTTGATATGCTCAGCAACAGTCTTTCCCGACACGATGGTTGCACCGATGGGGACACCGTTACCCAGCGCCTTGGCCGAAGTCAAAATATCCGGGTGTGCAGCTTCGCCCGACGCAGGAGCGAGAGAGGGGTGCGCATGAGCCCAGAAAGCACCAGTACGAGAAAGGCCACATTGAATCTCATCGAAGATCAGAATGGCGCCAACCTCATCGCAGCGTTTGCGCAGGGCGACAAGGAACTCGGGAGTAGCAACGTTGACACCTCCTTCGCCCTGGATTGGCTCGACAATAACACCGCAGGTCTTCTCGGTGATGAGAGTTTGGAGCTGCTCCACGTCGTTGTAGTTGCCGTACTTGAAGCCTGGGATCATGGGGGAGAATGGTGTTTGGTACTTGGGGTTGGGGGTTGCGGAGAGAGCGCCCATCGTGCGGCCGTGGAAAGAGTTTTGGAAGGAAACAAGTTCATGCTTTGCGCCCGAGGGATCGAGAGACTTGCCAACTTTGCGAGCGAATTTAATAGCGGCCTCATTTGCCTCGGTTCCTGAGTTGGAGATAAACACCTGAGAGGCGTCACGCATGGCGCCAGACTCCTTTGTCTTTGTTATCAACAATTTGCTGAGGGCACCGGTCCAGGCATTGTGGTAAAGATTAGAGGCGTGGATGAGTGTCTCGGCCTAAGGAAGCCAACCATAAATCAGCAATCAACCCTATGTTGTATCCAGTGGTATTATATACACACCTGCTCAGCGATAATTTGTGTGATCTCGGGGTCACAGTGACCAAGGGAGTTGACAGCAATGCCAGCTGTGAGATCCAGATACCGCCTGTTCTCTATATCCCACAGATAGCAGCCTTGTCCCTTTACCATTACCGGAGCCGGGCGGACGTAGGTGGTGACCATGTAGGGGGCGCGCTCTTGGACGAAAGCAAGTGTTGCGGAATCGGCCGCCGGGTCGGGATTAGGCAAAGATGCCTCCTTCTGTCACAATATTTCTTAGTTCTGGATAACAAGTACATAAAAGCCTCGGCAGACCTTTGTTTGAGACTTTACATCTTGAATTGCCGTGGCCGATGCAAAACGTCTCTGAAGCGGTGACTCAATCACAGGAACGAGCTTCCTTGCGAGCGGCAATCGCCGCGAGGCGACACGGATAAAGGCCATTCGGGTGGAAGAAGACGATATAGGATATGGGTAAAATCTAAGGAATTGGGTCGGAGAGAGGGATTTAAAGGGGAGAAAAGGGGAAAGACCAAGTGAGTCACCGAACCGGGGAGGGAGGAAAAAGAGTCAAAAGGACGAAATTGATTGACTGTACGGGTCAAACAAATCCCGCGATATCGGGGTTCCAAAGTATTTATTCATTGAACGCTTATCTGATCAGACACTGTATCGTGATTTGCTCATCCCGCCACTCCGCAATTAAAATCCATTCTCCCTTCAGGTACCGAGTGTAACATAACTTGATAATTATTTTATCCCCTCTTTCAACTCAAGACTGTCGCACCCAATTTGAAGAGAAATATCCCCCCATATCAATTATGGCCTTCTCACTTGCTTCCCGCCGGGTATTTAGTCCCTTCAACAAGACACTCCGCATCTCTTCCCGAGTGTTCTCGACCCATCCGGTTCTCCGCAGTTCCGACGACAAACCCAGCATCGCATTTGGAAGCGGCCCTGCCCCTCCCCGTCTACCCAAGGAAGAACAGGAAATCTTTGAAGAACTTCAAAGGAAATCCACCGGCGCCTTCAGCACCCCGCAGATTAACCAATCCCCCAACTCCGCACCTGTCAATGAAAATCCCGAATTCAAGGCGACAGGGGACGGAGAAGAGCTTCACCCGGACTTGCGAGGCGGTGTCAAGCCGGAATTCGAGGGCGAACAGAATCCTAAGACGGGCGAGATAGGTGGACCAAAAAATGAACCACTGCGTTGGGGTGCTGAAGGAGATTGGAGCTATGGGGGACGTGTCACTGATTTCTAAGTGGCGATGAATCGATTTGGCACATTGTCAACAAAGCGCTGTATATTGAATTCTTGGGGAGAGGTAAATCTTTGCTTGGTTGCATCTGTCGGCGTTGCTTGTAAAAATATCTGGACGAAATGGGCAAGCTATGGAAGCTGCTCCTTTTATGTCTCCTTGTTACTTTATCTTGCTTGGCAAATATCTGCAATATACTGTTGAACAATATAGCCAATGTGGCGAAGAATATTTATGGCGCTGATTCATTTCCAATGACACAAATTGATTATAGTTCGATACATGCGATCCATATACATCCGTGCTATATTTCAAAGACTATACCCAGGATTAGCCTTGTGCGTTTGGCGGCGTCACATTAATGTATTTGAGTCACTAGGCTTGAGGTTCCGCAGTGTCTAATAAATGCTTCAATCGACGGTTGAGTTTAGTTTCACCCAACCATAGGCTCGCTCTCACTCTTCAATTCTTGCAAGGATTGCTTTCCCGGCTCTACTTTCGTTGAACCGGCCCAACTCGCCACTGATCCAGGAGCCGATCTTAGACATTTCCTCTAGGTTGATTCCCGTGTGCATACCAAGGCTATGGAGAGTGTGAATCAGATCCTCTGTCGAGATGTTGCCAGTGGCCCCCTTAGAGTAGGGACAGCCCCCGAGTCCGCCCACACTACTGTCAAATATCCGGATGCCATGTTCTAGTCCCACGACGGTGTTGACGAGAGCCTGTCCATATGTATCATGGAAATGGAGGGCAAGGTCGTTGTTTGCTATCCCTGCTGCCTTGAGCGCTTGCAAAAGCTCCATAGTACGCGGGGCCGTTCCCATGCCAGTCGTGTCGGCCACCGACACTTCATCGGCACCCATCTCGAGCAGTGTGGCCGTGATGTCAGCTACCTTCGATGGTGGGACCTCGGGGCCTTCATACGGACATCCCAAGGCTACGGAAACGTATCCTCGAACCCTAATGTTCTTCGTTTTGGCCAACTCGACGATGGGACGAATGCGTTCCAACGACTCCGCAATAGTGCAGTTGGTATTTGCTTTAGAGAAGGCCTCCGTCGCCGCAGCGAAGAGTGAAATTTCGGTTGACGTAGCAGATGATTTAGATGACCCAGTTGTTTCTGCAGGAACCCCACTCGTGTCCATGATCTTGACAAGGTTCTCAAGCCCCCTGACATTAGGGACCAAGTAGTTATATGCAATAGCATGTTGCGATTGCGGGGGGGATGTGAGCAATTTTTCACATATTTCCGCAGTGCTTGCCATCTAATTGATTAAAGTTATCATTAGTTTACCATTCCCTTTCAGAAGCTAGTCTTTTCATGCCGGAGAAAGAACGCCGGAAATCAGTTCTACAACTGGGGGTTTATACCTGAGGCACCCATTTCGCCGGCACAAAAGAACCCGCTTCAATTGTCGTCAAGCCAGTTTTTGCTAGCTTTTCAATCAACTGGAGCTTAGTTTCGAGTGGTATGGTCTTTTTTTCATTCTGCAATCCATCTCGTGGTCCTACTTCGACGATGCGAACATGGTCCGAAGTTAACCGCGCCTCTGTCGCAAAGCGTCGAGTGAGTGGAGCAGCTCGAAGGGCAGTGAATAGACTTAATCTAGGTCGGAATTTCATCATCGCGGAAGTATGGAATATTCAGACCAGTTGAGTAGTGGACCAATGCCTAGAAAATGACAACAAATAGAGAATGAAGGGGAGAAGATCGAATGGTGAAGAAAGCATGCGGCCCAGGAGCTTCTAAAAGATCAACCGATGAAATGCGGAGAAGCGACAACGGGTTAGACACGGAACTCCCCACCTGACCTCACTAAACCCGATCCACGCCACTTTCCTTAGTCAGGCGGACTAGACCAAATTCTGCAGTTTAATCAATCGGGAATTTCATCCCACTTCCCAACGTATATCTATCCAAAGTGCTTCACGTACGCGATTGGGCCTGGCAAAATGGAGGAAACAACGGCAAACAGATCGCCAACCAATAGTGCCCTACGGCAGCCCAAGAAAAAGTTCGTGGGAAGACGCGCAGCAGATGCTCAGGCACAGAAAGAACAGTCGTCGAATCAAGATGTCGAGTCGACAAGCATTCAGAGGGGTAGGTGGAACTATATTGCTTTAACTACGCCTTGAAACAGTTAACTAACAATTTTGTCATAGCTGCTCCCAGGAGAACCCCTCGAACCCTAAATCAAGTCCCTCCAGAAATTCTAGAAGACCCTGAAATCCAAGCCGCGATCAACCTCCTGCCCAAAAACTACTCATTCGAAATCCCCAAGACGATCCACCGCATACGTTCCTCTGGCGCAAAGAGAGTAGCCTTGCAATTCCCCGAGGGCCTGTTAATCTTTGCCACCACCATCTCCGACATTATCACCCAGTTCTGCCCCGGCACCGAGACCCTCATCATGGGAGATGTCACATACGGCGCCTGCTGTATCGACGACTATACCGCCCGCGCACTGGGCTGCGATCTCCTAGTCCACTACGCGCACAGCTGCCTAATACCAGTAGACGTGACCAAGATCAAGACCCTCTACATCTTCGTCGACATAAGCATCGACACCTCGCACCTGATCGCTACCCTCGAACGCAACTTCCAAACCGGCAAGACAATCGCAACCGTCGGAACTATCCAGTTCAACGCCACCCTTCACGGCCTAAAGCCCGTCCTCGAGCGCGCAGGGTTCAAAGTCGTCATCCCACAAATCACACCTCTCTCCAAAGGCGAAATCCTAGGCTGCACATCCCCCCAGCTTTCCGACGATATCGACATTCTCCTCTATCTCGGCGATGGCCGCTTCCACCTCGAATCCGCCATGATCCACAACCCCTCCATCCCCGCCTACCGCTACGATCCCTACTCCCGCATTCTCTCCCGCGAACATTACGTCCACGACGAAATGCACACCCTCCGCCGCGACGCGATCAACACCGCCAAGTCTGCTAAAAAGTGGGGTCTCATCCTCGGATCCCTCGGTCGACAGGGTAACCCAAATACGATGGCTATGATCGAGAACCACCTTAACGAGCGCGGGATTCCATTCGTCAATCTGCTACTGAGCGAGATCTTCCCGGGCAAGTTAGCGTCCATGTCGGATGTTGAGTGCTGGGTGCAGATCGCTTGTCCTCGATTGAGTATTGACTGGGGTTATGCATTCCCGCGCCCGCTGTTAACGCCGTATGAGGCGTTGATTGCTTTGGGGGTGAGGGAGAGCTGGGACACTGCCAACAAGGGCGTGTACCCCATGGACTTCTATGCTAAAGAAGGGTTGGGGAGGACGAAACCTAGTCAGGCGATACCAGGCACTGCTTAAGTAACGAAAAGAAAAGATCAGAAAACAACAAGCTTGGAAAACAAAAATCTTGTAACGATGTCAGATGGCACACTTTGCATCATGCATTTACATGGGATGGGATGCTTATACGAGAAACGGACATATTGATATTATCATCATGTATAGAGACAATATTTGAACAGTTGGATTATCTTATATCGCCATAAGGTCTCGATGAGGCGCAAAAGATATAAGGCAGGAATTAAACTTCTTCCTTTTAAAAATAGTTGCTAGTATTACAAACAATATCTTGAATCGTTACAGTAAACGTTTCATCATCCTTTGACTTCGTCGGCGCTGTCCGGGTTGAGGTCACTTGCGCTCCCTCTCCGAAGTGACAGAATGCTCTTACTCGCCAGTTCATCGGCAGTCCGTTCGGCCGCACGCCATCGCGTGACCGCCTGTTCCACATCTTCGAACATCTCTACTGTGTCGTTGATGATACCGCCTTCGTCTAACTCCGGAACCTGAGTGCTCTCCCTTGACCCGCTATCACAAGTCATCGGAAAGGCAGGTCCGAATCCGCGTTGAGGAACAGGATTGAACATGACAGCATTGGCAAACATGCGAATCAATTCCTTCTCTAGCTGCGCCGAGTTTACTATCCCCTTGGGAGGGATTACTTCCTCGGTCTTCTGCAGCATGAGAACCGCGTTCTTCCCGGCATTGGGGGCCGGGGATTCGCCATCTGCAGCTGGCGTGTTTGCAGCTTCCGTAGCTGCAGCTACGGCTTTACTGCCTTGATGGATAGACGATTTAATTGACTTCAAATCCTGTGGGCGGTATATGAGGTCTCGGTATCCAGGAGCATCCCGTTCGGTTAACGGTTTGGTAAAGATTGATGCGTGCTTATGAGTGGTCACATCGTTCATGATCGGTGCGCCTGTCCTGGGGAAGTTACGTGCACAGAGCACATAGGATGTTGACTGATTAGGATCAACCCGGCTAAAGTGACTATTCTCGGAAGGGAGAGTTTCTGCCTCTGGCGCTTCACTGGCACCGCGCTTGCGCTTTGGTCGTCCTCTACCCGGGCGGTCCTCTGAAGTGGCGGTACCTTTCCGGCCACTAGAAGGACGGTGTTCCGGTTCAGCAGTCTCTGAGATTCCAGCTGGCGTGCTGGGCATTTCATGTTTGATCTTTCCAGGGTATACAGACTCAGTTTCCTCATCACGAGACAATACTGAACGCCCACGGCTCCTAGATGAAGCTGTACTTCTATCGCGCCTCTTGCCCGTCTGCCTCTCCGCCTTCGGCTTTAGCCCTCCCTTACCATCGGCATCAGCTCCTGTCAATCCTCTATCCCTACCCCGCCCCTGACCCTTTCCTTCATTTCGAGCACGCTTCCTGGGGGGTGGCCCAGATTCCTCTGGCGTAGCTTCTCGAGACCCCATCAATGATGGAGCCTTCTCGCTAATAGGACTTACATCCTCTCGCCGAGGCCGTTCCGGCGACCGGGGAGATTGCGGTATGCTTAGCCGAGGAGTCTTCTTCCAAGGGGTAAGGGAACCGGGAGTTGCGATGGATAGCCGAGGGCGCGAGCCCTTAGTCTCCGAAAACAACAAAGCTTGCGCAGCTCCAACCGGCGTTTGAAAACCAGTTCCATAACCGCTAGGTGCTGACGACTCCACTGCGGTAGAAACGGCCCTTGGTGTACATGGTACTGTTGTTGGTTTAGGTGTCTGGTGGGCCACTTTCGCCTCAGGCTTAGGTGATGGTAGCGGTGGCTGGGATGGGAAGGGTCTCCCCTGGCCTACAGGCTCTGGAATCGGGTGTGAAGAAGGGGCGCGCGGTGTTTGAGGGGGTGGGTTCAAGGACCACTGCTCGAAACTCGGCTGGGGTGGGGGGAGAGGAGCTGCAGCAACTGGAGCCTTTGGTGGACCTTCTTTGCCAGCTGGCTTGCTTGCCGAGACGGGTTTCTGAGAGACGGGAGAAACGCCTTGGATATTTACATTCTGCGAAGCTTGTGAAAGCGTAGCTGATGGAGGGGGCGCAGCACCAACGCCGGGAGCTAGAGCAGCAGGCGAAGGTATAGGCTGCTGCACAGGAGGCACATCCGTTGGACCTTGGCTGACATGGGTGGCCTGAGGCGCCAGGTTTGGTTGCTTTGGTGTCGCGACAGGCTCTCCATTGAGGCCTTGTGGTTGATGCGGTTCAGGAGTCGTTTGCGGAACCGGCTGAGGACCAGAGAGTTGCTCTGATGTCTGTGGTGGTCGCGGCGAGGGAGGCAATTGCGACTGTACCTGCGCGGGCACCGACTGCCCAACCGGCTCTGCAGGAACACGTTGCTGTTCCACAGGTGCTGGATGTGGCGTAGTTGCTGTGGGTTGCTTCGAAATATCCACCTCTTTTTGTTGCGGTTCCACTTGGGATTGCTTGATATCAATGCCCGGCGCTAGCTCAACGGGGGGTTGGTTGGCACTTTTAGGTGGTGTCTGAATGGACTTGTCATCCTTGGTATCCACATCCATCGGCTCTGATTCGGGTTCAATTTTCGCCTCCGGTGGTTGCGGTGTCGGCTTCCGGATGACTGGCCCAGCGGCAGGTTCCTGGGGCGTTTCGCGCTCTTCTTTCTGTAGTCGCTCAATTTCGTCTTGGATTTCGCCGTACCTCACCTCCTCATTCCTAATCTCCCGAGTGGCAAGCTCTTTGTACCGGGCATACAGGTGAGAAACCAGATCCGGGATGATAGCAGCATGGCTCATGCCCTTATCAACTAAGCCGTCGGGTCGCGGACTTGTGATCTTGCGTTTCTTGGGGTTAGCGCCGTTGGTTTCCACAAGATGACCATTAGGTTCGAGAGAGGAGATGATGTCAGCGGAATTTCCGCCATCTCGTATCAGGGTAGTATACAATTCTTCAAGAGCTTCCGGGGCGAGCCGCCCCGCATCGAAGGCGCCATTCTGACGGACAAAAGGGTTGTTGCGCAGGACATCGGAGATGGAGACGAAATTAGTGGGGCGACTATCTAGGGCGGCGAGGGATTGGAAGAAGAGGAGCGATTCGAAAGGCGTATAGGCCGACAGAGGAGGCATCCCCCATTGCCCGTTTGATCGGCCACTGGGGGGAGAGGATCTGGGGATGGGGGCCACGGTGATAAAGGTTGTCCGATGGTTGGCCCGTCAGAGAGCTCCAATGGATTAGGAACAACGCAACGCAGTGGTCCAGAAGCAAGTTGATCGGAGGATTACGTGGAACCAGTCAGACCATGTGCGCAGAGAATGCCCAAGGCCGAAAACGGGAAAAAAATTAAATCAGGAGTAAAGCGCGATCGTGGCCGGTCCACCGGTTTTTTGAAGGCTTCAAAAATTCCCAGAAAAATGGGATAATTTTGCGAGATTAAAATGAAGGGCGCAGGACAGATGAGAGGATAAAAATCCGGAGAGAGGAGGGTGGTAAGATGACAGGTGGACAATATGAAGGAGTTGACTGGAGATGGGAAGGGTTAGGTTCGTTACTGTTGTTTGTTAGGATCGTTCACTTGGTGGTCGTCTGCCTGCCCGGAGTGATCAATTTCCCTGGAGGTCACGTGCGGAAGGGATCGACGGCCAAGCGCTGTTTTGTATCGTATGGGGCGTCAGTGCCCGACTGTATGGATCCGTATTACCCCCTAGACATGCACAATGACGACAGCCAACATGGTTGCTGGGGAACTGTATTACATTGTAAAGATACGCATTGGTTGGAAGTATGCATCATTGGTTGTCTATAGTCATTCCAGTCAAGGTGAATGGTTTCGTACAGAATGATACTATATATAGTATGTAGTCTCTCAAAAAAGAATGCATGCGATATCGTATTGTCAAAGACCTGATGACTATCTATCTTTGGTAGTTAGATAAGGTCTGGACTGTTATCCATAGTAGGTACTGTGATATGGAGGCATTTTGCCATCGAATTTACCGAACTGTACCTTAAACTTAGGTCTTGTACTAATAACCACTACCAAGCGCGAACCCCACGCTGTCAGGGGCAGGGCCGAAAAGAGACTGGCAAGAGAAAAAAAAACATTTCAATCAAAATTTTTCAACAAAAAAGAAAAACATCCCACTAGCCCCTTTTCTTGTGTTTTATTACTGGTGGGCAGGAATTCATCGTTCTTCAGCCTCTTTTCAGGAGGTCTCGTCAGCAGCGTCATCATCCATATCTTCTTACTTACATACAGTACATGTACATACATACATACTTACATACTAAAACATACTTACGTCCTGCACCACTACTACTACTTGTTGACTGGAATTGCAAACTTCTACTAAACTACTTAACTACACCTGCCTTGGCATATCGATGATGCGTTGGAGAGTCAATCTGCATCATTGACTTTTTAGCACATTCTGCTCCTTACTGGGAGTGAAACTTATATTGCAAATGTTCCGCTAGTCAGGCAACTCTATGATTTGAATGAATCTTAAGACTTGGTATTATTACTGGATTTCATTTAGATTTGCATGACTTGAATTACTATGGAGTCTTGTGGAGAGCCCTTGGACTATTGATCCGACTAACAGGCCTTACCTAAACTTCCTCATTTTATTAGTTTGATTCGCTAGTATCACTTTACAACCCTTTTTCTCATCGTGTTTGCCGTCTCCTCGTCTCTCTCCTTTCTCGGTACGGAGCAACAAAACAGCAGAGTAGTCCCTCATATATACGGCTGACAGGTCGTTGTTGTCCCCTTTTGCCAGACTCTTGAACCCTTCAAATTGATATCGCTTTTGACGACTGAACTTTCCTCCGAGCGTCCTTTTGCCCCTATCATCCCCGTCCGGGCTTTGATAACTATCCACTCAAAGTGGTCCCTCCCTTGGCCCTTACCCATTCATTAGTGCGACAAGTTTCGATCTTCGGCCTCCTCAGTCCTGCGATCGATCAAACACCACCCCCTACCTTTTCTTATAGATTGCTCTCAGCTGGTTCTGATCTTCTCACCTTCATATATACCTCTTAAACCTAATCCCTTAATCCTCGGCGATTTGACACTCTTCTGATCCTTCTAGAATCGCACCTCAAGTTCCACATCAACCCTACCTTATACCTACTAGTTCCTTGACGCGCGCGCTTGGGAACGCTCCTATTCTTTCCCCTCAGCACAGCGATAAACGATTCCCTTGCCTTGATTCTACCTCCTGTTATCTGTTATTGCCACATCGTACATCTTAATAAAAAGCATCAATATGTCGGACGCAGATCAGGGCTGGAAACCAAACGGTCGTCCTCAGTCGTTCGTTTCCCCTCCGTTTGCGCTCTTTGCAATACCAGCGTTGACCAATACATGGCAGGACCATGGCGCAGGCCTTCTCTACCACGCTAGATAGCGTTTTCGCGCTGGACTCGGATGTCCACAATCTTTCACAGACAGTCGAGGAGAAGTATGTAGTCCAAACATTGCGAACACCCCTTAAATCCCGAAACTTGCGCCGAAATGGAAACAGCCCGGTGGGCTAACCGAAGAATCCCCTCTAGGAAATTTCAAATGATGATTCAAAACCGAGAGCTAGAAGAGCTCCAGGCCAAGATTCGCGCGACCGAAGAACGCCTTAAAGCTCGCAAAAGTCTGATTTTGGATGGAAGTGGCTCTAGGAACAATGGCGGGTACCAATCCACGGGTAAGGGCTGTCCTTGAGTGGATGTGTCTGTGATAAGAATCAGCATCGCTAACTCCCTTCCGTTTCTCCAGAATCCGCGTCCTCGGCGACATCTCCAACAGACACCGCCGGCCACTATTCCAGCGGGGATGAACAGCGCCAGCATGGCCAGACACGCAATTCATGACTTGATACCATAGGCCAGGGTCGGCTGCAATTGACACGTTTGGGTAAGGAACGGGGTTATGGATTTAATTTCTCTTCTATTGTTTTTCCAAGGCGGGTATGTCTGGAGAATTTGATATATTCGATTTGTCTTCCCAGCTTCATCTTTCAGCGCTGCATCGGTCGTGCGTTGGATGGAGACGGGATTCCTTTTGGTATAGCTGACGTTTTTATGCATTTTTGGCGTCCGTCGCACTCATTGATGCACATGGTATGTGCCATGTATCAAGTGCGTTGGTCGGGAGACAGGATTTTACTTTTTTGTGCCTTAATATATCGTTATTATCCGTTGAATAGTCAATGTGTTGGATGCTTTTGGACCTCTTCACATTTTCAACCGTTTGAAAAGAAGGGAGGGAAGGGGAAGATGAAATGTGTTTTAAATGTTTTTTTTTTTGGCCCACATTGCCAGGTGGTCGCACAGCAAGTCCAGATGAGGCCTAGCTGCAACGATCATGCGACCTTATTATCTTCTTCCTCTTCCTCCCCTTTTATGAATTTCTCCCCACGAAATACATGCGGGCATAACATCACGAATTGGTGTGAAAACACGATGTCTTAACTGTAATGTACTTTATTTCCGACGTCGGAATTCATTCATAGTGTCCCATCAAACTAACTCAAACTAACGCCAACAAGATTCCTTTCTCAGCACAGATTATTGATATTTGATTTACACAAGGCTCTCCTGGGCGCGTTTCACTGGGTCTCACAACTTTGAATCCTCCCGGCATGAGATCGGTAAATACCCTGTCGGGGTCATATTTCGTTCTGATGCTCTTGAGTCGCGCAAGGTTCTCCGGGGGAAAAGTGCCGAATGCATCTTGAGAAGGATTAGCATCATTCAAATAAATAAATCTGGCCATTTCGATCCCGGCGGCCTGGTGGTTATCGACAATTTGACCATTGACTATTTTATAGAATGCACCGACGTCTTTATCGCTGACGATCTCAGCGGAGGTGATGCTCTCCTCCACCCAGAGGTATGGGGTACCGTTGATATCCAGGCTCTGTGGGTCTCCACCGTTGACAGTAGAGGTGGTAATAAATTTCTCGGTAACCCGCTGGGAATGCTAAAGCTGCGACCAGAACTCCAAATAGCAAGTCCTCTTTTGTCACCCTCGTAAAGGTGTCATGAATGAGCGAGATTGCCTGTCTGTTGAAAGCGTGTATGTTCAGCACATAGAAGCGCTGCTTGCGGCCCTTAAGCAGCGACAGCGCTGGATCAAGCTCCTTGCACCACTTACTCATAGAGCGGCTGAAGAAGGTCTTGATGGCGGCATTCAAATCAGCGCCAAGGAAGCTCTTCAACGCGCCCGGACTCGTGTTTTCGCCATTATAAAAGAGGATCGCGCTGTAACGTGCCTTTCCTAGAGCCGTGTATACTCCGCCATCGGGATCACAGCCGCCTTAGTGTCTTTCGAGCCATCCATGGTGAAGGAATGTACAGCGTCGATCCAGCCATACTCGTTGCTGAGGTAGGAAACACCGCCACCAATGATATACCCAGGAACGCCGACATGACCAAGTCGGCCACCGACGGCTGTTAACCATAAGGTTCGAGATAGTCATAAATATTGTACCATCAATTTCCTAGGCCGACATTGACTGTGGGATGGTCCTCAGAGAGACTTAGCTGAGAAAGACCAAAGCTAACACCGGACGAATTGATATTTGCTGCATTAGCGATTGGCATATGTCCACCGCCCCTGATAGCGAAAGGAGACTTGGCCTCTTTGAGTATCTGTACAGCCTCGCTCATCTGGGTGCTATTCGAGGGCTCAAAGACACAGGCCAGGCCAAGCCAGGCACTGAACGTGTAGTACTCTGCCACAGGATAAGTCTAAAGTTTCCTGTTGCGGGGAAAAGCCACCTTTGCTCATCTCTATTGGCATTGATGTATTTAGGGTGGAGCTTAGAGTACTATACCGGGGTATGCGTCCTTCAGCCTGTTGCAAGCATTCGATGCAGCATCGTCCTGCTGCGATCCGAGTTGCCTGATACCATCACCCAATCCTCCCGGGAGGGTAGTCAAAGCAAGGATTGCGTACTTGAGTACCATTTTTGTACTCTGTGTGTTTGCGATTGTGCAAATACCAACCAAGTTTCAGGGACTGGTTATATATAGCATGCTCTCACTTGGCATCCTGCAGTCCAATACTCTATCATCTTTCCGCGAAAGCGGATGCTTACCTTATTGATATAATTGTCCACGTATAGCGTCGTATTCAGAACCGGGAGGAACCTACTTTTTCAGCCATGACCTTATTCGAGGTGAAACCTTTATTGAAATTTCCTATTTGCATAAAGAGCAATCTCTTGCTTTATTGTAGACGCACTGGCGGAGTTTCTATTATCCATTCGGTGCTCCCAATCTTCGAGCGTTGCTATCCTACTCTATCCTATACAAAGAGGGAAGGAGAAGATACAAAACAAGTCAGAATTATACCGAGCTTTAAATCTACCTTCTCCTAACACTTAGCTCGCAGCCTGTTAAATAACTCAATCTCTGCCGAGTGTTCTAGACCCACCAGGTAGGGACTCATAGAAATCTCCATACTTGTAATCACTAAACGAACTAAAGCGCCAGGTTGCAGTATAGGTGCTGTCTTCATTCTTGTCTCCTCTCCTTTAGCCGACTTATTATTTGTCTCCGTATCATAAGTACAGGCTTCACATAAACCCTCGGTATATAGTTCTAGATAGACAAGAGTATATTGCTGACCAAAATATCACCGCTAGACCAGAAAGCGTGTGTGGACTCCAGATGGGTTCTATCCATACAAGATAATACACTGTAGTTCCAAGTTGACAACCATATCCCTCAATATCCTGTCTCATGCATCCCCATAGGAAATAACTCACCTTTTTATATACATTCGCCAACAAGAACATTGGGCTACCTAAACCCTTGTCCCTTGGTTGGTTATCTGGCTATTATCATCGGTGCTGAGATCATGTTGGCAGGGAACAGGGTAACAGGGCAAAGGTAGAACAAAGCAAGACGTTAGTTACTACATAATAGAAGCTGTCCTAAGATCTGCATATACGTCTTTGTCTTGTAGACTCCGCTACCATTGATTTTTTTAACCTTCCACAAAAAATCGCTATAATATTGCAACTGTGACTGGCAACAGTGGCCTCCATCTGCTGCAACAGCCAAGGGTAAAACATCTGAAACTCAGGCGCTGCTCGAGTATAAGAAGGGACAGCTGTTCAGTGTAATGATTGGGACCCTTCAAGCAATACCAGACATTGAATATTTGTATCATCTCCAGATTCTTAACCTCCACTGTCAGGTTTAATAATATCGACAGACCTTGCCGATATGTTATTTACTCGGAACTTGCAGGTCGCGTTTGCCTGTTGGCAGGCCACTTCTGCACTCGTCGCCTCCTTATCATCCCCCATCGATGAATAGCAGCCACCAGACCCTTGGAAAGTGACAATTAACAGTGATCCTGACAGAGTGGGCACCCAACTTACCATGCGAGACCCACACTGGTCTCAAGAAGCAGATAGCTCTCCAAGTCTACGCCGCCATCTCGGTCGTAATCCAGACCTGCGCCTATCATGTAGACGTCGTCCTTCTAAGATAACTACCAGGCATTGCGGCCCAGATCAAGGCACTTGCAAACACAAATAGCTGTGACCACTTCTGCGGCACTTACGAGGACCTGCAATTCTGTTACCGGGCGAGCGCTATCGGCCGCTACTGTGATACTAATCTCGAGGTGGAAACCATTCAAGGCTCCCTTAAAAAGTTCTTGGAGGATCCGGAAATTCAGATATGTGATACACAATGTATTCGCATGAATGACGGCGGTACTTGGAATGGGTGGTTGAAACTGGGGCTCACGGATAATTGGGACAAGGAATTGTACTGTGGTCCGGAAATCCCCAAGGAAAAGTTCAAGCAGGCGAAATGTTTCTCGGCTGTTAACAAGGGTCTTTGAAAGGAGATATACACCTCTTCGCGGCGGTGTTTGAGTTAGACATGATTTCTAGTGCGTTACTGTGATGTTATTCGAAGAAAGACTCCCTTCTCAAATCTTTGATACTGGGGTTCACATTCCTGACTTCATTCGTTCCGCGCTACGCCCACGATTTCCTACCTTGTTATCAATGGCGTATGTTGTTTGCTCCTCCAAGATATGCATGCTTACAATCTAAGGACAATATTGCTGACGTTGCTTTTCATTCTATGCGGGTGGCTGCATCAATGAAACTCGTTCTCGCTCACTACTTCCACCGGTCGAACCTCCCTAGCCCTAACTACTACGCCTTCACCACTACAAGTCTCTTTTGTCCACAATTGCTCTCTCTGTCCATCAACGATGATTCATGTGTACAATACTACTCCAATCCATATATATGGATTGAACTAACACATCGTAAGTAATGAGAGCAATCATATAGTCGCATTCAGCTCGGAAACACACACACACATATATATATATAACACCAGCCTGCGCATGATGCTTACAGCATAGATAGAAACATATGGGCCGAGGGGTCATTCTAAAGATTATATACTATATATATAGCAAGAGTAAAACTAAAAATAACAGGGCTACTGTGACGTGATGTCAGGTGGTTGAAAAATTGAAAAAAATGAATTATAAAAATTCCAGTGGACCACGGGACTGGCTTGTTTAGTGGGTGTACGGAGTACCGCGTTCCACACCCTCTCACTCTCTCTGTTGATTCAACGTCCGAGCGACGAGTCCAGACCGGGGAAGCCAAGTCGAGAAATCATGTTTCCGGTCTCTTACTCCTCCGATAAGCCAGCGAACGGATCGCCCGTGAGTTGTACTGCAGCTCCGTGAACAGGGTTCAGGAACTGCCGTCCTTCCTTTTATATTTTATCTTTCTACTTATTCTTTTTTTTATCTTTCTTCTTTCTTCTCCCACCCCTCCGATTTATTTTTTTTGTTCCTTTCTCTCTCTCTGTCTCCTTTGGCCACTCAACCTCGTTCATATCCTCCGTTTCCTTTTTCATCGGCACTTCTCTCTTCCCTGATCCTTGTCGGATCACTCGGTGCAGAATGGTCCTGATCGACAAGCATGTATACACCTCACGGGAGGAGGAGCGATTGAAGGAAGATAAAGAGCGGACGCGGTACTGGAAGAGATGGGGACCGTACGTGGCCGAAAGGCAATGGGCCACCGGTGAGTGATCGGAATTGTTTGGATGTTTATTACTGTATAATGAGGGGGAAAGCTGATGACCTCATGATCCCCCGCAGTGCGAGAGGATTATTCGTAAGTCAATCCCTTCCCAATTGCTACCTTATCTTGCTTATCATGATTTAATTTTCCTATTTTTTCTTTAATCGGCATGTTGATCTAATTATATGATTCAATTAATTAACCTCCCATTAGGGAAAATGGTGATGCGTGGAGCTGTAAGTTCCCTCTCCCCCACCGATGGTCATGTCTATCGCATTCCATTAACCTCCTCAATTTAGACTTCTCCCATGAGCACGCTCGGTCGCGAACATATCGCTGGGGCGAAGATGGAATCGCCGGTGTCTCTGATACCCATAACCTGCAGAACATTGCCTTTGCTTTCTGGAACGAAAAGGAGTAGGTTCCCTTACTCGCGAGATGCATCACTAGCTGATCATGCGACGCAGCGATTTTCTAAAGGAACGTTTGTTCGGCTTGTCAAACCCCCAAGGGAACCATGGAGAGAGTATCAAAGAAGCTCATTTCCATCTTGATAATACTCCGACGGTAACTCTAATCTAAGGCGGATGTCGACACAGCCTTTTCTGACCTCTTCATACCTAGCATTCATACATGAAATACCTCTACAAGTATCCTCAAAAGAAGTTTCCTTACCAAGATCTCAGGGACGAGAATGCCCGTCGATCGAGATTGGAGCGCGAGTATCAAATCCTCGACACCGGCGCCTTTGACGACAACCGCTACTGGGATATATTCATTGAGACGGCCAAGGAGGATGACGACGAAGAGGAGCTCAGCTTTCGCGTCATTGCCTACAACCGAGGCCCCGAGCCAGCTCCCTTGCACATTGTTCCCCATGTGTGGTTCAGAAACACCTGGTCCTGGGGCTATGAGGACCAGTCTCAGAAGCCTTCTATCAAGAAGCTTGACTCTCTCACAGCCAAGTCCTCCCACAAAAAGCTAGGGGAAAGATATGTGCGGTTCGCCCCATCTCCATCGACAGAAAGCGACCAAGAGGATATCTTGCCGAAGATGCTCTTCACAGAAAACGAGACAAATAACGAGCTCCTCTGGGGGTCTAAAAATGATCAACCGTATGTGAAGGATGCATTCCATCGCCACATTGTCAATGATGAAAAGGACGCCATCAATCCTGCAAATGAAGGTACCAAGTTCGCTGCTTGGTATGCCTTCGATCAGGGTGATGGAATCCCTCCAGGCGAGTGTGCTGTTGTCCGTTTCAGCCTGTCCCGGAAGCCGGGCCAGCTTGACGAAATTGAATTGGATGACACTATGGAGCAGCGTAAAGCTGAGGCCGACGACTTCTACTGGCATATCAGCCCGCTGCCCATGAGTGACGACCTACGAAACATCCAAAGACAGGCATTTGCTGGCATGATGTGGACGAAGCAGTTCTATCACTTTGTCTGGGATCAATGGGCAAATGGAGATCCCGCAATGATCCCGCCTCCCCCGGGCAGGAAGCACGTTCGGAACCAGCAGTGGAAACATTTGTACATGGACGACATTCTCTCGATGCCCGACTCCTGGGAGTATCCATTTTTCGCGGCATGGGACACTGCCTTTCACTGTATCCCTCTAGCAATGATCGACCCTGAGTTCGCCAAGAAGCAGTTAGATCTCCTTACTCGAGAATGGTACATGCATCCCAACGGACAACTGGCCGCGTACGAATGGAACTTCGGCGATGTGAATCCTCCTGTTCATGCATGGGCCACATTCCGAGTCTTCAAGATCGAACGAAAGATGTACGGGAGGCAGGATCTTGACTTCCTAGAACGGGTGTTTCAAAAGCTACTCCTCAACTTTACGTGGTGGGTTAACCGTAAAGACTCAGAGGGAAAGAATGTCTTTGAAGGAGGATTCCTCGGGCTGGATAATATCGGGCTGTTCAACCGCTCCGAGCCTCTTCCCACTGGAGGCGTCTTAGAGCAGGCAGACAGCACTGGTTGGATGGCATTCTATTGCTTATGCATGCTCAACATGGCCTTAGAATTGGCCAAGCACCGACGAATCTACGAAGATAGTACGTTGAACCTTGAGACATACCAAATCGAAAAAGCTGACTAACGATTTTAGTTGCGTCCAAATTCTTTGAGCATTTCATTCTTATCAGTGATGCCATGACATTCAGATCTGGAGGCCAGGAGACTTCTCTGTGGAATGAAGAAGATGGGTAGGAGATGCCCCTTACACTCAAAAAGAGTCATAATCTGATGTGACTAGGTTCTATTATGATGCTATATCTTACGGCGAACCATGGACCCAACAACTCCCCGTGAGGTCCCTCGTTGGTCTGATCCCGCTATATGGTGTTCTCACGCTTGAGCCCGAATTGATCAACCAGTTCCCTTCTTTCAAGCGCCGACTGGAGTGGTTCATTGAGAACAGGCAGGATGTCGCCGAGCGCAACATTGCCAGCATGAAACGTCGTGGAAAAGACGACCGTCTCCTTCTGGCCCTGGTCAGCAAAGAACGCCTAGAAAAGATCTTGAAAAGAATGCTTGACGAAACCGAGTTTTTGTCCGAACATGGTATCCGCTCCATGTCCAAATACCATGGCGAGCATCCGTATTCGATGACAGTCAACGGCCAGGAGTTCCGTGTTAACTATGTCCCTGGTGACTCAGACAGTGCTCTCTTTGGAGGAAACAGCAACTGGCGCGGACCAGTCTGGCTGTGCGTCAATTTCCTGCTGGTCGAGTCGCTGCTGCGCTTTTACATGTTCTACGGCGATAAATTCCAAGTTGAATGCCCCACAGGATCTGGAGAGTATATGCATCTCGGGCAAATTGCCGAGGAAATCCAGCATCGGTTGCAGCACTTGTTCGCTCGTAATGATGAAGGACGCCGAGCGGTGCATGATAATTCCGACCTACTCGACTTTGACGAGCACTGGAAAGACTACATGTGGTTCCATGAGTTCTTCGACGGTGACACTGGCCGGGGCCTTGGAGCATCTCACCAATGCGGTTGGACTGGCTTGATCGCCAAGATCATCCATGACACTGGGTAAGTGAGCCGATCTGCGCACGCGGCTATTCCCCTTCCCTCTTAATGTTATCTAACGGTCCACTACAGAATAAACTGCCGTATTCCACAAACGCCTCGTACCCCATTCGCCGCTGCATCACATTACTTTGATGACATCTTCAGCCGATCCCGATCACGCGGTGGTAGTCGACGACCCAGCGGTATTCGTCGCTCGTCCACCAGTCGGTCCATTGGGAACAGAAGCGACTTCGAATCAGCCTTTGGTGACACTACGGCGACAGGAAGCGTAGTTGACGACGATGAAAAATACCAGGACATGAACGACCATGTTTCGCATTATGTACAGAATGAATTACAGCGGGTGAGAAGTCATGTATCGATGGGCGCATACGAAGATGAGTTCGGGACGCAAGCCGACCAGAAACCGAACGGCCATTGAGTGCCGGGTATATGGACGGATTGTGCGAGGATATCATATAGGGAGAATGTTGACCGGATAGGAGTAGCTCTCTCTCTCTCTCTCTATATACATGTGGATTGGGTGTCATTGAGCCATGGAACTATACTATATATGCATATAGAACCCTGGGATTTATAGGTTGGATTGTGTTGGAGCAATTGAGCTCATAACCATTTCTTTCTATATATATTCCCAACCTCCTTCCTTACTTCCTCCAAATTCTACACCTTCTTTCCTGGCTGTATTTCCTCTTGTCTTGCGGAAGGGTACGGAGTAGGTGAAAAGCGTGATGGTTTTTATTCACTTAAATGCGTAGCACTCTGTCAAGAGTAATGGGGGAATGTCACTTGCACATTGGTATAAATTGGCTAGGACGGTGATGGGTAAGAAAACTCGTAGCTGTCTTCATTTACCTACCGATATCGGGGTATTAACCTACTGGGTTATATATATGTTTTAAACATTGGAGGGGGAGGGGACCCCAATCCGATAGGTTAAGGGCTATATGCATATCAAGTCATATATAGGGGAGGTTTTTTATTTTCACTTTGGACATACTGTGAAAAACAGAAGATGATGGAGGGAATCTAACTCAATTCTGTCTATTATTCAGATCGAGTCATGCGAAATGCCTCAGGTCCAAAAAGAAAAGGGAACAATAATCACTACTGGTTATGGTAGTAGTACGGTACATGGGTCGGAATCAAAGGTATGATATCTAATTTACAGGGCATCGGTGAGGGCCTTGTTGAGCTTGGCGATCTTGGAGGAAACGCTGAGGTCGATGGTACGGTCACCGATCTCGACAACAAGGCCACCGACGAGGTCGGGGTCGACCTGGTTCCGTTAGCATTCGGACTGACCCTTGGAGGCAGAGCAGACGGTGGGAACGGATAAAGTACCTTGGTGACAACCTTGAGCTTCTTGCCCTGGCTGAGCTGGGACTGGGAGACGGCCTTCTCGATACGGGTGATGCTCTTCTTGTCAAGGTCCTGGAATATTCGTCAATACCTACATGGAGACAATATACCCTGGTGGGCAATAGGAGGCGGTGAATCGAGGGCACATACCTGAGCACTGGTGATGTTGAGCTCGATCTCGCCGCGGTGAGCACCCATCAGAGTCGCAAACTTCTCGCAGACGCCCTCCAACAAACCCAGACGGTTGTTCTCAGCGAGGGTCTGGAGGAAGTTCTTGACGACGTCACCCTTGTCGCCAGTGAGCTTATGGAGCTCCTGGACGATCTGGGACTTGTCGGAGCTGGTCAGGGTGGGAGCGGAGATGAGACTGGTCAACTTGCGGTCGGCCTTGAGGGTCTCGCCGAGAGCGGCGATGGCCTTGGAGGTCTGCTCGAGGTTGGCGGACTTGGCGGAGGCAGTGTACTGTGTGTTGCCAGTCAATTAGTTCGGATAGTTCCAGCTTGGAATGGGGGTGTTTTGGGGAGGGGGGAGGGGGGTTCGGTGTTCTCTTGTCGGGATGCAGTTTCAATTGCTCGGACGCGGCTTTGAGGGGATTTTCAACACCTCGGGTCAAAGGAAACTACCACAGAACCCAATCCCACCCAACACACCCTACCCGATCTTCATGGCACGTACCAGAGCAGTGGCATAGGTACCGTCGACACCGTACAGAGACACAGGAGGCTTGACCTCCTGGGCCGGGGTAGCGTAGGACCTCAAGCCGTTGACAGCGGCGGTACGAGGAACGGAGAACTGCTGGGTGGCACGCAGGCCGGCGCGGGCGAACCGAGTGGACATCATTGTGACAGGTATGTGAGAAGGCCTCGAGGAGCGGAGGGGAGGGATTAGTGGATGCGAGACGGTGCGAACGTCGGTCGGAGAGGGGAGCGAATGGCCGGGTCGTGCTTTGAGATGGAGTTGAGTTGATGTTCCAACAATTCTCGCCCATCACGTGAGTTCCCGCACACGCCGGGTTTTTCGGCTACAGTACAAGTACAAGTAACAAACACACCACTCTCTTGTTTTTCTCTAATTATATTGACATCTTTTTAAACGCCATACGGGAATTGCCTGGTGTGTCTAACAAAATCTAACAAAACAGAATAATTAAAGCTCCTTTTCAATAAACGCAAATGCTTTAAGAAAAACGTCACCAGCCAAACGCCGTCATTCTCGTGCATTGGGTGGATTCAGCTCCATCCGATCATCACCACCGCGACCGACCTAGATCCTCATCTGCCAAGTCAACCGAACATCCCCGTTAATCGCTCCGCAGCATACTCTCAACCAGATCCCCCAACGGTCCCCAGAAATCTTTCCCAATCGCTAGCCGATGTTCGTCAATGAACAACACGTAGTGCTTGAAACTCGTATTCAAATGGGGCTCGAGTCCCAGATGCACGATGACAGGGTAATGGTGGCAGTAGATGTGTGCATACACCCGGTATAACCGCTTGAAGATCTGACGGATGAGACTGGTGAAAGCTTTGGGAAACGGAACGCCTGTAGTGCGTTAGTAAGCGAAATCTCCCTCGGTGACTTCCACGAACATACCCAGCCGGCTGGGAAACATTTGCTCGTTATCGATATTACTCTGAACCCAGCTCATCAGGTGCTCGATGTACTCGGGCGCGGACATTTTAGTCGGCCGCTTGAAGTTCTCCGAGTCTTGCCAAAGGTACTCGAACCTATCTTCTATGTCAGCCGTAGTCTGGACGAAGTCGGGCGAAAGAAAGCAGGGGAGAAACGTACTCATCTGTCGCCTTCATCTCTGGGCATGACTGAGGCGAACAAAATTCTGTAATCGAGCCATAGAGAAGATTGATTTGATTGTAGAAATCCACCACTGTCGGTGATGTACTCTATTAGCGCTGCGCGACGACCTTCCAAGCGAGGAATTCGCAAGCTCACCATTCACTGCAAGCCATTCGTTCAAGTCCTCCCCTTCTGGAAGCCTTACCGCCTTTCTGAGACTCCCACTCCCTAGTGTCGCCTCTGCAAATTGTCTCAGCTGGTAACTGCTCGTACCTTTTGCCGCCGACCGGGGTTTGAAGGGCGCTCGCGTGCGTGCATTGCTGGGAGGTGTTAGTCCACAAGTTCCATTTTTCAGCGCGCGAACAACAGGCGACAGGTAAGAAGGAGGTTCTATGAGAGGCACACGGGAGATGTGGACCGTGTTGTAGAGAACGGAGGGGTTCCGTGGGAGGGGTAGCTGGGGTGATGATGGTGGGGGAGAAGCAGCAGTAGAAACAACAGAATCAGTGGGAACCGACATGGTGGTGATGAATGAGGCCATCCTCTTCTTCGCGTTCTTCCCTCACGTTTATCAATCCTCCGAAATCAAGCGCGCAAGTCGAAATGCCCCGCGATTCAACTTCTAAGAAACCGGATGGATCCTGACTTGGCTTTCTCGCTCTGAATGGAAGTTGTTGCTTGTGAATGATCGGGGAATGCGCCTACATTCCAGGACCAGAAAAGTAGGGGTTAACGGTGGGTAAGGCACTTCAGTGGAATTGAGGGATGGAGAAGAAGGGTTCAACTCAGTAAAAACAATCAAACAATGGGAATTAATTAAATTGCGATCAATCAGGTGATGGCGGCTGAAAGCACCGCCGTTCGCAGAAAATTAGATAATTAAAAGAAGCGGTGGGCAGAGTGAAGAACTACTTACTTTTGACTCAAGATATAAACAGCTGCTAATTCCGTCATCGATCTTACTCCACAAGCTCTAAAGGCTGCTGTTCCATGGAATGCCAAAGGCACCAAGTCACTGCCAATTCGTGGGTTGCCGCGGTGACAAATGGATATCCACCTTTCTTTCCTTACGCACATCAAGGGATGTCGATAAACGGTCTCATTTATTTTGAGAGTTTTATATAAAAGCAAAATAAATAAATAAATAAGAAATAAAAAAAATAATATGAACAGCAGCCATCTTTATTTCCGCTGCGTCAACGTCTGGGTCAATAACATACATACATGCACCCCAGGAAATGGGGATTGGTATCTACGGGGATCATTAAGATAAGAACTTCCATACACATCAGGATCTTCCAAGAATTATTTATATAGAGTATCCCTCGTTCTCCTCGGGGAGTCTTTCTCGGACTGTCTCCCCGTACACCGTAAGAGGGATAGAAATCTCAAAAGACTCGCAACTGAGATTCTCTAAAGCATTCAGAATCCGTCCCCGGTCGTCGTGATGGACGGTCTCGAGTAAGGTAGCACCGGACGGACCAATTCCAGAATCGCTATGCATGTTCGGTGTCACAAACTCGAAGCGTAGCTCCCACACATGGTTGACCCCAGTCGTCAAAATCGTAGGGGTAGCAGAGATGGGAATGGCAGGGCTAAAGACAACTCGGGTCGAGTATAGGGTATTTTCAAAGAAAGAAGCGTGCACTTTCCGAGTGGCGCGCCGGATGCTCGCGCCCGACCGCACTGCTAGTGGCCCAGCCACTTTTTCCGAGGTCTCTAGCGTGGCTCGAATCGCGTAACAGGGAAGCGCGGCGCCGGCAAAGTTCACGGTGGCAATGATGGCTTCTCCTAATCGATGAGCGGGCCGATTGAGCACTACCACGGCAATCCGACGCCCATTGCGTGCAATCTCAAATCGATTGGGACTGCGAGAAGAGTTCAGAGCCTGGTTGCTTCGCAGAATAGCTAGATCAATTGCGTCTTTGCAAGACAAGGGGCCCAGTAATAGATCGTGGCTCGGACGCTTTTCAAGAGGGGTTTCCGGGGGATGGAGAAGGGCGTCCTGGGAACGTTGTGCGAGGATATTATCAACGTAGCCCAAGAACTCCGGTGCGGAATTCCAGCTTGTCCCACTGATACTCTTGGGTTTCGCAGATGGCGGCGGACTCGAACCAATCTTTTGTACCCGAGCTTCATCTCGAAGAAGCACATATGGGTTCATCAAATCATGTCCAAGGATGTCTCCTTGTCCTACAATATGTTAGCTGCGTTGAGAGAAGAACGAAGGAGTGACAGGGAGTGGCTTACCATTGACGCCGCTAAATACACGAAACGGTATGGTGATGCGATTAACCCGCTGTGGTTCGTTACGAACGCTCGGCCGTTGTGTGCCAATGACCAAGTTGTACGATATTTTGATGGCCTTTCCTTTGTGGCTCGCTGGAAGACCCCGAGGTAAAGTGAAGGAAAATGAGTAGGACTGCTCTTCCCCAGGCGCTAGTCGGAGATCCACGAAGAGAAGCGACTGGGAAGTGGACAGTAACGGTATCGATCTTGATGAGGTAACACCTCGCATATCACGTAGACCATCAAGCTCATTATTAGAAAGCAAACCGCTGAGAGATTCCTCTATTGCGTTCCATTTCAAAGCGCCCCAGAACCCACCTCCTTTGCGACTCTTGTCGCTGCTTGGGGCACTCCGCCCGTTGGTCATACCGGCGGCATTCCCTTGGTCACCCACTACACCTTTCCTCTTTACTTCTTCAAAAGCCGACTGGTTGATTAGTGAGCCATCGACGGTAAACGATGCACTTATTTGCGCATAGCCCATAAGCAGTGTCTGGCCATTGGGTAGCCAGGACGAGGAGTCAACGCTGGACATGTGTCGCCCGTGTCGGCTAACAGGTGTTCGTGGAACGGTCGTGGAGTAGTTCGTATATTCCGACTGTAAGGTTTCTGAAGAGTTATTCCCCACGGAATAAAATTCGCCGCTACTCCTGTGGCTCCCACTCAAACTAGACGTCGACATAATCTTGGTGAGCTGGGGCAAATGGCCTGACGCAGTTAAAGCAGTCGGCTCTTTGCCATTTTGCTTTGCCGTTGTAATTGAATTGGCATGTTCGCTTGCCGGTATCGTTGAAGGTGACACGCTAGGTCGGGTATTGCTAGTGTCGCTCGTGGGAGGTGGGAATTTGAAATCGATTGGGGGTATCTGAGGCCGTCGCACAGATGGTCGCGACAATTCAACAGGTTTAATGGGGCTCATTGTACCGGATCCAGAGCGAGCCGCTCTGGTTGCCCCGTCCACATCGACCCTTAGACTCTGCGGGGAAGGGTTCATAGCAGATTCAGGAGGTGGGATGCCTCGTGTGGTGTGGCGCCCACCTAGTTTATCATCAGTCAGTCTGAACTATGAGCTATCAAGCACCAGCGCCAGAGCAAGCCAATACCTCTCGGAAATATGTCATCATAGCCTTCGAATCGCTTTGGGACTACCTGCAAACTCGCAGAACGCCCGTGACCTCGGGCTGGCCTCGAGCGGGTGAAGGGCGACGTCGTTTTGGGAGCCCTATCGCCGCCTCCTTCACTATCAATTGATAATATAGATATAGATCGTTTATGTTTGTGACTCGGCGGTGGCCCATTGCGAGGAGTTGAAGGAGGCGGAAAGCTATGAGAACCGACCAATGGTGAGCTTAAAGACGATGAAACACGATGGGATGGGCTTCTTCTTGAGAAGGTAGTAGAGGATCGGCGACTCGGGTTGGAGAATAGATTCCTTGGTGATTTCAAGGAGAAGAAGGAGTCGGAGTGAGGTGTGCTACTGCCCGGTCGAGACGGTTTCCTCTGAGGGGAGACCTGTCTGCCATTGTTGCTGTCCCCGTTTCCCTCCGCGATGTTCTTGAACGTAATTGTACATTCCACATCTTCACCTGCAAATATCGTTTGTTCTTTCCATTTCACGAAGACTTGAATGTCTGACGGCATGGCGAGAGGGTCGCGAAGTGACCATATGGGCGGAGAAAAGCAACAGGAAGCAGGAAGCTTGGGGTAAATGGTGGGTACCAAACAAGCCGCCACCAAAGGGTGTCCGCTTCTACCCCGTTAACGCCGGGGTTGTAAGTGAGAGTAGAGGAGAGACGGGGGAGAAGAAGAAGAAGAAGAAGAAGAAGAAAAAGAAGAAAAATAAATGATCGCCGACTAGGGCATACTTTCAAATTGGATAAGCCATAGCAATCGGGGTAAGGAAGGGAAGAAGAAAATTAAATGAATGAAATCGGCCAAAGTCGCAAGTTGGAGATGCGGTCAAAACATTGGAAAGTAACCGTTAGCGTATTTCTTTAGTCTGTACTTTTCAATGTCCAACGGGGACTTTCCAGGGAGTGAAGGGAATAATGTTGTAAAAAATATATAATAAAAAAATTCAAAAAAAGTATGATAAATTATATTGATTTTAATCGTACTGGAAAATTAGAGACACCAAGGTGATACAGAAGAAATTAGTTGGCTACTCCAGTGAACACTAGGTAACTTAAAAGAATTCTGCACGAGAAAACACAAAAGACCATGACAGGAAGAATATTTGGTGAATATTATGTCGACTCTAATTATGTGCTAGGGGAAGTATATACATCACTCTAAATACCTATCAGATTTTAGGATTGTCGCAAGATGATCACTCCGTCGGTCCGTTTTCTTTGCCACCCGTCTTATACAGGATGTTCGCATCGGCCAGAGGTTGGGTACGTTTGGTGGACGGTCGAAGACCCAGCTCCGCCAGATGACTCCAAATTCGATCGTGCCGCTTCTCCCATCGCTTGCGCCGGTCCTCCATTTCATGTTCCGACGGCCGCCATTTGCTCTTTAAAATGCGCCGGATGGCTTCTGGCGAGATCTGAAATTGCTCGGCAAGAACAGGAGTCGTGAACCGGTCCGGAGCGGCCGCGTGCAGATGGCGGATACCCTCAATAGCGTCGGGCGAAAGCTTTTTAGATGGATTCCATCCACCCTCGAACTTTTTCTTCAAGGCTTCCTTTTGAATTTGCCAATGCTC
This sequence comes from Aspergillus alliaceus, assembly GCF_009176365.1. Lineage (NCBI taxonomy): Eukaryota > Fungi > Ascomycota > Eurotiomycetes > Eurotiales > Aspergillaceae > Aspergillus > Aspergillus alliaceus. The sequence goes on from NW_022474695.1 coordinate 435,586, forward strand.
CTTTTTCTTCTTGGGTTTTGGTTTTTGAGCTTGGCCATCTTGCACGTATTTCTTGCCACGAGAGGATCTAGTCGAGCCTGCATCGGATTTTGCTTTAGAGGGGGCAGGATTCGTCTCGATTTCAGGTACGGTGGGGTGCCGTGAATCGGCTGGCGCTGCCACATTCTTATCTAGAGCTTCTCCAATCGAGCCATCTTCCGTCCCAGCATGCAGTTGTGTTGACTTTGATTCTGTGATTGTTGATTGGGAAAACTGTCGTGAAGTTATAGACGATCCTGGCTGGGAAACAGAAAAGGGCGAAAAAGAGGTAAAACCCCGACCATTGTGGTGACCGTGATGAGAGTAAGGCGTTCGGCGGAGAGAAACGAGAGCATGGGGGCTCTGAAAGGAATGAAGTTCGGAGGCAAACTCGGAGCGATAAACGTTGCGAAGTAGCGTAGGTAAAGCTAGCTTAGCCGAGCAAGCACAGAAGGTTGCCATTGTGAAGACTGTTGACAGCACCTATCGAGGGAAAAGGTGAAAGCGTTGTTGGTCTTCGATCGCGGAGAAGTTCTCGAAAACAGATTCCAGAACAATTCCCGCTTCGGGCGTTAGCGGCGATGATCATGTGACCTTATCGGACTCTGATAAGAATTTTAAAGAAATATGCAACTGACAGTTTGATGAATCTGGTATGGAAGATCGAGACCAAGATTAAGCCTTAATAGTTCTACTGGGTATAAGGGACAACTGCTTGATTCACACCCTACGGTTTGTGGGGACGGGCGGCCAAGACCAGCCCCTAATTATTCATAACATTGAGTACTTGACAATGTGATATGTTGAAACCTATATCCCTATCGTTCAGTGCAGCGCTTGAGTATCCTCCTCCCAGCCAGCCTCTCTAGCATTCCTCGGTAGGGCTCCGGGGCCCCCAACATGCGACAAGTGTTTCTATTGTTGAATAACAGGTATGCTATAAGATCGGCTCTTATGATGTGCACTTATATAATCCTATACCCCATGTGTTTCCTATAAATCCTCACCAGCTGTCATTACGTTACGAGTTGGTGAAGTGTGCAGTGAGCAAAGTTGAAAGGGATGACGGTCTCCTTTATATGGGAAGATTGTTTAAGGATTTCCATTTTCGGGGAGGTATGATTGGCATCTCCACAAACTAAGCAAAGGCTAGACCACTTGGTGCCCCGTGACTGATCCACCAGGCGAGTTCATTCTTGTTGGGCAACCAGCCAAAATGCTCCTCTTTTTTGGAGATTATTTTTTTGGGTAGTGGGAGTAAATGGGGTTAAAATTGGACCATCTTCTTATTTTCTAAAATAATATTTATTCATTTTAAATTAGTAAATTTTTTTTAAAAAAAAAATTTCTTCTTATTGTTTCTCATAATTATGTATCATGTTTGTGTTGTTAAATTAGATTTAAACTTCATTAGATGAGTGTTCTCCCAAAGCAGTTTAGGGTCAACACCTCCAGAACAAAGAGGAAAATAAAATAGTTAAGGATCAACCCTTTTAGTTGATGGATCTTAAGATGCCTTTTAGCTTGAGGAGCTAAATAGGGCTCGTTTCTCTCCTACTGTCAGATCCTCTCTGCGCCAAGGGCTGAGGCCTGAGAGAGGTTCGTCAATCCTCTCCGTTCATTCATTCATTCTTTACTCACTGGGGTTTTTTTCTCCGTTGGAATGCAGTGCCGTCCGATTGTTTACATACTGACACCCATAGTTCCTCTCCTTCGCTGGCCCTTAGCTTTATTTTTCTTTCTTCGATCTCTCTGACATTCCAAATTTATTTCCCCGTTTACTTTGTTTTCTTCCTTAACTTTCTCTTCCACTTACCGGTCGCTCCTTTGTACGTGATCCACTCTTTCGGTGCTCAATTCCAACCATTCCTTCACCCCTCCAACATCGGCCCTCCCACCCACAAAACACCTCTGTTACCGAGTCCGATTTATCGACATTATAGCCCCGAAGGCTTCCGCTGCAGAGGGAGGGTCACTTTCTTACTCTCTCTCTTCCGACTAGCTCCCTTCGTTTATGAAACACCGAATGGCACCGAAGTAGCTTTCTAAAGCTATTTGCCAACAGTGTGACCAGAGCCCTAGTTCAGACCTCCAGCAAATGCGATTGAAGTTTGGGCTCTTGTTCATAAAGAGTTCTCAAACATCGTGATTAAGATCACTTCGTACCAGTCATGGCGTACAACCTAAGCGTGAAAAGCAAGGCAGCTGGTACTGGCTCGTCTCTCCGAATCACTCCCACCAACTCTCCCGGTTTAAGACCACCGCGCACCCCCAACAAAGCACCTCAACACCTGTCAACTTTATCCCTCCAGACGGTAATTGGTACGACTACAACTTCTCCGCATGGATTTTCATGTCACGATCAGAGCAAATCGTTTGCCCTTTGCGCCGGTTCCGCGGCAGTCCTGGCAGAATTAGACGAGGAGGGCAATGTGGTCCAACGGTTTTTCAGAGCACGCCCCTCCGCCTCAAGTGTCAACCCTGTCACTTCGTTCTACAATCAAGCCACTCCTCCCAGCACCCCAGATACCCGCGTCAGGCCTCTATCAGCTGCCAAGTCGACGGCGCATGTCAACGGCTCCCCAGCCAGCGAATTAGCGGAGAGCAATAGCAACCGCGCTTGGTCTTCCAGGGAAAGGGTAAAGGCAGTGACAAGTGTCTCGATAAGTCCAAATGGGAGATTCCTTGCTGTGGGCGAGGTGTGTGGCAAGAACCTTCAACCTAGCGTTAATGTGAGATTCGGCTGATTTTCTTCTAGACTGGATATGGCCCTAGAGTCTTGATCTTCTCGACAGCAAGGGACGCCCCTTCCGATGTCCCACTCTCAATATTGAGCGAGCATACCTTTGGGGTCCGTGGACTTGCGTTCAGCTGCGACTCCCAGTACCTAGCTACACTTGGCGATACCAATGACGGGTTTCTTTTCGTTTGGTCGATCAATCTGAGAAGTGGCGCCGCCAAGCTCCATTCAACTAATAAGTGCATGTCTTCGATACGGGACATGTGTTTCATGGGCCAAACCCTGATCACGTAAGTCCTACCCAGCCGTTCAATGACATGAAGAAAGAGCACTGAACCAGATTCAGGGTCGGAGTTCGACATGTGAAAGTGTGGAGGCTGCCGGAAGCAAGACCGGGGTCGCCTTCCAAGTCTCGCCTCAATGTGGAGTCTGCCCCTAGCTCGCCCAGTTTTGCGCCAAGAGCGCTGTCTGGGAGAAATTGCCTACTGGGGTCTTTAGCGGAAAGCACGTTTACAAGTGTGGCAAGCGTTTCGGATCGCGAGGCTGTAGTTGGCACAGATACGGGCGCCCTGTGTTTACTCAATGACGGGGAGGGTTCTCAGAAAATATCTCTCGTCGAGAATGTTGGTTTTAGCATCACTTCCCTGATGACCGACCTCGATCGTTGCTGTGTATGGGTTGGCGGTCGAGGAAGACGGATGCAGAAATACTCCTTTGATGTTTTACGGTCGTCTGCCGCTCCCTTATCTCCGGGTCTTTCTGAAACTTCCTCTGGGGAACAGAAATGCAAAGGGCCAGCCATCACGTGCATGGGATCTCTAACGACCCACATGGTAACCATTGATACTACCAGAGCGATTCATATATACCCCATCGAAGCAATGGATAGTGATGACGAGCAGAGTCATGTTGAGACCACGATGCCTGCCCATCGAGACGCTGTGCTTGGAATCGGGCCGTTGAAAGTTCCCAATACTCTGCAGGCCGACTTCTTCACATGGTCATGTAGGGGTAGAGTGAATTTCTGGGACTGTCACGGCAAGTGTCGGGATTCTCGAATCATCCCTCTGGAGCAAGTCCCAGGCGTAGATGAGGAAGCCTCCAACGAATTGAAGGTGGTAAAGGCCACTGAGGAGATGGATCTTTTCGTTTCGGGCGATAAATTCGGTGTCTTGCGGGTTTTAGACGGGGAGTCTTGGAAGTGCATGCATGAAACGCGCGCTCATGGAGGCGAAGTCACTGATATTGCGTTGAACGCAAGCCCTGGCTCTTGTCTCATCGCCAGCTGCGGTCGTGATCGCATGGTGCAGCTATTTCAGAAAACAGAAAGCGGCCTAGATTTAGTCCAAACAATGGATGACCATGTAGGGGCTGTGGGGCAGCTCCTCTTTGTGAATAATGGTGAGCACCTTCTCTCATCTTCTGCAGATCGCACGGTACTCATCCGAGAGCGTGTGACCCGAGAGGCCGATGATGGTGTTTCTGTTGCGTATTTGATTTCCAAAGTCATCACATTGAAAACATCCCCGGTGTCTATGACCTTGTCCACGCATGACGCAGATATCCTCGTCATATCCACCGCGGACCGCTGTATACATCAATATGAGATACCTTCCGGCCGGCATCTCCAATCCTTTCGTGCCATTGACTCCGATTCGAACGATGCGGTTGTTATGGGTTCATTGACAGTAGCTGGGGAAATCATGGGACAGAGCCCAAAGCTACTCATCGGAGTGTCAAGCACGGACAAGTCCATTCGTGTCTATGATCTCGAGAGAGGTGTCCTGCTTACAGGCGAATTTGGTCACACAGAGGGTGTCAGTGACGTGCGCTTGCTAGAAAGGCACCCTGACCCGTCCAGTCGATCCACCGTACGTACCTTGATAAGCTCGGGTATTGACGGTGTTGTGATGATGTGGAATATATCAGTACAGCCTCTGCAGTCTCAAGAAATGGCAAGAACCACCTCCAGGGAGGAGGACGAGGGCTCAAAGGAGATGACGCTTTCCAAACCTCCTATACGAAAAGTATTGTCTAAAAATGAACTTGCGGGATTCCGACAGGAGAATGGAATAGGTTCCTCCACCCCTACGCGCGATCAATCCCCGCCGTTGATCCGCAAACTCTCAAAACCTCCTTTCGCGCACTCTTCAGGCAAGAATGGGAACGCCACGCCAGCGACGCCCACTCCCGCGTCAGCACGTGGCTCCAGCTCTCGTCTTGAGAGGTCACGCCGAACACCCTCCCCTCCTAGCCCTAAGTCAACCCCAGCGAAGAAGACGAGCAATTTAAGCCACAGCAACCACCGCTCACCCCTTGACTTTCGATGCCGTACCAAACACAGCGGGAAAACCGAGCTAGGTAGCCTCAACGTATCTACTGAGCAAGTCTGCCGCACGCTGAGAGCGTACAGAAAAAAGCTCAATGGCACGAATGCAAACCCGCAGGCTCAAAAGGAGTTGGAACGAGAATTAGGACTAACACTTCGAGTTTTACACTCTCGCGCAAAAGGCTGTGAGAGCACTGAAACGGAGACGGACAGCAGTGGCAAAGAAAATGAAAGCTTGAACACAGGTGTGCCTCCGGTACGTGATCTCGATATCCATCTTCCGTGCCCAACTCCTAACCTGAATTAGAACCAATCCTCAACATCTCTCAAAGATAGCTCGGTTGACGAGGATGGCGAGGAATAATTTTTAAAATACCGCTCTTTTACGTTCATGAATGGTTTCGTAGGATTTATAGCTTTCTTTCGATCGTTGCTTGTTCTTTTTTCCTTGCTGTCTCTTTTTCTTTCTTTTATCTTCGTTTTATCTGTTGGATGTTAAACAGTACTATATGGGTCTGGGTGCTTCAGCCGCCCTTTGCATGAACAAAGCCAAGGTTCCTTCGTTATGGGTTACTATTTCGCAGGGTGCATCTTACTTCGCATTGCGGGTGTTGAGTTGATCTTGTTTTTATATCTCTTCTTCTGTGATCTTTTATAGGGTTTTTGGCAGGTCTAGGGGAGTCTTTGGATATGGTGCGTTCTTTTCTTTTCTTTCGATATATCTGCTTTCTCTAGACTGAGCAAGTTGACAACCGCTTACATGTCTTTGTCGCCGTTTCTGTTGTCCTTTCCTTTTGTTCACTTCCCCGTGGCCTTCTTTTATTTCTCCTACTCAGGTTACAAAATGATACCCAATCTTTGCCACGGGTATGCAGGATGTCCTGTCGATTACAGGCTCCTAAGCCCGTTCATATATATATAGAGAGAGAGAGATCTACGGATTCTGGTGTTATCCATATATACTGGTACCTGGATGAAGCTTATTCGACTGTATCGCAATATCCTGTTCTGACTTACATTTCCGTCTACTAGAGTGCATAAGTTTAGAAGCAGTGGAATATGTGACTAGCTTCAGAGAGTTTCACTCTCTTGCGCCATCGTTGATAAATCCCTATTGTTCGTCAATCCGTGTACGATTCTTAAGGTCAAAATCCCTTGCACCACAATAGATCCAACAGGCTAGGGAGCTAGCAATACATACTCAAAGCAATAGGTCACTCTAGCGTTTAAGCTTTTCTTTAGGAACAGGAGAGCAATAACTCCACACCTTGTGATCCTCGAAACCCAGCCCCTGCACAGGTATGCGAACATCCCTTTCTCTTAGGCACACAAAGCTATGTGCGCGTAAAGCAGCGTGACTTTTGATTCCATCAGTCAACGCGCCCACAGAATGCTTGGGGTCCAAGATAAGCCTCCGAGATGCATCGAAGTTCGCAAAGCTACCCTGACAGGCAGGACGAATCATATCGCCGATATAGATAGGGGGCAGAACTCCATGTATAGGCCCGAGATACATACTCTACCAGTGACTGTTGGCCGTCAGGTATGTCCACAGTGACAGCAATGCTGTCATAGAAAGAAGAACTTGCAGCTCTTTGTCCCCGCTTTTGAAGAATAGAGCCAATCAGCCTCCAGAACTCAATGTCAGGGAGCGTAAGCCTCTGCTCTACCAGTTTGGCTCTCCTGAAATTCCATTTCCTGATTCCTTTGGTCACATGCCGGTGTCAGAATGTCAGTATGTCTGCTCTTGACCCAAAGAACCTCTCCGTAGTCCTTCAAACGCCTGGCAGCATGATCTCCGAAGTCATCGCTCTTTTAGCACTAGGTAAGCCCAATTACCTCCTCTTCTAAGTTTGCTAAGCAAACAAGCTGTGCAGCATCCATCGTTGCATGTCCCTGATGACGGATTATCTCGCGCGCTCTTATTTCCGCGGCGATCAGATGTGCCTCTTCTTCTCTGCGGTGCTTTCGTCGCTCCTGATTTAGTCTGTCTTCCAGCTCTTGTTCAGAGAGTACTTTAGGGGGTTTGGGATCTGCATCGGGTGAACCGTGTCGTTTGCGTCGGTCGGACCATGTGGTTGTTCTGCACCCTAGGCTTGTCGAGTAAGCCGGTTGTGGTCTCAGAATGTATCAGGCTAGAACTGAGTCGAACTCGGATCGAACTCGTGTGCCACAAGACATGCCTAGGTAGATTTCAATAGCTTGGGCATCGCTAGCTGCTAGCTGCGTATCTCATCTAAGACTGCCCCAAATCGCCCCAGCAGTTCCGTGTCTGTCATATCGTCCTGGACTAATCTCGCAGGCTGTAGGTTCCGAAACCAGTGGTGGTAAGGTTTTTGGATAGATAAGACTCATATGCCGCAATATATATTCAGCGGAATGTAACTTCAGTTTGTAAGATCTCAAAAGTTACCAAGCCTCCTGAACTTTTCATCAGCATTAAGTCCCTCAACTCCTTCAGCCCACTTAGTATCGTCATGGCCCAAGTCCCCACCCTTCCCCTTATCTATAGGTGCAGTCTCAGGGCCTTCGTCAACCGCCAACCCAGTATTGTCTCAGCCCACATCCTCTATGGTAGCCGCGGGGTCCTCGTGGTCATCGCTTTCAGCGAAAGGTGCGTGTTTCTCAATTTCTTCGCTAAGGAGTCTGAGATCATTGGAGGCTAATTAAGGTTAAGAAATTAGTAATCCGCATAGCCAGCATGAAATGTTCACAAAGCAAAGTAGCTTTCTTGGTACACTTGGGGACTTCCATAAGCTTCCACGCTCTGAGGCCCACTACAAGTATTCGAGCGGTTAAGGCACTCTGGACCCAATCATTTCACCGAAGTAACTGAGTCGTCGTTCGGTGAAATCAGAGCCAAGGCGACTGCTTGCGATTATTATGGGCATGATGGTGATCATTAACTTCCATCATGCGAGACTGGGCGACGTTGCAACGGTGATCGTCATCGATCAAGCCGAGGTCTCTAGACTACCCCAGCTTTCGAAACGGCAATGAGACGCAGAAGGTCCAGGTTGGCGATGCGCGCCTCTCGTCCCTGCATAGAATAGATAGTTTCTATACTAGAGCAGCCAATTCCTAGTCGTTTTAAAGATGGTCGAAGTATATTAGGGAAAAGACTCAAAGCCTAGACCCTTGCACTCCATCCATAATAGTCTCCTTCAGCCTATGCCTATGTCTTTGAAGACTTCCCTGGAGGTTGTCTAGAGTAGCTGTTTCCTCGTCAAATGACCGGTTGGTCAGTACCAAGGCGACTGGCTGCAATTGTTATGCGTATGATCAAGATCAGAATACGATCATGCGCGACTGGGCCCCGTTGCACCTGTAATCGTCGTCCATAAAACCGAGGTCTTCATAGCTTTTAGCACTGGAGGCGGCAAAGTCGAGGATGGCGGCTAGCGCTTCCTGGCCCTGCATGGAATCATTCGTATCAATCTGTGACTGATTCCTTAGGGCAGCTTGCCGCAGGGGGAGTATAGCGCTCTGCGATACATGTTTCACTGTGCGGCATATAGGGTGACGACCCTGATATCCGTTCCTTCGTAAGCGCCAACGGTATAGTTGGCCAATAATGGCCATGACTCCTTGTATATCGGCTTGGACGTGTCGTGATAAATCTAATTGCACTTTTTTGGTACCATGAAGACTAGTATAACGCCCGTGACCTCCACCTTGCATGGAGTCAACCGCCTCGGTATGTGGCTGACTTCTCTGGGGCAACCTGTCACCGAGGGAGTGTAAGGCTCACCGGTACATATTCATATAGGCTGAATAAGGAAGGGGTAATGATACACCAGGAAGTTTAAGATCATTTTATGGTCATCAGGATTCGGGACTGTCAGTAGTTTCGATATCTGCTAAGTATCATACTTATGTAAGACGACAAACTCATAACGCTCTACATCACTGCAGAAGCCATAGATGTCACCCGCCTGCTCTGTCCTATTGCGGCGGATACGTAAAGCAGCCATGTATCCAACAACTCCACCAGCGCCCGGCCGTACCGTTATATTCGCTCCTTCATCGTGAGGAATTCGATTGTTCATGTCTGGTACTGTGGGCCCCAGTATGATGAATGTGGCCTCTTCCCCTGCATAGAATCTATCGTTTCGATAGCCGGTTGAATCCCCTCAGACAATTTGTCCTTGAGGAAGTTCAGCGCTCTACGATACATAGTTCGCTGAACCGAGGAGGTTGTCCGTTCTTGGTGAGGGCTCAATCAGCATCGGCTGGTTGGAAAGGGCGGTCTTGCCTTTGGCCCCAAACTGACTGGCTGGTACGCGTTGGCCCAGCTGAAGGCCGATGCCGATTCAGTGGGTGCTCGGGGCACAGGAAGTGCCAACGATAGCTGACTCCATTGTTCCAGTAGGACAAAACCAGTACTAGCCATAGCTCGCTCTCCATTGGCTTCGACGCCTCATCTGCTGCCACAACATCGGTCGATCACGCTGTACATAAGCGTGTTGTCCGACTGTAAAAAGAGTGCTGACCACGACGTCCATTTCGATTTAAATCCAGCCTCGTAAAGAGCCTTTGCAGTCTTTCTGCACTCGATGAGAGCATCGGTATCGGTCTTTTTTTTCTCTCGTGGTATTGTTGGGAGTCGATCCGGAACGCGAAGTGTGTGTTGGGATCCTTCCGCAGCTCATCATCCTGTGGGTCAGCCATCTGTAGCATCCGCATAACCCAAATTGGGCCTGCTTATCGGGACCATCGTGTGGACAGTCGGTCTTCCTGTCATGGTAACCCATGAGGGTGCTTAGGCGTTCCAATATCCGTGTCTTCGTCCTCGTACCCACCAAACGTATGGTTGGCCCAAAAAACAGGGTCATCACAACTTCTATATGCGCAGGGTTGTATTTTGAGGGACTTGAAGCATCTACCACACATGACGAACCGCCTCCATACAGCCAGTGATTGGCAAAAGCTCTCGTATCATTCCCTCCACTTAGAGCAACGTACAAAGGATGAGCCAGGTGCAGAAAAGCATTCGCCATCGTAGACTCGCAAATTCAGAAACTCCACAAAGCAGGGCCTAAACCGGCGTTGCTCAGTGAGTTTGAGCGCAAGGTGGATGGTTCAAACGCATCGGTCTTTTGACAAAAGACGCCTTCATATGTCAACGGACGTGTCCGTTGTACATGGTACTTGACTGAGAAGGCTTTTGGCTGGAGGTTCCACGGATAGTTAATGAGCACAACGCCAGCTCCAGCAGCTGCGTCACCATCCTGGTGAATTAGGCCCCGTCCCGAATATAATGTTGAAGTCCGTAGAAGGAAGATGAGGCGTAGAAGGGCCAGGAAGGATGTTTTGCCGGATCCAGGAAGCCCCTGAATGATCGTGGCGAGAATGTTATCTTGGTATTCAGTAGACATGTTTGGGCAGAAGAGGCTCGCGGTGGGGTCGACTTGTCCAGGGTGGAAGGCCTGGTAGCACCACGGAGTTCGCGCGCGAACGGGAGTGAACCACACGTCTGCCGGAACCTCAACAAGCTGAGTCGAAGCCAGAAGATTGTTGGCGTGAACAGCGTTTGTCACATGAACTGGGAAGGCTGGGAACACAGCCCCGAGGAGGGGGAGGCAGAGGGCACCGGGAGTCCCAGTAGGCAGCAAAGGAACAGCAAAAGGGGCCGGTATTGGGGCTGCAGGGTTCGCAGGTAGTCCACGTCCCATGCCGCGAAGACGGTCAGACGGGAAAAGACCAGTCTAAAGACCCGACAATCCCGCGAGAATCCCAAACAGACTTACCCGGCAAGAGGTGCCAGCCTGTATGAGCGGCTTAACGATTCGGGAAATGAGGAGGTCCATGAGTGGGAGATCAAGCCAGGCTTATGTGTGCGAGAAAGGATGTCTTATCCGGTTTAGGAAGCCTTTTTGGATAGGAATGCTATACCAGATTGCTATGTATGAGCTCAGGCATGAGGCTCCGAGGGGGATTCAGAAGCATGAACAAACTTTGAGAAGAAAATGGGGTAAGAGATGAGTGAGGTGGTGAGAGGAAAGGAAGTAGGAAAGGTTGGGTAGGTGGGGGTATTTATAGGTTGAGTATGGCCAAGGCAGCCACCGTTATTCGAGTATCCTTCACTGGGCGTATTTAGATCCGACAAGGGAATGCTCAAGTCTGTTACTTGAATCCTTCTATTGTCACTGACCCCTGAGGTGAAAGGAAAGAGAAAGCTAGACACGAAGAGAGAGAAAGTATACCAAGGTCGTAGGCTCAGGTTACCTATACCTAATGCTGCTTGATACTGTAGAAGGCAAAGATAGTCAGACTCAGCTTCGCTCGATTGAGACATCGGCAGAATAGATGCAAGTCACCCGATTCAAATACCGCGACTCCATTGGCTAGAGCTATATCCTACACTCTACCCAATCTAGGCGAGAGGGAACGGCGGCATATCGAGCTTTCAGCAACCTCGTAGATTGCAATGAGTGCATAGTGGATTGGAAAATTGCAAAACATAGGAAGCTGAGTGACTCAGTAATATCCCGGTATCAGGAGGTACAAGCCACTGAGCCCAATAGGCCCTCTACCTTAAATTTCATGGCTGAATATCCGTATCAAGACCCGATTCACTCCGCCGGTGTATTGACTAAAGTTGCCTTGGCGGAGCGAATAAACCTAAAGTTTACCACTCTGGCTAAGGGATTCGCCATGACGGGAGGGTCAATGAATTCTATGATGCTTGGGACTATTTGTGGGTATTTGCAGGCAGATATCGACTCTAATTTAAGTGGGTACACCACCCCGTATACTGAGAATATGCAAAGTCACGTCAACTACAGAGGAACCTAAGGGTCGACCCGGAAATCACAGAATTTCTTTAATGCGAGGTTCCCACGAGATCTGTTTTGCGAGAAATATTGCTAATCAAGTGTAGTCGTCTGAAGAATACCTGTAGGAGGCCTACAGCGTCAAGAGACAGTCTATCAGGCAATGCCTCAGCCGTGAATCATCAAAAGTATGAGGAACCTGGACTTGTTCATAATAGGATTTTCTCAAGTTTATTACTGTCTGTATACACGACTAATTTATAGAGATAGAGAGTATCGATACATCTTTATATATAAAATCCCAGTAAACAAGTATCCAACAATATTACATCACGTTGATTTCATACTCCACCTGCATCCCAATAGCTATACACTGGACAATATAAAACAACCTAACGGCTCCAAGAGTAACTAACAACCCAAACAGACCAGTTCTCATAAAAATAACTTACCGACAATCCCAAGTTCCACAAATTTTCCATACCACAATGCCCACCGCCATCGTGACCGGCGCAACTGGTACACACATCCATCCATACATAAACCATGTCCATTCCTTACAAACCCAACTTCCCCCCAAAAAAGAAGAATAACTGTATTAACAACACCTAATCAGGCATCCTCGGTCGCGAGATTATCCACCATGCCTCCCCCGACACCTGGAAAACCGTGCACGCCCTCTCGCGCTCCCAGGCAGAGCACTACCCATCGCACATCGTACACAACAAGATCGACCTCCTCGCCGCACCGGAGGACCTCGCGAAGCAATTGAAAGACCAGAATATAGAGGGCGAGTATCTGTTCTTCACGGCCTATTTACAAAAGGACGATGAGGGCGAGATGGAGAGGGTTAATGGTATTCCCCCTCATGCAAATCCCCATATATATCTCCTCTTTTGATTGAGTAGTGCGATATATAAAACTTACACCAAAGCTAACAATTACTTTTAAAAAACAAAAGGGAACATGATCCAAAACTTCCTCCAAGCCCTCACCCTAACAGGCGCCGAGAAGCTCCTCAAACGGGTGATCCTAACAACCGGCGCAAAGCACTACGGCGTGCACCTCGGACCCGTCAAACAGCCCATAGAAGAGCACGACCCCTGGGTCGAAGGCGAGGGTCGTCCTCCGAATTTCTACTATCGACAGCAGCGTATCGTGGCCGAGAGGAGTCAGTCGAGTAAAGAGCGGACGGGCGGACGCGGGTGGGACTATGTGGTTACGTATCCAAATGATGTTATTGGGGTTGTCAAGGGTTCGTTTGTTCGCACTTTTCCCCTCTCCCCCTCTTTCAGTAATCGGGTCCTTGGTTGAATTATGTTATAGACAGCTAGCTGATGGAAAAGGGTGATGGATGTATGTAGGAAACTTCATGAACCTGACCACCGCCCTCGGGCTCTATGCGACCATCACCAAGGAACTGGGCGCGCCGTTCGTCTTTCCCGGCTCGCCGGCATTCTATACGAGATTTGATAGCTTCACGGCGTCGCGGCACCATGCCCGGTTCTGTCTGTGGGCGAGTCGGGAACCGCGGTGCTCGAATGAGGCGTTCAATGTTGTCAACGGGGATGTGCAGTCTTGGCAAACGATGTGGCCGCTTCTAGCAGAGTACTTTGGGCTCCGGGTGCCGGAGAGGCAGTTTGACAATGAGGACGAAAAGGTCGTTCCGTTGATTGAGAGGCCGCCGTTATTGGAGCAAGCTGGAGCGATGGGGATTCGGGATCGGGTTGGGAGGGGGGAAGTACGGATGCATGTGGATTTGCTGAGTTGGGCGCAGCGGGAGGATGTCAAGAGGGCTTGGGGCGAGGTGGCCGAGAGGGAGGGCTTGCAGGTGGACGCATTTGAGAAGGCGACGTGGTTCTTTTTGAACTTCGTGCTGGGGAGGAATTATGATGTGGTTATTAGTATGAATAAGGCGAGGAGGTATGGATTTACGGAGGCGGTTGATACGTGGGAGGAGTTAAGGGGGGCGCTGGATGACTTGGTCAAGGAGGGGATTTTGCCAGGGAGGAAATAGTTTGATATTGGATTTAAGAGGGAGGAGTGATGCCGCTGTTATATAATATAGTGTTCATATTGAGAAAGTGTTCTCTAGGTGGAATGGCATCCTTTTGTCATGTTAGGGTTTGGAGAGGATGTAATCGAAGAATGATAGACCAAACCCTAGGTATATATCGTGTTCAGCTATACCCTGAGGCATAAAGTCCTCACCTGATAATAGGCTGTAAATAAGACATCCTTTCCCCGTGATATTTTGCAGGTTACAACCCTACCATAGATTCAACTCTCTGTGCTACTCCCATATAGAGGGTACCTGTCCCTCGGCACTATGGAGCATAAACCTGGGCGATAATGATTAGCGCGATAATGGGGAACAATGCCCCTGGAATACTAAGGGTTTTCCTTGACGACCGACCGATGTGCATGAAATGAAGTCTGTAGAGTATGACAGGACTACGGAGTAGGGAGTAGGAAAGAAAACGTAATCATTTCGCCTGAGCACTGAAATCATTTTAAAAGGCGATCTTTTATAATTAACGTTAATTTATCTATATGATGGAAACCTCAGTATTTGTCACTTTAGAAATCTACATTCTTTCCCCTCAAGAAAAACACCTAAATCTCCTGAAAACACAGCTACTACTCTCGACTTCTTGATGAGCATCCCTTTCACTCCATCACCCATTTTTCTGTCCAAAGTAATAGCTAAATACATGTTTTACTCGCTCGGTGAGATGCGAGATTTTTTTTCTATTTATTTTTTCTATTTATTTTTACATTTTATTTTATTTTTATTGCTTTTTTCCCCTGCATGTTTTTTACTGCTTTTGCCCAATTTGTAATCGTCACGCCTCTCAATAAATCGTTGAATTCCTTTGGGTAAACAATGTAAAACAAAAATAGAAAGGGAAGTGCGATTAAAATTTAGTTCCATAACGGACATGGCCATATTTGGCGTCCAATATATGCACAAGATAATACTTGTCTCGGCTTAAGGGCCTAGAACCACGAATGCCGACGCCTCTAGGTAGGGGTCTTTTTGAGCTTTAAAGCCATAAATTGTACCTGAGGACTTATTGTTGAGATTCGGCGGGATGGCTGCAGGCCAGCGCTCGGATCGCCGGTTCGTATAGAGACTCTCTCAAAATGCGACCAGAGTGGGAACCAACTCTCAAGAGGAGGCAGTGCATATGACCTTGAACTGCGGTTTTCCGGTGTTTAAAAAAAAAATAATGTACATATGTATTCCGTGTTGATCACCTGAAATCTGGAGAAGCACACCGTGAAATACTCCGTTCTTGAGTACAGGCTTTTTGCATGCGTCCAATCAGGTCTTATCCGCGGGTTCGCTGGTCGATCCCAGCCCAGCAGTCGCATGGCGATCAGCAGTTTCGCCGCCTTCTGTGGCAGGTGGTGCGTTGATCTCGCCCGACCGCACACCTCCAGCGGACGAAATCGTAGTCAACTCACTCACCTGGCGTTCTTTGTTTTTCGGTTAGCCAGCTCCTGGTGGATGCGTGACGAGGCTAAGGGGGGATAATAAAATCTAAAAATTAAACCACTCACCTAAATCGCGGATGCGCTGCCGTAGGATTTGATTCTCCCTCGCAAGCATTGTGGCTTCGGCCTGGTAGAATGCTCCTTCGTCGCGACTGCTTCGTCGTGCTGAGCTTTCACTGGTGCCCGCGAACCACTCTGGCCCCTCCGGCCCGCGGGGTGCATCAGCCAGCGGTCGGAGACTAGGCGATGTTGCCTGGCTCGACGGCCGTGAGGGTCGGCGGCTAGATAGGGACGTGGGAAATTGAGCTGACATTCGACTGCCGCTACCCGAGACCGGTGGGAGAGCAGGAAATGCGGCGCGGTCCGAATCTTCGATAGCTGTGCCCTGGGAACCCTGCTGCTGTTGCTGGAGTTGCTGCAGTTGGTTTTGTTGGGATCGGATCATATGCAAGAGTCGATTCTGACGGGAATCCAGATTAGTGAACATCCACGGACAGGGGGTGGCAGTGTAGCCGCCATGGCAAGGATACGGTAACAGTTGGATCATACCACTTGGGCTTCTTGCTCCTGCTCCAATTCTTGATGCAGCTCCCCCAACGAGGGGGCCCGTTGGTGATGCGGGTCCCCGGTCGCAATAATCGGGCTACCTCCGAGGCTCGACGGGCTCGACGCCCGGAGTCCATGATGGCCTAGAGAGGAGCGGTGGTCGGACGGGGCGGGATCCCCAGTCGGCTCGTTATGATTCAGGTTAAAGTTGGCACCGGCGGCGGACCGGCGTCGTTCTGGCCCCGGTACGCCCGCACGAGAACTACGGGATGGCCGACGAGGGATGTCTATGGCGTGATGCTGATTGTTGTGACTATTATTATTATTCATGGTGGCCGGTGCAGGGGAGAACCCGGACGAATGCAGCGCCGCCGGCTGGGCGTCAGAAGAAGTGGGGAGATTCCGTGCTTGACGCGGGGAGGCGGAAGAGGAACGCGATGGAGGAAGAGAGTTGATATCGGGACACATCCTCGCCAAACCGACCGAGTTGAAGAAGACGATTGATGTTCGAGATCAGAGTTCGTGTCTGAGAACGGGGGAAATTGTCGAGTGGTCAGTCGGGGATATTGTCAACAATCACCAAGTAGAAGCAAACAACACCGTTTGGATGCAGTTGGAAGGGCGGCGGGCACTGATCCGGAAGGCGGTCAAGGAGGCTGAACGATAACGGGGACGCCATTTGGGGTCTAGCCTTACCGGGACAAGGAATAGAACGCCTGCCAATGAAATCCCTGAAAACGGCCGACTGAAAGCGTCGATCATGTGTCGACAGTCTGAATCTGCCTGAAAGTGTCCCCACGTGATGTATTTCAAGTTACTTCGAGTACAACCATCAGTAGTAATACTGGTAGTATCGGCATGAACCTTCTACGAATCACAGTCCAGAATCCTTCTTACTGTGCATCAAACAATAACTCCATCTGATTCAGCGCCATGTCACCCCTGCCATGTCGTGCTCTTTGCTTCCATGAGAATTCTGGAAACTTGAGGCAACAATGCAAATCGAGGGTTGAATTTTTATACGAACATGAGGAAGCAAGGGGAAAACCGCTAAGTAACTTTCTTGTCACTAATTAAAGCCCGTAAACTTTGCTTTCGGCCCTGCCCAACAGGGGAGTAGTCTTTTCCATGGATTTCGGCCTTGGCTGACTTGGAAAAGAGTAGTTTCCAGCCAAGCATGGGTCAAGCGGCGCCCATGTTACTAGTAAACCTTGGCTGGTTATGCTTGTTCTCACTCATTACTAATGGGAATATCGAATAGATGTCCGCACGGGTATATTTTTTTTCTACATCCTCCGACGTCGATCATGGATCATGCGATTTTTATGGGATTGAAGGATGACTCTGAGCAATAGCTGAAATTTTCTAGAGTACTATGTGCATTATACACTATGTACTCCGGTTTATAGAGTGGTTCCTTTGTAGGATCCGGACCGACGTATGTGGCGGTTGATACCGCTTGTACAGGATTTAAGTATGGTTTTGCTTCACGTGATGACAGTTCTGTGGCAATGGCGATTTTATCACTGTAATGACTGACGGCATAATTACATTTCGTAAGATGGTTGATGTTGTATCCGCGCTCTGATTGTGTTGGTTGCTGGGGACTGTCCCCACCATACATGATTTTAAGAATAAGAGCGAATCAGGCATACTGTCACGAAGTGAACAAAGCGACTAGTGCGAGAAAAACTCTTCCGCGACAGGCTACGACATGGAATTCTAGAAGACACATCCCTAAGAGCTGACATATTACGCACATAAGGCGAAATATTCTTTATTCTGTCAAATCTCTGGACGCTGATCACTTTCCTCGAGAAGAGAGTAAAAAAAAAGTTGTACGGAGAGTAGCGATTGACGTCACCGCACGGTTACCCCGAAAGTCCGAAAATCCCCATGGGACAAGAAAAAGAGGGAAAAAAGAAGAGGAGGGAAAAAAACTGGGTCCCCCCCATTCTGAAGTGGACCCTATTTTATTTCCAGGAATAATTCCATCCACTTCGCTCATCGCAAAGGAAATGGCAGAACAGATTATCATCCCGGTCAGTTTAAGAGTCTCTGACTCGGTCAATTCCCGACCGCCATCGGGAAGTCAGGCAAAACTCGTGGGCGATGATGCCGATCTCCTTGCATCGGGTACGACGAACTCTACCCTAACCTCTCATTGATTACAACCCACTGGAACCATTTAAAACTTCTGCGGCATTTTATTTTGTATTAGCACAAAGCAAAAACAAAAAGAAGAAGAAATTTGCGAAGATTTAGTGCTGCAGTTCGTATAAGGTGCATAAGTTGTAGGAGTAGTAACTATTCTGATGTGGGACCTCCCCCAAGTCCCGTGCCCTTTCCTACTTTCCCGAAGCGGGCATTCCTCAATCCCTCTACTCTCTCGGCCCAGAACGCTTCCAGTAATGGTGGAGGTGCCGAAACCACCAACCTGACTTAACCCTGTTGCGGGATGTTTTTACCATGCCCGTGGGGATAATCGCCGTTTGCCGCCAGTCACGCTCCGCGCCCATGATGTAGGAGCCTAGGAGAGACTATCCGCCTCCAACTAGTGCAATGTCCGGGGGAAATTCAGATCTCGCAGCTGGTCAACAGACTTTGGGCGGCGTGGCAAGTGGATGACATTGGGGTCCCAAGTGGAATGCAGCCCGTCTTCCTGATTCGGTCTGCGTCTGTAACCATGGGCCAACCAGATCCAAGTAGGGTCTGCCTTGATGCATAATCTATGCGGTCCGTGAAAGACGGACTTGGGCTATGAAAAATCAGCAGATATTCATTTTCTGAACATAGAGAAGAATGGGCGGAAAAGCCCTCATTCTTCTCTCTCTTTTCTATCAGCATTTAGTTCCCTCGTGAGTTGGGATCCTTTCTATTGGCTGGGGCAGAGTTTGATTAAATTTAAAAGGGCAAAGAAGTAAAAAGGAAGAAATTAGAATTCGCAAGGAACTGCGCGAGGTACCGATTCATCTTTAATCTTTTGTATGTTTAGTTTGGGGTAGTATCGGTTCCTCAGGCCTGGTGCTTTCCCTTTCTGGGTGACTGCCTGATTGGCCTGCGAATTGACTACTTCGTCTTTTTATTTATTATTTAATTTCTCTTTCTTCCATTTCTATTTCTATATCCTCTTCGGTCCTCCCACTTCTTCCCACTTTTTTCCCTCCTTCAATTATCTTCCTCTTCTCCGTTTTCATACACTTTCGTCTCTGGTCACTCTCAACTTCCTTCCCTTTCCCATTCTCTGAACAGGTCAACCCTCCCTATTACCTATTGCTGTATTAGGAGAATCTCTATCCGGTTGCTGCCAACGCTGTGAGTCCCACTACTTCCGTACTTCTTCAACTGGGCCTCCGTCCTTTGCTCTCAACTTCCTTTTCTCCCCTCCACTAAGGATTCATCTTTCCTGCCTTACAACTTCTGCGTCTAACCCTATCTTGTACAGGAATAAGCATGGCTCCTTCAGACAACCCAGTAAACAGGGACGAGAAGCTCCATGAGTCGGAGGCTTCTTCCTCGACTCAAGCCGATGGAGTGTTTGACCCTAATGAAAAGGAGGCCGAGCCCGCCATGCGCAAACCCCAACTGGGTTTGGCTAATGACCCGGCTGCTGGAACGACTCTCCATCAGCTGGAGAACACCGCTTTGGAAAAAATCGAATTGACAGAAGAGGAGTGCTACGACCAGCTAGGCTACTCTTTCCCAAGCTGGAGAAAATGGATGATTATCTCAGTCATCTTTCTCGTCCAGGTTTCGATGAATTTTAACACCAGTCTATACTCAAATGCGCTTACGGGAATTTCGGAGGAGTTCGGTGTAAGCATGCAGGCTGCACGTTGTGGAGCGATGATCTTCCTGGTACTCTATGCGTTTGGTTGTGAACTGTGGGCGCCGTGGAGTGAGGAACTGGGAAGAAAGCCGATTCTCCAAGCGAGTCTCTTGCTTGTCAATATCTGGCAGCTACCCGTTGCCATCGCCCCGAACTTCGCCTCGATCATGGTCGGCCGTGCGCTAGGTGGCCTAAGCTCTGCAGGGGGGTCGGTCACTCTAGGTATGATTGCAGATCTGTGGGAAGCCGATGACCAGCAATACGCCGTGGCCTGTGTGGTCTTCTCTTCAGTGGGTGGTTCGGTCCTTGGGCCGGTGGTAGGTGGATTTGTTGAAGCATACCTGCCCTGGCGCTGGAACATCTGGATCCAGCTCATCTTTGGAGGATTCGTCCAAGTTGCCCATTTCTTCCTTGTCCCGGAAACCAGAACAACTATCTTAATGGACCGAATTGCCAAGAAGAAGAGAGAGAGCGGCGAGAACCCTAATCTTTATGGACCCAACGAGCTCATCCCCTACCGCGAACGCTTCTCCATGAAAGAAATTCTGATCACCTGGGTGCGTCCGTTCAAGATGTTCTTGACTGAGCCGATCGTCCTCTGCTTATCCCTTCTGAGTGGATTCAGTGATGCCCTGATTTTCATGTTCATTCAGTCGTTTGGTCTCGTGTATAAGCAGTGGCACTTCAGCACCGTGGCTTTGGGCTTGTCATTTCTTCCCATCCTCGTTGGTTATTTCATCGCCTGGGCTTCCTTCGTTCCAGCCATCAGGAAAAACATCTACGAACGGCGGATGAGGCCCGATGACGAGCGTACTCAATACGAATCCCGACTCTGGTGGCTGTTGTATACCGCCCCTTGTCTGCCCATTGGTTTGATTGGCTTCGCATGGACCAGCCTGCCTCAGTGCCACTGGATTGGCACTATGGTTTTCTCGGCGATTGTCGGCATTGCGAACTATGCCATCTACATGGCTACAATCGACTACATGGTCTGCGCTTACGGGCCCTACTCAGCCTCCGCGACGGGTGGAAATGGTTGGGCAAGAGATTTCCTTGCTGGTGTCCTTACCATTCCCGCTACCCCATTCTACACAAGTAAGTGAAGATGTTGCTAGATCCACGACACGCGCTAACCTAGATGGCTTAGATATTGGTGGAAAATACCACTTGGAGTACGCATCTACGATCCTGTTCGCCATTTCATTTGTCCTCGTGGCAGCCGTATATGTGATATATTGGTATGGGCCAACCTTGCGCAAGCGTTCGCCTTTTGCCCAGCAATTGTCCGACGCCCGGGTCGAACTACAAACTCATGGCCGCCGGCTTTCGAAGATCCCGTCTGGTTCCCGAGCGAATTCCTTTGCCCGATCCCAGCAGAACCTACGCATTCGTCAAACGCTTGGTAGTCGTCAGGGCAGCTATATTGGGTCCCGCCCCGCCTCTCATGCCAACTCCCGCGTGAATTCGCGCGCCAACTCGCGCCGGAACAGCCTTTCTCGGTAGACAGCATGTCTACGACATTGGCCTGGGGCTGGTCGAGTTTGTATGATGACGATGTAACGAGAGGGGGAAAAAAGAAAAAAAAAAAATGATGCATGAAGAATGGGTTTCCGCCAATGACAAACTTACACCATCACTTAATTCCGTGAATCCCACTTTTCCCCGGCCGAGCGGCAGATTTTTTTCAATACCTTGCTGTCTACTCTTCGTTTCTCTACTTTTTGCTTCTACATTTTTTTTTTTGTTTTGACATTCCTGGGGATATTTTCTTTTTCTCTTTTTCTTACAGGAGAGGAGAAGATGTATGTACGTTAGGGTATCACAAACGTTGGCTTCTGTTTTTGGAAACGGGCGTTGGAGCTTGATGGTGTGCGTTCGAGCGACCGTGCGCCTGATTTCATGTCAATGGGCTTTAATTTCATGTTCAATCTTCTGGTTTGGCGTTTCCATGCTCTGTTATTGTGTATGTATTGACTTTTGATTCCCAAACATGGTTCTTCAAGAAGATTGCTGCTTGCGAAAGATCGTATCGCTGAAGTTTAACGAGAACTCAGATATGTACTCGGTACACTGTTCCTCTCTTTGGAGCGCCACTGACCATTAGATATGCCATTGATGCGACCCTCCGCAGGTAGTAGATACCCATATCCACGACAGCTAAGGGGATATGAGAAGGGTCCATCTCACATGTGCTTTCTGCGGGGCGATGGAGACGAGGGATATTGGTACCGATCTGTGGGGGTGGGACACCCTTTTCCAATGTTATACCTATTGCGTCCGCCGAGGTGTTTCACCTGCAGCTTAAGAGTGACAGATCGAGAAACTGCTCGAATTGAGTTCACGTGGCTTGCTATCAATCTAGGCCCTTACACTGAAACAAGGTACAGAGGGGGTGGGTATAACCGGGACCCCGGATTCAATCCATCTCGGAACCTTATTCCCTGTTCCCCCATGTAACCATAACCATATACATGTCCCACGCCATGGATGAAACCCTACCACCTAAACCGGAAAATATTTAGATAAGATTAAGGTTGTTGCCTGCCGATTGGGGCATCGACGGGCTTATGACCTCATCGATTTCTACCCAAGGCGGTACTATGCTGGTTGTATGGGATGTATGTATCCGGGCACTGGTGGCTTGGGTGGCTTGATATATCTGAAATCCGTTTGCGCATTCTTGTAGCTTGGGTCTCGATCGGGCTCTTTTGGTCAAGGTTTCTGTTGAATGTTGCTGACGAGTCTAGACTTGGGGGCTTGGATTCTTTGGCGTGGGCGTGTGATCGACGGTGAATACCGGGTGAAGTTTGACTTGAATGCATCATTTGTCTGTTGAGCCCGGATGAAGGTGGGTAGTAGGTAGTATTGTTTCCGTCCACTCTTCAGAGGGGTCATCCGGTACACCACACCCCGTAAGACCAGCCATTATTAAGTTAGTCCTCTACTACAGGCTTGTATAACCCCCGAACCGAAACAAGAAATCCTATACACAAATACAAAATAATGTACATAATAATTTAATACAACCCAGGCGAAGGCAAAGGAGAAGAAGAAGAGGGGCCACATTTATTCCCCCCTTCCTTATCCACGGCGCCCATCAACTCCGCCGCCTCGTCGCAATGCTGTGCCATCGTGAGATCTTTATCGGTGAGACCGCGGGGGTTATGCGTGGTCCAGTGGACATCGACAGACCCGATTCGCTATTTGAGGTTTTATTTGTTAAAATTTCTCGCAATGCGACTTGAGTGAGGGAGGACTCACGACTGTCATGGTAGGGTGGTGTCTCTTGGTTGCGCTCTGCGATGCGACGACGTTGACAAAGCTCTATAGGTTACATTAGTGAGTCTTTGGACGTGTGACAAATATACAAAGGTAATGAGGAGTAATAGGGGGCTGAGAAAGAAAGAGGTCATACCACAGCCTTGAAATAGGTCTTGAAATAATAAGTCTTCTTCACGCCCATTCCATCCTCATCCAGCACCCACTCCTGCTCTAACAGTTTATCCAACTCGGGCTGTAATTGGCTCGCGTCCATGCCTTTTGCGAATTGTGGTGTTGCAGCCATTGCTGTAGAGCTGTGCGAGAAGGTCCGGAGGTATTGTGACGATGTAGGAGAGTTTTTGGCGGTGATGGATGTGTGGAGAGATGATGATTCGGAGCGGAGAGCACAAGAAGTGATGATCGGGATTGGGGATGCGGAGGCGAAAGAGCGGTGGTGATGTTGGCGGAGCGATCGGCGGAGGTGCAATGTCAGCGTTCGACTGGGGCGTTGCATTGCCCTGCACACGGTGTCCATGTTTATGGTGGGGTTTGTGATGAGCTGGCGTACAATTGTATAGAGAGCTAGCTGTTGGTCCTCTTTATTTATTCTGCCGGTCGGAGTGGTACTTGGGGATGGAGATGGCACTTGCCGCTTTTAAGGCTGGCGCACGTGATGATTGCGAAGATAGTAGTATTCGGGAAATAAAGATATAGTTATAGATGAACGAGTGTAAAAGTATGAGTTATTCTTGAATATTTTCAATAGTGGCGGGAATTTGTCGTGATTATGATGGTTGTGATAATATGTTTTCAGATGTATATAAAATACTCGTTAAGCTGCATAGTATTAACAATTTCAATTGAGATTATAAGATAAGGCCAAAGCTACTAATAACGTAAGACCTACAATATTTATGTAGACTGATCATATTCTTTTGTACTATATGAAGTACGTTTATCTGATTGATGCCCTAATTCAGGCAAAGGGTTATTGGCCACCACTTGCTAGCACAGTAGTTTCCCTGAAACGACGCTTGATCCTATGCAAATCGGTGTCAATGAATAATACCTAGATTGACTGTTCCAGTAACATATCTGCAGGATTCATTGTTCATAGTTAATACAAATGGATGCTGGGTCTGTCCGACATCTAGAAAAATAACCGTGTAATCCAAGAAGCAAACTCGGAGTCTATTCTAGTCAGTGCAAATGTAATGTTTGAAATCTACTCCTAAAATAGCATGGTGCCTTCAAAGCAGCGTTAGAGCAAAGCAAGCCTTCTCGGATATATGTGGCTCTTGTCCTGGAAGCGTGAGGCCTTCTATATAAAAGAAAATCTTGAATCGTAACTTAACGAGTTGAATCCTGACACCCTGTTGACCTCTTTATGAGACCGATATAACTAGTAGCTTTAAAATTCCAATATTGGAGCCTCAACGGTCTGAAAAAAGAGAATTAACGTTCATTTAAGCCTTTCATATGTTGTTGAACTAATGATGTTAACTCTCATGTTATATAACTTCTTTCAAAACCTAACACCCTATATTTATTCATTTAGAGGTTGAGGAAGCGTCGGGTAGCGAACCTGTCGTTTTGGTCACGACGTTAAACAGCGTGGATCCATTCGGAATATGTAATTTAGTAAATCAGTGTTGAGATCCAGTCTCTCTGCGACAATTAAATGGGCCGCGTATAAATCCACTTCTGGTAGACATTGTCCGATGACTCTGACAACGCCCTTCTCCCAGAAACCTTCTCTGTACACATAGTGCAAGCAGTGTGTTATACTTTCTTTAATTGCTTCTCATTCCTCTATTTGTCTCCCAGGCCTTGGCATCTATGTTGAATCTTTCGGTTGTTGTCTTTCTATGCGCCGTATAAGGATTCGTTCCAGCAATGGGGTTTAAGACTCGGCTCAAGACCAAACAATTGCGCATCTCACGATTATTCACCCTCCTATGTGGTCCGTCCTTATTGTGAGCCATTTTCAAACCCCGATAAGCAGCTACTATGCTCACATGGACGCCATCTATCCCTCTTCTACCCAAAATATTGACTGGTCTCGCTTTGCCAGCGTTCAATATGCAATGTCAACCGACTATCTATGCAATTCTGTTATGATATTCGAGGCGCTAATGCATTTGAAAAGCAAGGCTGGAAGATTGTTGATGTATTCAGAAGAAATCTCGGTGACTGGTTCTTTCACTCAGAGTCGGTCGCTCCGCAAAGTCCTGGATGAATACGAGGTGAAGCTTATGCCGATGCAAATGGAATTCAAAATACTACCGAAGGTACGTAACTATCCGTGGCTACCCTTTCCCAGATCTTCACCCTGATATTACCTCGTTGGCCGTCAAAAAGGAGAATCAGCTACTTACATCTAAGGCTGCTCCATATTCTAAAGACGTGGGCATTCAGCTACATGAAGCCCCTCGCATTCCATCAAACACAGTACGACCGCGTCCTTAGCCTAGGCTCTGATACGATACTCTTTTAGGTACCTCATTCTCTAGCATCTCCAGCCGACACGGATACAGCAGAGAGAACCAACGGTCTCATCTCTTGGTTATCAATGGAGTAGCACATGGACGAATTGTTCCTACTCCCTCCATACCCTATCGCAATACCCCGCGCGTACAGGTTGAACACCTCCGATATCAAGCTATGCACGCGAGTTATGCTGGTTCAACCCTCTGAGTTCGAATTTCACCGCATCTTGAGGAACATTGATGCAGGCGGTCCACCAGAATACGCTATGGAGGTTATGAATATCTTGTACAAGAGAAACGCTCTCGTTCTTCCTCACCGGTTCGTATGAATTGTTGACCGGAGAGTTCCGTCAAAAGACTCTTTCGGTGTATATGGTGAGCTCGCTTGAGTCTTGGGATCCTGACAGGGTTCTGTCAGAGGCCAAGTACCTACACTTTTCAGACTGGCCTGTTTTCAAGGTATGCAAACGCAATCCTTGCTACCGTGCGATGTTGGTCTACGAATAACTGGGGATTTTCTCTGACTATTTCATGCTATCTGCAGCCATGGATCGAGACACCCGCGGAGATGATGGAAGCAGAACAACCCGCTTGTGACAGACCCTACCAGAGGCAAAGAGACTTGCCAGCTCACGAGCTCTGGCTAGGCTTTTGAAGGGTAGGAAGTGCTTCGTTGTTCATGTTCTCTTAAGCTGTGGAAGTATATACTAACGTGCGCGGCTATGATTTAGGGTAGATATCGAGCCGGCCTACATAGACGACGATCTTGTCTATTCGGATGATGATCCCCTATCGCATTCTGATTTAGATATATAGCTTCGTGGGCTTCTGCTTAGAGATAAATGTTTGATTCTTTGGGTATTGGATTGTGTTAGGTTCTTCTCTTTAAGGGTTCGCAGGCTGGTCCGGAAATGTTCTCCAAAAAGATGGAAGAGATTACAGTGGTTGAGATAACTTGGGACAATTTTTTGTTCAATAGGATAATTAGTAATATGGAGGCCCACGCTGTGGATATAACACGCTTACTTATATTGCGACTGAGATAGCTTTCTGTCTTCAAGTCAAATAATATAATTTGGAGTACGTACTATTTATTACCTAGTCCAAGTATAAGCATAACTAGTTAGGTCTAGTGGTGCATTAGTCAGCCGCACAAACCTTAGCCGGCATAAAAGATGTGCATAACATAAAGGGTCTCGTGTCATTCTTTCCTGTGACTAATTAAGGTTAAAAAAAGACAAAAAAAGGGAAAAAGAAAAAAAAAGCCAAGCTTATTATGTCGAATCTCGAGAACAACAAAAGAAATCCCCCTTCAATACAATCTCGAAGGAAAAGACGATTTGAAACCCATTGGTAAGACATCGCGGTCGAGATCTACACGTACGCCACATTCGACCCTACTCTGACAGCGATCGCCCTTGAAAAGAATTATCATGGCTGACTATCGTTAAACTAGCGATGATTCCATTCCCATTTCCACCAGCCTCGGCCCAATCAGCGGAAAACCGTTACCCAGAGTGGAGACCTTCGAGGGGTTGGATTTCAGGGGTATTCCCATCTTTCAGCTTGTTGGGAGAATATTTACTCCGTACGGAGTACCGGGGTTTCGTCATGGCCATTGACGGGGTTTTTTGGGCTTGGACTCATTGCTGAGCTGAACTAGATCGCGATGAATCTGTGCTTCTTCGCAATCCCTCTTGTCTCAGAAGCACATCCTCTCTCCACCTGGGGTTTCGCTTGTGAGTATCGTGGGTTTCAGGTCTGCTCATCGCCAGCATCACCGCCGCGACTAAGGCAGCAGCAGCTTCCTTAGCCACAAACTAGTGTGCATTTGGTACGTTTGGTTTAATTTTAACACAAAGAGAGAGAAAAAAAAATAACAAAAAATTGGTCATGACTCCGTTGCGGCTGGATTCTTATCGCCCATCCAGAGCTTTTCTTGTTTCTTCGACAATATCTCTCTTCCTTTCTCGCATTTAACCTGTCACCGTCTTGCCTTTTTTCATTTTGTCTTTTTTGTTTCACCTCACTTACTCAAATCAGGTTGTTGGAGAGGACCATGGCTTCTGTCCGCTCGGTAGAGTAATTGATTAGGCCATTGACTTATTTGTAGCGACCCCTCAACTCGGTTTCCCTCATTTATCTAATACACGACACGATTTCGGGCCGTCAGACGATCATTATTGCTCGGGGGTTGATCGTTCAACTCCCATTTGATACCGCATCTCTTTTGTTGTTCTCAATTGGTGATCAATGCACTGTCTAGTAGGCATCGTGGGTCCATACGATACTGCAATGCCAACTTTCCCGCCATCTTTTGTGGAGAAAGAAGACCTATCTTGAACCACACTTCCTTCTCGTTTCGTCGTTCGCTCAACGGCGCTCTGCTTGCGCCAGCCATTCATCTCTCACTAAGGTCGCTTTGTCTCAATAGTGGTAAAGTCGCGTCTAGAGCGCATGGCAAGCGGACCATTGCGCATCTTGATCTGCACACAATTCATCCAGTATCAGGGACTACGAAGGATATAGCTGTCAGTTGGAGACAGCAGAATGACAGCGAACGCCGATCCCCCTAAATCATCGGTCAGCGAGCGCAGAGGCCAGATATTATCTCCGCTACAAACCAACTTTAGTCGTCCAAATGCCCGACCGCCTGTTGTTGCTACTCGTCCCAATCGGCCACGACCGGAGGAGTATCAGAATGACGGCGAGGCAGGAGAGCGTGTTCCATTGCAGACCCCAGTCAAACGACAGACATCTAAATCAGGCCTGCGCAGCATCTTCAGCCGGGAAAAGCTACCTCATAAAGAAAGCACTGACTCCAAACTCTCTGGAATTGAGGAGACGCAGGACTCCATGCCACAGGCGACCACAAACTCGGCCGCGCCTCTTTCGCCAACGCTTGCTACACCGAAGACAACGTTCTCAACGCCGACAGGTGTAACATCGCCCATAGAGGACCCTCCTCGGCCCAAGCCTTCAAAATCCCGTCAGAAAACCAGCGAGGACAAGCCCGCTGCGGGTGAAATCGGCTGGAAACCTCCACCGCTTTTCCAAGCCTACCCCCAGGCGATTAAGCATGATAGTCTTCTGGCCCCTGCCATGTCTGCGGATTCGATCTTGCGACTTCAGGCGACATCTACTGCGAAAAGAGGCAGTGTTAGGGATGATTCGGCTCAGGCAGAGACTCGGAAAAAGGAGAACAAGGAAAAGAAAAAGCACATGCGCTCATTATCCGAGACAATTGGTAAGTCTGAGTGGTCTCCAAAGATCTATATACTGGTCACAACCGGCTACATCTTGCAGTACGCTGGTAGCGGGAAGTATGATCGACCGCCGGAGAAGATGTTGCAGCTAGGTCCCAAATCTGTGGCATTCGCGAGCGATGCGATTCCGGGCAAACACTGGGTTTTGCAGATTTCCCAGGTTACGGATGAAAATAATGCTGCCTCAACTGATACTCACCGGCACTTGTTCTCCCGTTTTGGTTTCCACCGTTCCCCCGCTCGGCGTTTGACCCGGAGTCTTCTTCTAGTATTCAACTCTCCTGATGAGATGAGCTCCTGGCTGTTGGCTGTCAGGGCTCAGATTGAAGCGCGAGGAGGGAAAAAGTACGTTTCGGAGAGAGCGGTCGATGATGACACGGAGCAGCAGCTGGAGTCTGGACCTAGCACTCGCCAGTTGGTCAAGAAGGACCCGAACCGATTCTCCCAAACATTTCTGCAACCTCAACCAGCATTCGGTGCCGATGATAAAGAATCTAGTGACCAATCTCGCCGAAGCTCGTATATCTCGCTTAAACGCCGGTCACTGGCTACGCAGCCTACTCCCGAATCACGCTCCGAATCATTGTCTACGACGCAAACCGAGGTGACTTCGCCAGTTAGTGGCCAGCCGCGATTCTACTCTGCGATAGTAAAGCCGGAAGACAATGGATTTAGTTCACCTCCAAATGGTAGCGTTATCTCAACGGCCCTGTCTGGTCAGGATGGGCCGCCGAGAAGCCCAACGTTCTCGAGCCCAATGAAGCGAGAGTCTGTGTACACTTCAAATACGGCAACAGTTACAGAGGCCTCGGATGATTGCCTGACACAGCCGACGGTCCCTGATCCCATTCTGCGAAGCGCTTCCCCGCCAGCTCCAAACTTCAGTGTCCCCTCTTTCAGCAAGAGATTTACAGCGAGGATGGGGCAGGTCCAGATGCCGCACATGGCTCCTCGGTTTCCGTCTCTCAGACATACAGACGAGGTTGATACTATATCTTCCTTCCCATCCCCACCGCATTCTCCAATCAAGAGCATCAGTAGCGTCGCAATGAGCGAATCGCACGAACAAGTCGCACCATTCCGTGATTCCCTACAGAGGAGGTCTTTGCGCATATCCAATTCTGAGGACTCGCTCGCGGAGTCTAGGACCCAGGACCTCAGGTTGCAGCACGCTTCCCGTATTGGAAAGAATGTTGCAGCAGCATCAACGGCCTCTCAATCCTCACGCCCCCCTAGCATTATCGAACACGAGCCTACCAATTCACAGATCGCACAATTACCCCCCGAGACAGGTCATCTGACGTCTCGTCGGGAGCAGCAACGCCATAGAGTTTCTGTTTTCCCCACAGCGGCTCCGAATCGTCCTACGGCTGGGCCCATGCTACGTCGCAAGAGTATGCCCGGACTTTCAGTTGGGCCGCCCGCATTGCCTCCTCCCGACTGCCCCTTGCCAAAGATACCATCTCCAATTGATCCACCACTGCCTGAAATCGCTGAGCAATTTCCGGACCCACGGATGTGCATCTCACCCCCGCCCTCAAAATGCAGTCGACTGCGTCGCAAAAGCCTGGCTAATTCCTCACCTCGTCCCGCTCATACACCTCTCCCCCCGGCAACACAAAGTCTAGGTTCTCGATACCCACGGACTATCAATGGAATATGAACTGCCAGTTTCTGATGTCCCACTTCCGCTATGTTTTCCAACCCTACTCATTGCATATGGATGCCCCTCTTTCCCACTATATACCACAATTTTCATTCACTTGATTCATACGCAAGAATGCTTTCCTTCTTTGCTGGCTTTGATAGCCGGGCACTGTCTAACCAAAAAAGCTTTTATACCATACCATATCATACTGCATCAGCGATTGACCGATTTTCATTATCAAACAGCATCATGGCCATTGCTTTACTGACACCTCTCCTTTCCTTGTCTGTTTCTTTTCTAACCCATTCTTTCTATCATCGTAATAATGCCGTTATTCTCGAAACGGTTTTCTCTCTTATTCCTCACAGCGATGCACGAATCAGGATATCCCACGCTGTCCATGGTTTATTGGTTATACATGATTTAAACTCGTTCGTGTTAAAGCTTACCATCTTATACCTATTTATCTATATCATGTCCCTATATATATCTATATACCAGGTTTTGTTCTGCGGCACAGGTCGCCATTGATGCTGTCGTTTTCCAAATAAAGTGCTCTGGGAGTCAACTTTCGTTTATCCATCAAAAATAAATCAGTTAGATTCTATGGGTGCTTACACGTGTCCAAAGAGATCACCAGTATAGACTAGGGAAGATATTCATCGATAGACATTGCCAATCATAGGGGTACATTGGGTATCAGATACATAGAGCTTCGTGTCATCAAACCGGCTTTTGATTGTGAAGTCGTGCCGCTTGTTTGTTCGCGCCAGATTCTATCCCTTATCAAGAAGGGACACCCTCATACTCCCACCCATGGATAACCCTCTTTCCTCGTCTAGAATTGCGCCGGTTGGCGTTACACTTGACGAAGAGCGTTAACGCGGTGATGATGCAAATCACAATGGCTGCGATGGCGGATACCAAAACTGTCCGTTTTTCTAGCTGCTTTGGATCTGAGGCGTACGGACATGAAGCCTCAGGTCCACCGGTTGCCCAACAAGATGTGATGTCCCGGGAATTGAAGTCCAGCCAGATCTCGCGCTTCGCGGGGTCGGGTGATGCGGGATTGATAATGTTGCTTGATTGGGTTAGAAGGTACCGGTAGAGATAGGTATTCTCGAGGCCTGTGCGCGGAACTCCCATGGTGGTGTTTTCTGGGCAGGCATATGAGTAGGCATCGCTGTAGCTATAGACGGTATTGGATATTGTCCAGGTATACGGTAGGTTCCCGACTCGGCAGGCTGCTCGCCGTATATCCGTACAGTTGGTGACGCGCCAGTGGCCTCCTACAGATACGTCCATGACCGCGCATCGGTCGTGTTGGGGCGAGTCAATACCTTCGCCCACATCCGAGCCCTGAGGCTCTCCCTCTGCCCATGCCCATGTAGAGGATAAAGATATATTCTTATATAGTGTGGCCGCTTCATCGGCAGTCTTGTTAAACAGGGTGCTGTTGAGGATCGGTGTCAGTCCACACGCGGTTAGATTGACAACCCTGTCTGACAGTTCAGACAAAGCGTATGTCTCGTTCATGCCTCTGGGAACAGAGAGGCTATTTGAGAGTGCCCAAGAGGAGTTCACTTGGGATACCTGGGAAGCGCCTGCATCATAGAGGCAGCCATAATCCAAGCCTTTTGTATCGCCCGAAGGCGCAGGTACTGTGGACGTTAGATATCCCGGTGGGAAGATGACTTCGCTTTTACCCGTAGTCAAGTCGTAGTCTTCTAGTTGCGGATCGACGGAACCATATTCGAGGAATAGACGACGCTCTTTTGCTAGTTGCACGTATTTTGTGCCGGGCCACCCATCGGGGGTACTTTGTGTACCATCCGAGAGCTTGTTAATTGTAAAGTACTCGGTAATGGGTTTGTACCCATCATCGACTACATACCAAGACTCGTTTAGGTTACTGCGCTCCTTGGCCAGCTGCGACGGAGTGTATATATAATGAAAGAGGCGGTTATCCATCAAAGTATCGACACGTTCTGAAAAGGCTGGCAGGTCGTCACCTGACACCTTTGACGCAGGCTGATTCGGAGCTGCAGCACTAGCGGCAACATGCAGATTGAACGTTATGTATATGATGTATACATTCAATTGGGAAGTAGTGTCTTTGTAGTAATCCTGGAAAATATCGATCAGACCCGAGAGATCCAGATCATTAGCACACCGATAGGGGCCCAGCTCATAGACCGACGATCCTGATGAGTTGGACCCGACCGTGACAGTACTTCGAGCAGCGCTCGTAGTTGCCGTTGGTCCTACTGATGGCGTCGTAGAAATGGTAACAACAGGCTCGTCCTTCGGGATGGCTACTGGACAAAAGCTCCATGCGCGCGAGTCTACGGACCAGTACAGATCGACTAGGAAGCGGCGATATCCAGATGCTAACAGGTTGGATATGCATTTTTCAGCGGACTGCGTCTCGAATACACTGTTGCCAAAGCATGCCGCTGTTACGGATACACCGGCTCTTGTGATAAAATTGATTGGAATCTGGCCGGCGACATCTCTCTCACTCTAATATATGATCTTTAGTCCAAACCGGTTGATTTTTATTTTTTTTCTTTTCTTTTATTTTATTTTTATCATTCCTCGGTATACTTCCCAGGAAGTGGGATGGTGACTTACCAGAAAAACAGTTTCCCATTTCGTATTGATGAGGGATGACTGATCCGGATTGAAGCTTAATGACATGGAGCGACGGAGATATTTAAGGGATAGTGGGGATAGACATGGTTTGAAAGGGTCGTCGCCATAAGAGAGGGAGGAAGGGAGAGAGTAAAGGGGAGTTTTGTTAAGTTGAAAGGATAAGCTGATAACGAATTTCTGCGGAGAAGGCGGTAGGAAACGTTCTTTGTGGCTTTACCCTTTTGAGAGCAGTTATCTGGCCACTTCAGCGTGACTTTCGACTTTCAGCTTCCCTTCCCCGTCATATTATCGTGTTATTTCCCTCACCCTCTTTAGAACCTTTTTTTTTCTCTTCCTAGCTGGAGGCAGACTCTCGAGTCTCCTACTAGAAACTTCGCCCGTAATCTTATTAAACTACTCCGGCTCAATCCCCGTCCTCCACATTACTTAAAATGGCGGCGCCCGGCCAGCCGTCTCCCCAGCAGATGGCCGCCATGCAGCAACAGTTTGCTGCTGAGGCCGCAAGGCGTGGCATGACGCCGGAGGAATTTGCTAAACAGCAGCGCGAACAGCTGAACGCTGAGGCTCAGAAGCACGGCATGACCACCGAACAATACGTTACCCAACTGAGAATGCGAGCTCTCGCTGCCCACCAGAGGCAGGAGGCCCAACGACAGGGTCAAGGATCTCCACAGCCAGGACAGCCCGGAGAAGAAGGCCAGCAGGCACCGCAACAATCGCAACCCCAACAGACCACGCATCAGGTTCCTGTGAACCCGTCGAATCCCCCGGATCCGAAGGCCATCGCGGTTGCGCAGTTCTTGCGCTCCCAGAACCTGAAGCCGAGAACATGTATCATGGACGGACAAAGAAAGGACATGTTCAAAGGTGCCTACTTCATGAACTCCTGGGCGAGCTGTGCGCATCATGGCTAACCGGTTATACAGTGAAACGTGCTATTCGCGCCCTCGAATCGCCCGCGTATGCTAAAGCAGCCGCAAAGAAAAATTCCCTTCTCCCCCCGGTAACGGACCGTGCCTCTGCGGAGAACGTCTTCAAGCTCCTTCCTCTGTCGCTCCTTGCCTTGCGAGTGTCCAAAGTCGATCCCCATGCAGGTCATAATCACGCGAAGCCCAAGAACCGAGTCAAGGGACTGTGGACCGTCAAGATCGAGCAACACCAGGAAACAGACCCTATGATGCACTACGTGTGGCTGTACGAGGGCCCCCAATGGAAACAGAAGGCTATGGCCGCCGCCGTGGTGGCTGGTATCTTTGCCGTTGTTCTCTTCCCATTGTGGCCCATGATGCTGAGACAGGGCGTCTGGTATCTGAGTGTCGGTATGATGGGTCTACTGGGATTGTTCTTCGCCATGTCCATCTTCCGTCTCATTCTGTTCTGTGTCACCGTCTTTGTGGTTCCCCCGGGTCTCTGGTTATTCCCGAACTTGTTCGAGGATGTTGGTTTCTTTGATAGTTTCAAGCCCTTGTGGGGTTGGCAAGAGGTATGTCTTTCATCCCGAACTGATTCTGTTCCCCCCTCTAACACACTTCCCATAGGGCAAGAAAAAGAAGAAGTCCAAGAAGACTTCAGCCGACGCATCCAAGTCCATGGAGGCCCCAGCTTCTCAACCAGCCGACTCTACCCCGTCAGCAACCACAACAGCAACACAGGCCCCGGATACTTCGGGTGCTGTGAAACGTGATCTGGCCCCTCGAGTCGAGGAGGTGACGGACGAGTAATATATAGAATTAACTACTTTGAGAGTTGCAGGTTCTTTTGCATCGTGTCGAACTGGATCATTCTTACTCGGGTATGGTTTAGGCTCCGCACCTGCGTGTTACTCCGTATCTATTTCTCCTTTGCCTTTTGGCAGTTGCTTCCTTTTGTTTGAAGTATTTATGTTGGTTCGGGCTTTTTATGGGCGAAATGATTCCAATCGTGTATGAAGGTTTCGACATATAAAAAATGCAGTTCTGCTTCATAAATGTGTGATTGCTGTGGGAAGAGGTATACTGTGTGGTCTTCTTGACAACTATATCCTATAAGAAGAAACCACTGATATTCATCACATGACATGTATAACATGCAGGGTCAATTCAGGCGTTTCAAATGCAGCATTTGCACATTTGCATATATATCACGACAGGGCCTCGTGCACCTTGGCCTCTCCATTTATGTGGACTAGGTATACACCACTGGTCACTTTTCCATCTACGGTATCAGATCGCTCAGCCGGGGGAACGGCCTTAGCATCACCAGAAGCCAGTGTAAACCGTACGCGGGTCGAAAAGCTTCCTCCCCAATCTCTTCGATTGGAGTACATATAGGAGCGGGCCGATGGCTTAGGATAGTCCCTTGGCCGGAAACCTTCCAACTGGGAAGGTCGTCTGTGAGTTGGAACGTTCCTTGCCCCCGGCGAACATGGTCATGAGCCGGTTAAAGCACAGGTGCCCTTTAGGCAAGAGGTCTCGGGATTCACGACGGGGTGAAGCCGGGAGTAGTATGTCGATGCTGCGAAGTAATGAAGGCCCTCCTTGGTCCCTACATAGCATCAGCGGTCTTTGGCTCAATGAAAGAAATCAGTTATATTGTTCCGTTCTTACCTGTGCCAGTGATGAGTGCCAACGCGTAAGAGCGTTAAGTTGATGGATATCTCTTTAATCTGATCTCCTGACACGGTTTGTCCACGCTTCTCACAAAAAGATGCGGGTGCCCCTGCAAGTTTAGTGTCTTGGGCTCCGTTTTGATGTGGTCAGCTCATGCCGTTTTGCGACCCAAAAAAATTATATGCGGTGCATTGGCACAAGCTGCATTGGCATGCTTCGCTAGCTGCTTCATCGATGCCTCGCCAATGCGGCTTGTTACACCAACGAAGACGGCTATGAGTCTAGCAGGTAGGGCCGAATCTAACCGTCGATTCGAAGCCCGGATCGCCTCGAGAGTGTCCATTCTGGTTGCTCTTGGAATGGATAGCGTGCATTGCACATTTTATGTAATAACGCTTTGGCTTAGGGGTAGATACAACCGCGGTATAATGGTGAATGGAGAGCTTGTGAGGGTACGTGGCTAGAAGAGCCCATGGCGGACACCATGATACGACTTACTCATCATGTTGATAGCGCATGGATATATGAACGAATTAGATATGATTCGTTGACAGGCTCTACAGACAAAGAAAATATGACGCATCAGATACACCTGTCTAACATCACAATATGGTATCGTTGGCGGAGATAGATTATTTCCGAGTCGTGTGGCTCTTCAGAGTTGATCAAGGGTTGATGTCGGAGTTGTCTGGACTGCGCCAACTCCGGGGCTCAACTTGGATCTACCGAATGGGAGCTTGCCCAGTCAGTTGGTACATGTAGGGATCTCTAGCATGGATGCTATCTAGGGTAATGGTACTCCGCGTATGATGTGATATGTGAGGACTTCGGAGCCTTTGTTCAGTCCGCGAAGGGTGTGGGAACCGAATCAAACCTTGACCGTGGATAGTCACTAGCGGAAAGGTGCTCATATAAGTATGCACAATGCCCTTCTCCCGTCGAAAGACACAAGACTTGTCAGATGCCAATGCTCTTCATACAACCGAGTTAGGGCTGGAAGAGTGACAAAATCACCAAGCCTTCCGCAGAAGGACAGTTGGGGAGTGAACAGTATCAAAATGTGCTCAGGAAGTTTTGCCGTTGTTGAGGTGTGACACCTACGGGCTGTTGGTGTTTTCAATTCACGAAAACATGTCTCGAGAACAGGTCATCGCGGCTTTCGGGGTGACAACATCCGAGATTATTTCGAAAGTACTGTGGCGTATTCAAATTTTTATACCAAGCCCTTTCAGGACACTCAACTGGTATGTGGCTAGATTGTTCATTTCCCCCATTCTCCGCAGGATTCCGAGCAAGGCCTGCAACGACACCTCAGTTGGTTCTATTAGAGGTCTCTCTGGGTGCTCTATCCGGAAATCAGTGTGCAGTCCAAGCCATTTAGCACCCAGGGAAATGGCTAGGGGCATAAAAAAGTGTGTTTTAAAGTAGCCCAGACGTTCGTGCTCCCGGCCTAACCGGGCAATCTCCTGTGCGGCATGAAATGCACGCTCCTGGTACGGGACCATCCTCGCACGGGAGGCTTCGTCCTTTGCAAGGGACTCCATGATAATGCACAAATAAATGACTGATGCTTGAGAAGCCATACAAGTGAACATGGCCATGGGATCGATGATCATGGGGATCGATGGATAGTCAATGGCGAGATTCTTGATCCGCCTGCTTATCATACTATAGAGCCATTCATGTCGGGCCCAGAAATCCTGCGGCATGTTGCCGTACACGCTCTCCACCGCTGACACGCGATGATGGGTCAGTGCACGCCCGGCAATTGTAACCAAGATGGTACATTCCGCCAGGGGGGAGAGCGACAGGTATTCGTTACACGCTATGGCCTCGGATAGGAAGCATTCAGGTCTGGGAGTACCGCTCTGAAATCCTACTTCCCGGCATGGAAGGCGAGTGCATATCTGTCCATGGGATGTCAGAAACCTGCATTGGGGGAGGGTTTCTTTGCTGGCAGTGCTTGATTTAATGCCGGGACTCACAACTTCTTCGTTCAACGTCAACGGCGATCCGTTGCCGATACTAACAAAGCGATCTAGGCAGTAGGCCACCCAGAAGGTCCGCCTCCTCTCTTCTAGTTCAACGAAGTCCTCCCCAGGGCCAATCTTGGCCGTGTTCGGATTGTCGAGATCATACAACTGCAGTAGCTGGACGAGGCGGAACGCCCGACCAGCGGTGATCCAACCACGGCGATAGTTAGTTCGAGAAAACTCGTAGAAGGTTAATAAGAGCCAAGCCTGAACTTGCTCAATTTGACAGACCCCCATGGCACTATCCTCGAGGTCCAGTGCATTGAGCATTGCTCGGGTCTCACTATATAGCCTGTCTCGGATATGGTCGTACTGAGCAGACTGCGCCATTGAAACTGTCCACATGGCATGTTGCAAGCATAGCTGATACTGGCTCAAGGAGTACGGGTCCAGACTCCACGCACAGGTCTTTGCCTGATTGAGGATCGGCACGACCGGATGGACCCGGTCGAAGTACAGTTGAACCCTGGAGGATCGGACACGAATTAGCTTTAGATTAATCTAGGAGGGAAAAGAAAACTTCTTTTTCTTTTCTTTTCTTTTTTTTTTTTTTTTTTCAATCCCCTCTCATCCTCACCTCTCTCTATGTCTGTCTCGCTTTACTTAAAGAAAGGGGGTGGAGTCGGCTCACAAGTCTCGCTTCATTAGGTCTGTTAACACCGTGACCGCAGACGGTGAAAATGGCCCTGACGAGAAGGCAGGAAATACTTCGGTCTGGCATGACCGGTCAACCTGGGCATTTTGTTTGAAATCATTTGGAAGTTGTGGTAAAGGTGGCTGTGGATCATCTTCCGTTGCCGTACTTCCCCTATGCACTGGAAGCTCATCCATCCCGTCGATTTCCTGCGCTTTGACCGGTAAGGTCGTCGCAGGCGGGTTGGAGAGCAAGTGTTCCAGTGCACCTGGGGAACCACACGGCGATCAGCAGCCGGGTTCGTAGGCAGAGACTGGACTGGCTACTTACAGATGCGTTTCCGCAGGACATCCGAGCCCTTGCGGGGACGTCGAGGTCTTCGGCGGTCATTCACTTGGCATTGAATCCCCACGCTGGCGCATGTGCCGCACTGTGGGCGCTGCCGGTCACAACGGAGTTTTCTCTTGCGACACTCGTCACACGCGGAGCCGGGTTGCTGGCGACTCCCTACCCGGCCCATGTTGATTGAGGTACTATCGCGAAGAATGTATGCATTCAAAGACCACAAGCTGGTGTCCTTCACACAGAAGACTAGTATTTATTATTAAATGTTACCGGATGAGTGAGTCTTGTCGTTGAATAGGAGTATACGAATGAATGAATACGACACTAATTGACTGTGAACATGACTAAATCTGTTGGATGATGGAAAATGGGGAAATGTAAGCACCACTGGGAATATTGTTAGTGCGACCCGTAGTCACAAGGAGTTCGATCCTTTGGATTCAACACGTCTGAAATATTGGCTTCTAGAAAGTTGGAAATAAATAAATAAAATAAGGAGAGAAAAAAGATTTATATAGCTATAGTATACAGCGACGACTTTCAGAATATGTACGTATGTACGTGTAAGTAGCGCACTAACCGCTCAACCGTCAAAGAAAAGTGCTGTCCCCTGCCTGGCCCGGAGAGTTCTCTGCCGCTCTGCCGCTAGCCCTATCAAGTAATCCTCAGGCACCCGGGTATCTGAGCACGACCTGGTTGCTTAGGAGCGCGTCCAAATAAGGCCTTATATAATGGCCCTAGCTGCCGCTGCCATTCTTTCTGAGAAACCAAACTATACCATTCGATTGTTCTTCTTTGTTGAATTAATAAGTGGCTCGTCACATTTCAGTAGGGAAGAGTACTAGTGCTACCTCGGAATGATAGTGGCCCTATTTGCAGATCGTTATGCGGTTCGGCAACGACTGGCAAATAAGAACCGAGGCATACTATTTTCAGGATCAAGCGAGCAAACTTCCTCAAACAGGCAGGAAAAAATTGAATGCTTCAAGAGGAACAACAGCCGGCAAGCTCTAACGTTGCAGTGGAGTATATTTATTTATATTTGTTGGGTTTAGGGAAAGGGCATCAACTCCTAATGATGACTGACAGATATAACGTACATCTTGTGACCCGTAATCATATCTGCGCCCATACAGTAGTACAAAGCAATAAAAGCAAGAACAAGTTAGGGCATTTGAACATCTCCCTCGAACCGCCCGAGGCCAGGGAGGCACTGCAAGTCGAAGGCCAAAAAGAAAATTCTACGAACTATTAGGTAAATACATCGACACGCCAATAGAATTCTCTTTTTTTTTTATTATTTCTTTTTTAACAAAAACGCTCACCAATCAACTAGCGAAATATTAATTCCTATCAATACGTCTTTTCTTTATTAGATAGGTTAGGGAGAAGATCCAAAAGTCTAAGCTGAGCCCCATCTAATACGAGCGTTGTTTTCCAAACCCGGCTTGCTTCAATTGTATGGAGGGGTTCTTTAGGTTTCATGCATCATTAGTCGTTTATTCTTTGTGGTTCGAAAATTCTATCTCTCTGCTCTCAAGATGAATTACCCACTAGTATTAGTAGTTAGAGTCTAGACACTACCCGTAGTGAGGGATGCCGATTGTTTAGTATTGGATATTGCGGGTTATTCCGTAAGATGCCCCGTAACCTAGGCTAATTCTGTGGGGGCCTTAAATTGGAGATAGGTGGAAAAGGGGGAGGATGGTTAACTACGGAGTGCGTCGTAGTTTCAGAAGATTCTACTTGGTGAAAGCTACTGGGGATTTGGAGCATATACCTTTTAGTTTTCGTGGAAGAGAACGTCGATCGGCTTTGGAGAAAGGAAATACTAGTTCGATCAGAGATATAGTATCTAGATGGTTGATACTAACTTGATCGACATTCTCGGGCTTCGTCTAACTTTTCAACTTTCGGGGTAAGGGAGAGATTGAAGGTTATATTGAACATGGTTGCATAGTGTCCAGGGTTGTATTTGCACTCTATTGATAGGTACTCATTAACTTCGAGGTACAGAGCACGTGCTGCTACTAGTAGTATTGTAGGTAGCCGGGGTATATACAAGGGACAGTTACTCCGTAATGATTGATCCCTACAGAACCAATGCCGATACGAAGAACTGCCGGTTCCGTCCAGGAAAAGGAATTACTCCGTTGGGGAAGGTCATAAAAAGATCATTCACAAATCCATGTTGATCGATCAGCTAAACTAGTAATAGTGGAGTTGGACCCGTACCTCGCTTTCTCCGCGGCGATGTATGTCATTTGCGTGAATTTTAATTCGTGCTCCAAGAAGCTTCGCTTGGTACGGGATAATGGTATCCTTAATTACGAGGCACTAGACTAATAAAGACCCCTTTTGCAGAGTCCATGTGTCGGGTGCGATCCGACACTGTGGACCCAATACGGAAGCACAAGCTTTTCCCAAAGTGGAGTATGGTACCGCAGATCGTTATGCCGGATGTGCGATGGGAACGTTTGCCGATGATTCGGTCCGGTACTGAACATAATATGACAGATACGTACTGTTAGCTACGTGATTGAAAAGGGGAGGAACCAA
Source organism: Aspergillus alliaceus (assembly GCF_009176365.1). Classification (NCBI taxonomy): domain Eukaryota; kingdom Fungi; phylum Ascomycota; class Eurotiomycetes; order Eurotiales; family Aspergillaceae; genus Aspergillus; species Aspergillus alliaceus. The sequence continues at coordinate 476,803 of NW_022474695.1, forward strand.
GCTGGGGTATCACCAATAGTATCATTAGAACTAATTATATAGTCATCAAGGGGTAATTTAGAATAGAAAAGCAACAAAAAGGAGAGTATCGGAAGATAAGGGAAGATAATGGTTAAAAGAAAAAGGTGAAAGAGGCCAGAGAAAAACAAATTAAAAGAGGGACAGGGCGGAGAAAGATATATTTTTTAAAAAAACAAAAGAAATTGAAATGAAAATAAAAAAAAATTAAAATTAAAAAAAAGGCGGGTACGGAGGTGAAAAAATTCATGCACACATCATCTACTATTTCTTTTGTGTCCGTGAAATTCGTTTGGGTCTGCTGGCTCGTGCGAGATCTCGATGGTCGTTTCCTGGTACACTCCATGACCTAGGTCGGCCATTTCCATGTCGCCCTTGCGAAGGTCTTCAGTGGAGTCACCGTCGTTGAGTGTGTCGTGCAGTCCTCGGCGTAGACGAGACCCCACACGCATCTTCTTGGTCTCTCTCGTAGCAGTTGTAATATGTGTCTGATACGCGTTCGAGTTCGAGTATGCATACATCTTGTCTGATGTGCTGACCTCCGTATCTAATAGCAAGTGCCGGCGGGTCAACGTGTACACAGTCACGTCTACCAGCCCCGACAACGCCATTAGGGACCCGGCCACGGCAAAGTACTCCCTACTGGGAACAATGTGTCTGGCTGTCGACATGCGGCCTGCTGCTAGCGGGAGAGATAGGACCAGATATACGAGTGGATAAATAACCATGTAAATGACGACACGGTTTAGTCGCTTCAAACTTTCTTGGTGCCCTTGACGGAGCATCGCTGCCTGGTTCATACGGCGCCGCAGGTGGAAGAATAACATGCCATAGAGGACGATGGTTCCGAATTCAGCAAGGAAAATCCACAGATAATGAGCCCAGAGACGTTCTATTTCATGTTCTGGGCCAATCCAGCACTGAACGAATGGGGGTAAGTACTTTTTCGTTCTTGATTGTGTTAAATGAGCTAACTTACCCAGCCGGCCTCGGAGATAACGAAAGTTTTGGAGCCAAATAGCCCAACAGGAACCAAACCTAGCACAATGATGAAGACCCAGAGTCCTATGACACAGGACACAAAAGTCCTGTGTGGGAGTTGGCGCCCCCTCAGCACGACTGCGCCAGTGTGCATCGCAATCGCCAAAATAAACAACCCACTGCCAGGATCACCGGTCTGGATCCACCAGCCTTGAAGGACGCAGGCAGCACTTGGATAGTATACATATCCACGTGAGACCCAATGAAGGCATAGTAAGAAGGCAGTCGCTTGTTGTATATCGACCAGAAGAAGATTGTAAATCAGAACGACGTACTGATTGGCGGCAAGGGGATGTTTATAGTAGCGCCGCCAGAAGATAAAACGGTAGGTGAGGAAACTGAGTAGGCAAAATGAGGCAGTAAATGAACAAAGTGCGATAATGCCCATGGCAATAAATCCTGCTTTATGCCCGCCTTCGACAGGCTGCTCCGTAGCATCTTGTCGTCTGGTGAGTTGAGTATAGTGAGTATCCTCACTATTTAGAAGGTGTAGCATGCGAATGAGGGCTAGCATTGTTCATCTCTTGCAACGGAATGTCTGGATCAGGGATTCCCGGAGTTCCAAGTCTGTAGGAGAAGACGAAGTTATATAACCGTTTAGCATCGAGGTTTTGGCACGGTTCCTGGTCCATAATTTGGAAATCCTGCTATCCCAGCTAAGCTCCTCATGAAAAGCTTTTCTACCCCAAGCTTTACTTAGAAGGGGCTCCAGGTCGCTAGATATATGGGGCACTTCATGGTTCCAGAATTGGCCATCGTTTGGTACACACCGACGAACAACCCATAATGGCATAGTGCGAGGATAAGTCGGATGTACGTAGTTTTACACGACATGCCAGATGAAGATCCACCGTCGGGGCCAACATAGCCCCCCTCATCCCTACTAGCCAAACTACTTGATATTGTGGCCGAGAAAGTGGGCAAATAGTTCCGGACATGATCGGCATTCCCAATGGTTTGGATCAGGATGATCTTGGTGGGTTGTAGGGGCTCTAGGAACCAACTACCGCCGCAGAAAGACCAGCGCCAGATGATAAATTTAATGACCGTATGACAAAGCACGTACTCGGGAGTGGTATCCTCGTGAAAATCCGTTAGCCCATGTGGGTACTACATTTCGTAAAGTCTCTTTGGAGTCACGATTCACCTATTCACTATTAATTATGTGGAAGGTATCGTGCCGGCAAGTTGTAAGAAAAGCCAGTGCAGTCATTATACTCACAAGGCGATTCAGAGATTCCGATTCGAAATAGCTCTTGCGCTCTTTTGGGAGCGATACTGACGGAACTTCTACCAGCAGGGCACCCAGTCTGATGGATCCCGATCATTAAGAAGCTAGTGCGAGTCCAACTAATGAGCTCGATTCGACCCACAGACAAAGATACTCTCCGTAGAGAGGGTAGGGATTGGCAGTCAACCGCAATCGAGAACTTCACTACTAGAAAACTTGGCAAAAGTCATTAGCAATTTAAAATTGAACCTTCTCAAAATGGGCAAAGCTGGTCAATGCCCCGGATATAATCGCAGAGGGACCGAGGGTCTCGGGTAATTTGAGTGAATGTCTCTTAGTTCTCACAAATGACAACAAGAAAGAGGGAAAGTGTTCAGGAAGGGTCGATAGCATGAAATGACCTGACTTATTAAGACCAGTAGCCTGAGGCGGCTCCCTGTCACCTGCCTTGTCCCTTTTCCAGATACGGATAAGTCTTGCTATAGTGACTAAAGGCAGTACTCCGAACCTCCACCTGCCCTTCCTTCCATGCCCTGCCCTCGTGATAACTAGAGCATGGCCACAGCATGGATTTTAACTTCCGCCTTTCGAGCTTAGATGGGAAGTATTGTCGCTGATCGAATGTTGTCCGCGATGTCGAACGATCTTCAGGGGCCCTGCATCTACCAATCCGGGTTTCGAGAGCTCAAATAAAATGTAACGGCAATTAGGGCGATGATACTTTTCAATCACATCCCGAGTCTCTCAAACCATGGTTCGCTGTTAAGGTAAGAACCATTGGGTCTCTATAGAACAGAGTCCCTGAGCGCGAACCATGGTCGTTTGAACCCCAGAAAATCGCATTTTGCCGTATCCTAAAGCAGGAACAGGACAGCCAATGACTAAATGGCAATGATCAATGTCAATTAAGAGAAACATATAGGAACACTTCTTGAACTTCCTTTTGTTGGTCTCCTCCAATCCTTTAGCGGGAAAAAAATATCCATTGCCCGGATTACGCAAAGTTACAGTTCTGGACTTGTGGACGACATGTCCAATGCGACCTGCAATGTTGATAGACCAGCGCAGAAAAAAAAAACTGATGACATATCTCGTTAGAGTATTTATTTTTCAACAACAATTGCCCAGGCCCCCCGTTTTATTTCCTATAAGAACATTGTGGTACCACAGCCTCATCTTACCTTCTCCCTTAAAATGAAAGCTCATTAGGTTTGTCGTGTTGTGTTGCTTGACTATTAATTCCTAGGTAATGTAAGGCTCCCAGTGGACCTTGAACGGTATGATTAATTTCTTGCTGCAGATTTCAGGCGTCCCAGGTCTGCCTGTGTGAGACACACAGATACGATTGAGGATATAATTAGCTATGGAGATATATTCAATATATTGAAATATGCTGCATTTCTCGATAAATTCGGTGGGTGGTGCTATTTCCGGCAACTTTTCTTGGCACCAACTGATGAATGACAGGTGAATTCAATATGAATGAGAACTCACCGCTTGAGGGCGTCAACAACATGACCACAACGTGACATCAGTGGACAAAGAATGAAATTGGCATCTCACCATGTGCGACACTCGGAGTCCCCATGCACCCGAAGATGCCGAAGAGCATTGCTCGTTTTCTTTTGACTTGTTGCATGACTGACAACATCACACGTCAATGCAACCTATGGATAGAGGGGACCAACTGACTGATCGTCCGCGTCATCCCGCATCGGGACAGACGAAGCCACAGCGGACGCCTAAAGCTATACCCTAGTATATGTATGTCTCAACCGGGGTCTAACCCGGCATCATCTGACTGGCCCGGAGGCGGAAAATCTCCCCAGTGACTGTATCCCCGCATCGATCTCCGCCGGCCTCAAGAGCCAAATCCAATCATCAGATGAGGGGATTGTCTCACTTTGCCGTGTGAATTTCCCCGCCGCACCTGGCCTGCGATTGCTCCGGTTTCAAAAAACTTGCAGGAAAGTTCTATCATCACGTTTCTATTCCCGGTCACCAATCGCCGAACTATACGAGATAGCAATGTAGTGTCTCGCGAACGGTGGCGAGGCAACCGTGGATGAATGCTATCATAGCTCCCAAAAGCGTTGAAAATCGAGTATATAAACCCCCTCGGTATCTCATAGACTGACTCTACAACTCCAAGCTCATCAATTCAACTACTCTCCAAGTCTCAAAAGGCTTACCAGACTCAAGTGTTCCCACAACCTTTCTTCTGAAGCAAAATTTTCTACTAAAACTTCCATCACAATGAAATCTTTCGCTTCCGCCTCTCTTCTGACTCTCATCTCTTTGGCTTTGGCCGCGCCCGTGGAACAATCAACTGACGCTACTACCGCCGCTACCATCTCCGTCTCTTACGACCAGAAATACGATGTTGCCGGCAGCTCCCTCACCACCGTCGCCTGCTCTGACGGCGTGTACGGCCTTATCAGTCGAGGCTATAGCACCTTCGGCTCCCTCCCGAACTTCCCTAACATTGGAGGCGCCCCTACTATCCCCGGTTGGAATTCCCCCAACTGCGGAAAGTGCTATCAGCTCCATTACAAGGCCGGCAACGTCGACAAGTCCATCTATGTGCTTGGCGTTGATGCGGCGCCCGGTGGCTTCAACATCGGCCTGCAGGCTATGAACACTCTGACGAACGGATTAGCCGAGCAGTTGGGTAGAGTCAATGTGGAGTACACTGAGGTCGCCGGGTCGAACTGCGGACTCCCTTAATGGACGAAATTGTCTTGATTGGTTGATATGATGAATCATGGATTGCATAAACTTAGTATCTAATTATAACTTCTCATGTGTTCTATTTCAGCATGCGATTTAGTACTAATGCGTTACGCGGGATAACATAATAACAATAAATTCGATTCCGAAAGTGGAGATGGTATCTTTTCGTGATCTATGATAGTAGCTCTATTCAAACAGTGTAACGTGTCTATCATGGCGCACACGCGTCCTTAATGTACAGCCTCCAGCATCTCCTCCACTCTCCCAAATTTGGAACGGGGCTTACCGATCTGCTGGCCCCGCTCACGTTCAGCAGCGTCAATCCGCTGCCAATCCTCCCACGTTGTTACCTGCACGCCTCGCTTCTCGGCCTCAGGACGCACGCCCTCCCAGCCAAGTCCTGTGCTGTGACCGGGGCCATTCAGAAGAGACCCCTTGCCTCGGCCATTGCCCAAATCAGCAGCCACCACATCTGCCGTTGTAAATGCGTCTGTCATGGTTGTGGCGATAACACCCGTAGGCCCGCGTTTGACCCAGCCAGCACAATACAGTCCCGGAAGGTGTGAGATAATCGATCCATCGGGGAGCTGCTCGTTATCCCCTGTATGCATAGGGCTAGTGACTCTACCGAATCCATCGTTGGGGATCACGCCGCGCTTCGTGTCAAATTGAATTCCCAGGTCTTCCAGCCCAGGCAGAGGTAGTGATTTGTAGCCAACACTCCGGAAGAATGTATTAGCGGGGATGTGGACCTGCGCTCGCTGACCGCTGGAAAGGTACTTGGGCGTCACCTTGGCGGTAGGAAGATATGGACCCGCAGGGTCTAACTCATTGCGGGAGAACTTAACGTCTGACAGGCGGTATGGATGAACTGGGGACCAGTTGAGGCATTCCGGTGACAGGAGAAAATCTAAAGACCAAGACTTTGCAGAAGTTGCTGGATCATTACTGGATCCCTTTGCAAGGAGCTGGATAAGCCGTTTCTGGGCTCTGGGGAGGGCATTCATGATATCGTCCGGCGGGAACAATTCCTTACGGACCGGCTCGAACGACACGGATGGTAACTGGAGCAACTCGCGAAGCTCTTTGATGGTGAATGCAGCCTACATGTGGTCAGTATCGATAGAGAATGCCAGATAACATGTTCGAAGTCGCTTAGCATACCTGCATCGGGCCTCGACGGCCAACCACATGAACCCGCTTAATTTTGCTCTTGGCCAAGGTCTCCACGGCATAATCCGTTATATCAGTTTTACGTAAGGCATTAACATCTGACAGCAAGATTCTCGCTACATCAAGCGCAACATTGCCTTGCCCGATGATCACCGCATTTTCGCCAGCTGTCAGATCCGGTGCGAGGTCGCGGTGTTCGGGAAGACCGTTGTACCATCCGACAAATTCACGAGCCGAGTATACATTCCTACAAGCTTTCTCTCCGGGAATATCCAGTTCCTTATCCTTCGGAGCTCCGTACGCGAACAAAATAGCGTCGTAGTGTGGCTTAAGCGTCTGAAGAGGTAGGCTTTCGCCAAGTTCAATATTGCCAATGAAATTGAATCGAGGCGATGTTGCGACTTCTGTAAATTTTTCCTCGCAATTCTGCAAAGTGGTTAAAGCAAGCCAATTATAGCATACAAATACCGGCCGGGTGCAATAATTGAGAAAGCAATTGGTCTCAACGTACCTTAACTTCCGGATGGTCTGGCGCTACTCCATGTCTCACCAATCCGAAAGGCACGGGCAATTTCTCATACATGTCGACCACCACATCTTCGACTTTTGCCAGCAACCTATAAGCTGCATAGAAGCCCGCCGGTCCCGAACCTACAATGGCAACACGGGACGGCCGATCTGTCTGGACGGACTGACTATTATGACGTCGCTGCCATGTTTGTTGCGGAAGAAGACGATGCCGTGAATGGCGAAGTGGAGATCGGATGATCTGCACCGTACACTGCGAGCAGATGTAAGGTACACGCTGGAGGTTCATCGTGCTTGGGCCTTGAGGTGGTAGAGTTTAATTAATTGATCGATCTGATCCATTCCCCCATCGATAAACGACGATGACAGCCCCCACGTGACCGCTTATCGGACCGGTTGCCGCGCCGACTATCGGGATGTTGACGATCAATTCTACAGCGACATTCAGGCACGCTCAGCTCTCGCATGACGCTTCTCGGACACTTTTCTCCTCTGACATTCCATTGTTCCATGGTTCCGTCCTTTGTTCCTACATGCCATCCCCATACTTCAATTCCTACCCCAACATTCTTTTCCCTTAAGGTTATTGCGCCTACTATCACTCGTCTCCCCGCTTTCTCGCGTGGGTGGATGCGTCAGTAATTATTAAGTCGAAGATTCTTCCTTCGCGACAATGGGGGAGTCGTCGCCTCCATTCCTTTACGGCACCCCTTCAGCTTATAGTTTCCGTGGACCGAATGACCGTCCTTTCAACCCAAAGGCTGTGACACAGGCGAGCTGGACTCGTCCACCGTCAAAGCCCAAGCCAAAAGGACCGCTGGTTAACTTTAACAGGCACCCGGACTCCGTACGTAACCTGTCTACTCTCTTATGCCACCTTATTTACTAACAATATGGCAGTACTGCAACATCCCAGATGGCAAGTCCAAGTGGACTCCAATGAGCCCTAAGACCAAGAATAGGGTGATCTACGGGCGAAAGGCACAGCTCGGTTTGCGCACTGTACAGCTGATCGGAGCCCTTGGATCGTTGTTCTGCGCTATTGTTATCAAGAATGCTGCAGCAACTGTAATATGGATTGTACGGGTCGGAGTAAGTACACACCTAATTCAGTCAGGCGTCGAATTGAATGTTGCTCTAACAATTTAATTAGCCATCTGTAGCAATTTTGCACACTCTTTATGGTATCTATCATGTCTTTCGCCCTATCACAAGACCTCCAGGCTCCCAAGCCAGCTACATGTTATTTTCCGGAACCTTCGACTTTGGCTTGATCCCTTTCTACATATTCGCGGCATACTTGGGCTTCAACCAATACACTGACAATTCATACCATTGGAGTACTTTGCTCAGTTCGGACTTGGAGATCACGACAAAAATCGCCCAAGCCACGTTTCTGTTGAGTGTAATTAATGGGGGACTGCATGCGATTTCTCTGGGAATTTCAATTTTCCTAGGTATCATATTCCGCAAAATCAGCCGTCTCCCTCCGGATCTAAACCCATTGGAGGACAATTTGACAGCCCGTCCCCACAAGCGAAACAAGTCTGAGATCACCAAGAAGCATGCTAGTAGCTCCACTTTGGACTCCACCATGTCGGGGGAGACTCTTGTTGGTGCTCCTCGCACTATATCTTTTTTTCATACTCGCGCTAAAGCATCGGAGGGTGGTTCGAGTAATTTCTCCTCAGACACGAGGGAGAACAGATTATCTCAAATGACCATGGCTTATGACCATACGCCACACGACGAACATCCTATGCCGCAGATGCCTTTCGCTCAGCAGGCAGACACTGCAGAGCACATGATGTATCAGCTCCCTGACCAAGACGAAGATGTTTTCGCGAGGCCGACAACCAGAATTTCATACAACACGCCAGTACGAGAACCGTCTCCAGATGTACCAAGTCGATCTCAGTGTGTGAGCCCAGCTTCAGAAAACTGGATTGCGTACCCATCACGGTCTGCTTCCCCCGTGGAAGGACAGAATGAAAACCTGTTGCATCGCGAGCCTTCTTCCGCGTACAGTAGAACTACCGACACTCCAGCCTCCACGAACAATGGGCCTCTGGATTGGTTTAACAGTCAGCGCATTGGATGGGAACTCGAAGAGACCATCCGGGAGGATGTACGTGGTGAATATGAATCTATTCCGATCCAGGAATATTATGGACACGATGATGAAAACCATTATCATCCTCAACAAAACGGGCTTTACGACAATGCTGAACAGGATATTGGGGATCATCGCATTCATATTTTCCAGGACCAGGAAGAGCGTAGAGAATCTTCCGATTCGCTTCGCGTCAATCCGTTGGCACTAAACCCACCCACTCCCCAGCCTCCTTTCGATGAAACACCTGCAGATACAACCCACAGTGGCCGTATGGCACTTGTGGACATTCCTAATCTCTCCCCTAACCCACCAGCCGCAGCACCTCCCGTTGTGAGCCCGGAAAAGAATGGTCGATTCTATGGCGAACTTGAAAGCACGACTGGACTTAGTATCCCTCGAAATGTCAGCAATCGCGATGAGGGTACGCATGGCTTAGGAAGGAAGAAGAGCAAACTTATGAAACGCAGAAGCCAGAAGATGGACACCTACGGCGCTCTAAAGCAGAATGACGACGCGATTACTGATAATGAAGACGGGCTTACGGTCCCCACTAAGAGTCGTATGACAGCCGACGGCGACCGTAAGGGTCGTGTCGTCAGCAACTCTGGGGCTGATGTCAGCCGTAACATGGGCAGTGGATCGTCCCTGTCATACGGAAACTACATCGCGGGGCTTGGAGTCGGAAGAAGACGAGATGTCAGTGGGAAGATTGCAGAGGAAGGTCGAGGTGGCATGACCAAGCCCGCAGGCGAGAAACCAGCCACCCGAGCTGCTGGATGGGCTCGCTTTGCTGGCCTGTAGGGTTTTAATCTCCTGGCGTTTCTGAAGCAAGAAAGAGCTCTTGTTCAGTCTTGAGCTACATTGCAATTTGGTAATCTGTTTGGTCATGATGGAATTTCTTTTACGATGTTTGATGGATGTTTATGGTATGATACTCCCTTGATTCATGTATGTAGTAACGTAAATCTCGCACGAATTCAGAAGAACATTGAACAATTATGCAGTGGCCATTGATATGACCCCATCATAGGACTCACAGTATTGTGAAATGCTAGAGATTATTAGCTAGGATGGATGATAAAGTTAGTAACCTATATTAACAATCCTAAAGAAGTGTCTCTGTCATAGCCAATGGCTCGATATGGACGTTAAGCTTGATTAATAATAATAATAATAATAATAATAATAAAGAAGTTCAAAACCTCTTCATATCTCAAAGAACCCCAAGGATGGCCTAACAATATTTTGTCCTTCCCCTGGTTACATACAAAGATAAACAATGAACCAAACACCTTCAACAAGCAAAGATCAGACACAAACCCTCAAAGAGGCAACATGCAATGCCTGTTCGTATACACAAATTGCCCCCATATCGTCGTCAAATTCAGTTCAAGACTATCAACGACAGTCTCCAACTTCATACGCACCAGCAAGCCAAGCTGATTCACGGCAGAAGTAAAGTCCGGCTCCTCATCCCTGTCGAAATTCCCCATGCTGAGAGATATGACACCGTTCCGGTCACTATTGTCCGTGTGCATGATGGTAACAGCTTCGCGGTCCGGTCGGCTAGGATCACCTAGGCTTATCAATTTCAAGCATTTTTCGAGGGAAGCGCTTGCCTGTCTTAACTGACGCATTGCGTCGTGTACCGTTCTCACCTCTATGCTACAGCCATCGTCCATGTTGGCGTTGACTTGGACGTATAGCCCTATGGAGAAGTTGTCGAGATTGTTGAGTCCTAGTGGGATGCCCATGTTGTTTGTGTTGTGGATTGTTCGAGGAGAATTTGACTGTTTTTGTCTGGTAATTAGTGATAGAGGTATGTTTAGGAGAGCGAGAAAGATGGAAACAAGACACTGTGCTATAGGTTCCTTAGGGACTTGAGGTTTTCTTTATACTTCTTTGAATAGCCTCACAATTCAGATGTCAACATGAAATGAAATCTTCCATGAAGCAGTTCCCCACAAGGAGCGCTGAGAAGAATGGATCTGTAGATATATCAGATAGGCATGATTGTATTTTCGTGCTCAAAGAGCTCTTTGAAGTCGACATCTTGTTGACCTTGTTGTGTCTGTAGTGGAATTGCGTTGTAAAAAAAAACTATTCTAGATATTGTCTGTATATAGACGAGGTAGGACCTTAGCCGATAGAAAGATAGATAAACTATCTTTCATTATAAATAGTTGCGAAATACCTAGAGGGAATATCTTTGCTATCTGGCTTGTTCCTGCAACTATATGATCTTTTGGGGCCCTCCAGGTAAGAAGACTGTCTTTTGGAACTTACATAGGGAAACCTAGCCACAAGGCTTGTATAAGTGGGGTTTATCCAGATAATGGGGGAAATAAGCACAGTCAGAGTGTAATACCCGGACAGGATAAGGGAAGTTGACGTTCCTGCTGAATCTTTGATTTATGCGCATGGCATGGTTTATACAAGAATACATTGTTGCTGGTTGCGATTAGCAACAATAGACGTGGTGGTGGTCATTGTCGGCAAGGATTTAAGAGCAAAGCAGCTTAGGTAGATCTCGGACCTGGATCGCTAGTACCTAGGTTGGGGTGAATAGACATTCTGGATTAGTCAATACAATTCAAATTAAGGCCCTCTTCATACCTGATACTGACCGAATTATCATACTAGACAGACTCACGCATCTCCAGTAGCCCCTTTGAATCTATATCAGGGTCTATCCTATAATATATGACCATATCAGTCCAAGTACGGGGCATTTCCACCTTGGCTTCAACGAGGCCGTTGTGCGGCGGTGCTCAGTAACCCTAAGGCAAGAAGAAGAACCAGAGCTTCATAACAAAAATTAATACTTGATTGAGATTACATTAAAGGATTGTTCTGTTTGCCAAAGAATAGGCAGACGTTCTCCATAAACTCATTCCTTACCATCAAAACAATCAGAGGACTAGGCAACATCAGACAAAGAGAGTGCTTCACAAGAAATCAAGTCATCGACTCCGCACCATTAGTCTTAAATACCAAGAAACGACGAACTAGGGTCATTGATCCTTGTATAGTATTTCCACAATTCCTCCAGCAGCTGTTTCTGCGCCTCGTCCTTCACCCCTTCGCTTGGCCCCTTCCCTCGAGGATGCTTCTCGGTTAAGGCAATGGAATAGAAACCATCTTTCCCTCCATTATTGTCTTTAGTGAACTTCGCTTTCAAGCTCCCGTTCTTCAAGCAACTGATACATCTGCTGATGGCACGGTAGAACGGGTCGTCCTTGAATATTTTGTCCCAGTTCAAACCTGGTTCTCTGATCTCGATATACCAGACTATCTCTTCATTTGGATCTTCACGAGTCATTGACTGAAATATTTTCTTAAAACTACTTTTGGCTATGCTTATCAGGCAGGGTTCATTCGATAGATAGCTGCTATATGGGAGAACCAAAGATCAGAAAGGTGGAAAGAACTACCTGATATAGAACGCATTTCGAGAGATTCGGGAATATCTTTATAGGCGAGCCATTTAACTCTCACCCTCGAGAGGCGATGCGCATGTGCTGGATTGTGAGACCTTCCCTCAATCACTGTAGCTTGTTTGTGGTACCTTCGTTTGAGTCACTAGACAGTAACTACCCGCTGGGCTTCACATTTTGGCCGCTCCTCCTTCTCAGTGTTGTTTCACAGTCATTTATAGCGGCCGCGTGGCACTGTCTAGAGGGGAAAAAGTCTACTGATCCCTTGTGGGAGGACAGAAGCGGCTCTGTATCGTGAACCGCGGAGTATTCCGGGATCAAGTAGATTCGTGATCTGAAGGGAGGTCTTCTGATCCTTTGTCTAACACATCCCAGTTGAGGATATGCATAAACAGATCCCCCAAGTTAGTACTATACATGTAGAGTACCGTGTATCTCCACTTTGGCATCGTAGATCCGACCAGGCAGCCTGTGTAATTTGTACCATTCTACGCAAACACTATGGTTCATTATGCACAACTAGTAGCTCTAGGCGTAGTGCACACCGATGATCTGTTTCTAAATCAGGCTTTATAAAAGTCTAAATTGTTTCTCTATCTATTAATTATTGTCAACACGCAGGATGGCATAAAGGCTTATCAGGGATGGGAGCTGCAGAGCTAATAGGAACGGCCTTGTTGTTGACTCGGAGCCATGTCGGCTTTGACTTTAAGGGATGGTGGCGATATTTGTGCCTAAGCCGTATACAGAGTAGACGAGGGTATCGAGGAGCTAAGTAGAGTTCTTGGGAAGCAACGTTTCTATAGCTTCGAGGTCCGCGTTGGTTTTGCTGCCAGGAGATAAACGGGGCTTAAGTATGCCATCTTTTGCAACACGAGGCTTGCCTAATGAGACCACCACCCCCCAGCACTAGCATCAGTTCTCGTCTCTACAAGGGCCATATCCACGGTTTAATGGTTCTATATATGGCATACATACATCCAATCAAGACCCAAAACTCCCTCTACAAAGCAACCGAACAACAAATTTTCAACAAACAGGTTTCAATTCCCACTCAAACTAACACAACCCTAACCATCCTAAACCCCCCCCCGCCCCAGCAACAGTTCCACCCCAAAAACACCAACATCAATAACGGTAGCCCCTCAAAGCCTTCGCTTCCGAATATCAGCCTTAATATCTCGAGCATTATGCAATAACGTAATCGTCTCCTTCAGCTTATCCCAAGCCATATCGTAAGTCGGCATCTCCCCCGCCGGGAACGTGCCCAGGCTAACACAGAAAAGACGAGGCTGGTTGCGATTATCCTGAACCTCGATCGCGATTTCCTGCTGCTTCTGCGCTTCGGGGACAATCACGTAGGTGTTGAAACATGCTTTAATCACTTCTCGGGCGAGCTTGGAGTCGCGTTTGCACTCGTTCCAGGAGAGGTGGCGGTCCCAGAGGAGGCTGCTCACGGGTAACTGAGCGAAGTATTCGGTCCAGATTCCTTTGTTGGTTGAGGTTGAGGTCATATTGGCTGTTTATTTGTTGGTTGATGACAGATAGAGAAGTATTAGAGGAGAATGGGGTTGGTGATGGATTTGGGAGCCTATATATACTTGAGTGGCCTGTTTGTGTCCCTAGGGGATATACATGCAGATAGGGAGATATCCATAGTTTCTAGAGCTTTAGTTGGTTGCGGCTTGTTGTTGGAATTTACTGAAGGCGTTGGTGCTGAATATATCAGTAGAATCATGTTTCCATCGGTGCTCTGCAACTAGGGGCTTCCGTTCACTTCATGGAAATAGCTTACACAGGTTTCAACAATTAGGAAAGGGTGATGTTCCTAAGTGAAATTTGTTTGAAACTGTACGTAGCATGCACAAGGACTCGATATGACAATAGAAATTGCCTTGCCGCCTAGAAGATACTAAGTGTCTTCAAAGAGATGGTAAGGAGCTCTATTGTGTAACTATACCTTTCGACACCAAGAATAAACTATTGAATAGCTTTGAAATCTAGGGTTTTGACTTTAATATTTCTGGACTTTCTCGAGTTGGTTATCTGCGAATGTTTGTTTTGAGCTGTGGGTTAAGGCCATGGAGCTCTAACAGGGAGCCTTGTGGAATAGCGCAACCTAGAGCGCTAGTCTAACAGGCAATCTAATGGAACGCAGGTCTTCATCTTGCTCTCATAAATTTTGAAGATCTTCCTCCAGGCCGGTTCCCATGTAGTGGTCTAGATCAGGTTAGATTTGCTGCATCAGGCAAGGCGCCCCATCCCCAATGAGCCGTCGACCATGTAAGGCTGCCTTGTACCTTTTGTTAGTTAACCTCACAGGGGTACCGTCCTTCTTCAGTCTACACTTCTCTTTGCCATATTGCCCTCGTTCATCTTCTGCATATGTCTAGTACAGAAGAAAACCAACTCACTCAGTCTGTAGACGGTAAGCCACAGGTAAGGATCCTTTACCCAGACCCCAATTTTGTAGTCCCCATCCAGATAGCATCCATGAAAAGATTAAACCCAGTAACAATATCCTATCCGGAGTGGCATAATGATAGCACAGATATCTCTTTAGATTATCGTCAAATTCGGATCACACGTCACACCTAGCGAGGCGAAGTGTACAATATTCATTGACCAAAATACGGAAACTATACCTGTTCCAAAAGTATTTATGAGCTACTCTTACGGCCCAATCCACCGAGATATTATATTAGTCTATTCGACGCTTACATGTTCATGAGCTTTATATAAGGTCTGGGAAACTTACTGACCGTACCGTAAAAAGTCAGGTTACCAACCCGCTGGAAGGGTATAACTGCGAACTCCGCCAGGTTAGCTACAGCCATAGTAACTATATAGGCTAGGTTGATCTTAGCCCTGTTACGGATCCGATCTTAGAGAGTCATCGCACCAAAGTTTAGTGATACTCCACGATATGTTATCCGCAGGGACTAATACATATAAGAGCCATTTAATCTTGAAAAGGCGTTTAATCACACATTTATCAATATATATTAATTATCAGAGATCTAAACTAAAGACTTCTTAACTAGTATACTTTCCTAGAGAAGATATCAAATCATATTCACCCATAGTGACCTACGTCACTGGAATATCATAGTTAATGATAAATATACCAGTGAAATTGTAGACTAGGAGTTTAGTGGCTGGTATCCCGAATACTAGGAATTCCCAAAAGCTCTCTTTATATTTGGAAGTGGCGGAACGATTGGACCGATTACCTAGTACAAACTCTTGATCCTTATTACCCCGAATTTGGGGCCCACTCGTTCTTAACCGAAACACTATGGTGCTAATGGCTCTTATGCACAGAACCGGTATGTAGTCCATCCTCACCCCCACCGTAACATCATGACAAAACCTGCCGGCACCCCTGAGATCAAAGCGCTGTCAAAACACATTTAAATAGTTGAGACCTTCCAGACTGAGACAGACAGAAGGAACTCGAATACGAGCACATATCCCAGTAACATACTCCTTAAAATAGCGATGCAAGCCTGCGCAATGTACATATACAATAGGTACGCATACGTCCAAGGGTTACTCGAATGCTGTCTGTGCATGTAGAGCTTCAGCCCTAACTATCTAACCTTCTCTGTTCCGTCTCGCCCTGTCCCGTCGCGTTCTTCTCAGGGCATTCTAGTGATAGATAAGGCCGCATCTGGGAAGTGCATGTAAGTAACAAACTCTACTAATTTATTGTAAGAGTAGCTATCAGAAAGTTCAAATGAAAAAGGCTCTTGATGGAGATACCACAGAACTATCAAAAGCTTGGGAGTCTGGTGGCAACAACCTGAATATGTATTATGCCTAGGAACATTTATCGAGTTGCTGCTCTATGCAAATACTTTATTAATGGAGGCTTTTGAGCAAAAAAGAAATGGATGTTACTGCCTAACCTCCTTTTTAAATGTGGGTACGCAGGACAGAGCTTATATACCCAGGAAAATATAAGAAAAGTGAATGTACTCCAAAATTCCATAAAGTAAGCTCTATAGTTTACTACGAAAGAAAGGAAAGCCACAAATCTACTAGTGCATTCTTGGCCAAAACATCAGAGTAACGAATAGCACTAAATAGAAAACATAGCATCTTAAGAGAGGCTTACTCAAAGTTACCACCCCGTGCCGTCCACATTTCTCAGTCTTGATCTGGCTCAGGTGAAGGTACATTCGAAGCCCAATGACGCCCACTCCGATTTGTTAACCTCGAGAAGGGATAAGATGCGATGACTCATATTTTGATAGTCCAGTCTTTATGGCGCAAAGGTGTCCCAGCATTGCTTCTTCCGCTTTTGCCTCGGTTGGTTTACCTTTCCCTTTGGATGTCTTCACCTCTACGCAGTAGATACCTTCTGTACCACCATGGTTAATATCGGTGACGGTCAGTTTCACTGACCCATTCTGGACGGATTGATAGGCGCTAGCCGCAAATCTTTGGATCTCTTCTGGGTCGATCTCGGTATTCGGGTCGGCGTAGTAATTTCCCAAAGATATGAATTTTGACTCGACAGATACGATATAAAAATAGGCATACCATCTCTTGCGTGAGAGGTTCGGTCCAATATCCGACATCTTGTATAGAGTCCTTTATGGTAGACTGCTCAGGGCAAAGTTTGTTAAGAGGCTAAATGTATAGAAAGAGAAGCGATGTCAAGGGTTATGCGTAGAATATCTCACGCAAATTGCTACTTGCAGTCCTAGGGTTCGGAGGGCTATAGAACATTTTTATACTCGAATAGATAACCCTTTGGTGCTTGAAATGGCTCCATCAGTTTCCCAAAGGAGCCCCGGGCAAAGGGTAAAAGTCAATGATCTATCCGTGTATATCCATGAGCGGTCTCTTTAATTCTCCTAAAGCTGTTGAATGTTACAGGAATTTTCAAGCCTTTACGCCTTATTTCAATGTTGATTAGTGAAAGGGGGTCTGTAGGGCCTTATGGACCTTTGTATAGCCTTGTCTAAATGAAAGGCCTCACCTACCCCCTTAGACCTTTCGAGTTGAGCAACTCAGACAGTTGAATCTATCGTTTCTTCATTTCAGAGTATTTCTACACAATGTTAATTACCTAATATAACCCAGAATACCCTTTTGCTATTCTCATCCTTATACCTCGACCCCTGTAGCAGTTTGTCAAGCTTGTTGACTTTATTATGCCTTTGTTGTATAAATATATTTTATACAACGCATAGTAAGATCTTAGGAATACCTGGAATAGCTAAACATAATATACTCAAAGGTAAATCCTGAGATAGACGATGGCTTAGGCTAAAGATTATATACACAGATGCAGTTGATGATCCATGCCTCAGCATGGATATCAAAGGCATACTCATGGACAATAAGTACAAAATAAGAGAACATGTGATGACTGCTCATTCATAGATAGCTATTCCACGGTAGATAACTAGATATGGTAGCATTTCCAACTGAATTCAACTATGGGAGGAGAAACACTATCATACAAGGATTGTGTTGTGGGAAGTAGGCCTGCCCAACCACGTGACATACAGGTCATCACAGAACATTCGACCGAGGCTGAATTCCTGCATATCCAACTTAATGCTGTAAATCAACCAAACAAGGACCTGCCTTGGGCCTCGAATGATAGCAGCATGAGACTGAGCCCATGTAAAGAAAATTCTGCAGTTTACACCCAAGGGAAAGAAAGGAAAGGCAAAATTCCACTATCACAATCTTGGCCTAAAATATCAGAGCAACCAGTAGCACTAGATCAAGAAGATAGCATCCTATCAGAAGCTTACTCAAAGTCACCACCCAGTGCTTCGAGTGTTTCTTGAGTCTCATCAGCCTCGACCGAAGGTGCTCTCGAATCTAGCAGATGTCCTGTGAATTCTTGTTGCTCTTCCTCATAAAAAGTAAATTTAGCGGCCGATTTCTCCTTGGGTGTTTCCCCTGCATAAAGACTGTTGAGATGTGCCAGCATGACTTCTTTTGCATCTGTATCTGCCTCGTCCTTTGCCTTTTCATCAGTCGCGAGCTTTATTGAGCTGTAATATCCCATCTCTCTGCAGTAGACGTATGGGCTCGAGATGCAGTGGGCTACTCGAATCACTTTCAGGTTTCCATCCCTGATTGCTAACATAGCCTTGGCCGCGAACTTCTCGAGTGTCTGAGGATCTTTCTCATCTAACTTGAATTTTGACTCCTGCTTTCTGATTCTTTCGAGTACTGTGCTGACGGAAAATGCAGTATAGTACATTTCGTAATCGGGCCCCCTTCGAAACGACGATGGTGGCATCTTGAATAGAGTTCTTTGCGACAGACTGCTCAGGGAAAGTTCGTTAAGAGGCTAGATGCAGAGAAGGAGGGGTGATAGAGAGGGCTATACGTAGGAATATCTAATATTCGAATTGCTAGTTCTGATCATAGCCTTTCCGAGGACTACTCGAGTAGATACCTCTTGAGGGTGTCGTTTGAGCCGAGTCTTCCTTGTAACCATTTCTAACCAAAGCATCACAAACAATCAATGACTCGAGATAATCACGTCCAGGTTCCTTTTGGATGCCTGAAACGGCTCTACCGGTTCCCAAAGGAAGCCTGGGCAAAGGGTAAGAGGTATATCTTTCAATATATTCAATGATCTATTAATATCTGAGCGGTCTCTTCTTCTTCTAAAGACGATAGGGAAAATCTCTTGATCGTTGGATCTTCAAGCGATTGCTCCGTCCCGGTTTGAGAGACTTATACTCAGTATGAAACCCACAATAGTTTGAGAGTTTCCATTGACATCTTCATGGTCTGGGCTGTACTACAGTCGTATATGACTGACTTCGAGAATTCATTTATGAAGGCTGCATAATGAATTTTGACACCTTGAACAGGTACGACATCTTACAGAAACATACAATGCAAGTATGTATCGAGTATAATAACCAGAATCATAATGAAGATTAGTACTTAGAGGGCAACTTAGATATCCTACTAGTCGTGCTGGGTACTTGATATGGTGTACAAAGGGTGCTAGAGTACTCTCTTCTACGTCAATGGTCGAAGGACTAAAGCAACTTGCATAACTGAAAAGTCATAAGGTTTAATGTCCATCAACTATGTCCTTCTACCCCTACTTCTTGGCCATTCCTAGAATGAACAATGCCGTATGTTAGAATCTCTTAATATTCATTATCTTTGCGGCCAGAAAGCGTGTTACACAGTGAGCTTGTAACCTTGGCTGAGAAAGGCTGAATGGGATGAACTGGACCGTTCTTTATCTCTGGGAAGGAATAATAAGACTCTTTGTGCGGATAAAACACACAGTGGCATATGACGCAGAGAAAGCACCCATACCTGTCTGTTTAGCTGGGCAGGTTACACACTGGGAATCTCTGATTAACTGCAGTGAAGCCCGCTTTGGTGAATCGCTTCATTCAACTGCAACACAAAAAAGCACTGTTCGTTGAAAATCCCAGCTCTTATGCTTTCCTTCCTTCTGTTTCATGGCTTGAAGAAGAACCCTGCTCATTATGCCGCAAAGGCAAACGCTCATGAGTCCTTTCTTTGACCTGTCTCTCCAGGCGATCCTCCTCGTCTTGCAACTCACCGCTCTCCAATTTCTGGTGCGCCGAATCGCTACCTTGAATACCCGCCCGGCGCTCATTTCGGATTCGTTCCTGTTCTTGTCTCTGATCCTTGGCTGCCAGCGCAGCCTCCTCCCGTTCCACTTCACGGACATCAATACTCTCCAATCCGATCTTATTGAGAATGTGTCCAACCAGGAATTGATACCGGAGATGACCGCTGATGATGTCGCTCACGTCCAAATTCTCAACACCAACTACGTCCTGCACGGGCTGAAGTCCTGCAACGCCAAGTTGAAGACTGCTGGTACGATACAACAGAGCGAGCACAGCATCGTTTTCCGAGTATACATTGATCAGCCGTCCAGTTACTACACTCCGCATACGTCGCCAATGTTGGGTATTAGAAGGAGTTGATGAACCCATCAAGATTGCAGATTCCACGAGACCGTATGCACCGCGCTTCGCCAAACTCTGAAGGCAGGAGAAAATCACCCGCGATCCTAAGGAGTACCCCACAAGGGTAACCGATCTCTCGCCCTGAACTTTGTTGATTAAAGCATCCGCGAGAACCTCTCCAGCCTTGTCAGCCCGAACCTTCGCGACGCTAAAAGGGTTATCGGCTACACGGGCGACCTTGAGCAGGCCTAGAGGCAGAACTACGGCACTTAAAAGCGATGCAAAGAAGGTTTTCTTCAGAACTTGTTCGCCTGCGGCCCATGCAGCGCTTGTTACCAGGAGGTCCATTGCATTGCCGAGATTCATCAACGGCTCTGTTTCCCAACGGAGACCAAAGACCTCGGAATCCGCACCAATGACACGCCATGGGACGACAAAATTGTCCTCTTCTGTAACCCAGCCTGTGATGCCAATGGTAACTCGTAGTCGGTGGTCTTGCTTAGCAGCCTCCTTTTCATCCTGGGTTCGCTGCTGAGAACCACGGACGGGCAAGAATGCAAAATCCTCAACTTCCCGTGCGTACTTATCCACCATACGCCCAGTCATCCGACCTCCGTAAGCGCCGAACAAGCCACCAACGATGACTCCACTGCCCGCAAGAGCCCCTAGATACCCTGCAGCTGCTGTAGCACCCAGCCCAATTCCTCCCAGAACAGTTCCGAGCCCAGCTGCAACCAGTGGTGCGGCAAGTCCACCCGTAATTCCAATCAACGCCGCCCCGGCGACAGAAGCGATGCCAACCTTCCATTTTCTCGAGGAGTCGCTCTTCTTGCCATGGTTCTGCGCTTCTGCATTCTTCGATAGCTCGATAGCAGTGTCAAGCAATACACGGGCGACTTTGACCTCATCACCATTGAGAATTTTTACGTCTAAGTGCAAGCTAGAGGCGACATACAGCATCAATACCCGTGAGCGAGCATTGTAATGCTCTAAGCTGAGCAGCAAAAGAAGCAGTGAATGGAGAATCAAGAGCCTTTTGGCTTCCGGAAGTTGAACGAGAGGAGTTTTCACGGGTTGATAAATCTCGCGTAGCTTTTCTAACGAGCCCTGGTCTTCAGGCACTACAGGACCTTGCTGCTGGGAAGCCTGTGAGCCTGAATTATCTTGTTGCTCGTCATCATCATTTTTGTTGACGGCTTCCCCAATCCGAAGGATGACCGTATCTCTCCAGTCGTCAAAGCTGGTAAGCGCAGTAGCCTCAGCTTTCAGATCCTGCGCAGTAGGCTTATAGTCGGATCTATCGGTTGAGTGGGTCAGGGTTCCTGGCTGTTGATGTGATATCGAAGCCGAGGCATCACTTTCCTTGTGGTCAAGGGAGGTTTCATGATTGTGTGACAGTGAACCGTGAAAGTTTTGCTCAATTGTAACTCTCATGTGCTCTAAAATAGCGGCGACGAGCATTGTCAGGTCTGCACGTTGTGAACGGCTCAGTATAGTAGTTAGGTCTTGATTGCCGTCATTTTTCGGAGGAGCCGCAGGGGCGGCCGACCCAAATTTGCTGGCATGTTTCTCTTTCAGATTCTTCCACATGGATGCGGGAAGGACAATGAAACTACTAGAGGTATTATTATAGCTAGAAGATGCTGGACAAACCCGCCACAGACAGATTGGTGATAGGTCGTTCACGTTGGCAAAGAATGAAACGTTGACGCCTTCAGAAGCATGAGGTCACTGGACTGCTGACTCAGCCGCCGAGAAGTACTGCCTTAGAATGTTGCAGTCAATAGATACCTTCTCTCAACAGCATTTCCGGCGCTGATACGCAGTAAAGAGGACGCCTCTTATCTTTTACCTAAAGGGGGTTGTTTAGTTACCCGTGTCCACGACAAAGAATTTACCCTTCGTCTTGGAAGCATAACCAAGAGCGTTCCCGTCCCAAGCATCTCCGTCCGGGCAGTCATTCCTCTCGCTTTCAACGCGTTGGATTCTCTTGTTGCGCCCAACTACTCGTTCTTTAGATAGAGCCTCTTTCAATTGACCCAGTCCAACTGTGTTCTCCTTCAATGCCTCGGGGCTTTCATCCCGGATACTCTGCAGGGGCACGACGCCCGTGGTGTCGGCGCGCTGGATCTCCCTAACGAAATGGATTTGAGATTCAAGAGTCTCGAGCATCTTCGTTTCCTCCTCTTTGCTAGATGGCTGAGGAAGGGCTGACAAGCGGAGTAGGTGGTGGAGTTGCGCCGGTGTGACCGATTGCGACGATTGTTTCGCACTCTGGTCGGGAAGGAGAGAACGAACGGACCAGGATGGCTTCGCAAGCAGTGCATCGACGTCTACCTCCTCGGATCTGGAGCTATAATATCGAGGCTCTCTTAAATTGTACAGTCGCGAAGTCAGAGGGCTGATCCGCCTGGACAATTGAGAAGCCGTAGAGCGTAGATGAAGCATTGTGTCTCGATGAACTATGTAAAATGATATCTGAAGCCAATAGAGTGTCTAATTGCCGAAATTGCTACTTTGCTAAGACAAAATGGAGAGGAATTAAGGCAGTCGAGATTGGGGTAGAAAGTTCTAAAAACTAAATACGAAGCGCAGATCACGTTCATCCTTAAAAATGAAGGGAAGCTCCATCCACCGCCTACGTGAGCGGGCGGCAGATCATTTAATCTCAACTGACCGATTCCCCCCTCATACCAGCCTAACTATATAATTCCATCTATCAACGTCACAGCCCCCGCCTGACAAGCTTTGCCCCTAAAGTGACCTCCAGTGCATTCCTATTACTTTGTTGTTGGGGCCGACGCAGCTTATCCAATATGGCTCAAGACCCTCGCGTTTTGCTCCAAAAAGTAGGTTCAAATATCACTACCTACCCCAGAATGACGATCACTGATCACCCATGGTCGAATACAGGCCGACAAGGCGCTCCAGAGTGCAAGCGGTGGATTCAACTTCTTCGGCGGACGGACAGAGAAATATGAAAATGCAGCAGACCTCTACACCCAGGCCGGAAACGCGTACCGAGTGCAGAAGCAGAGTATGTCTCTCCCCCGCACCTCGCTGCTATGATGTGCATTGTTGTTAACCTCTTTCGTCGGGGATTTTAGACAAGGAAGCTGGTCTAGCATTCGAAAAGGCTGCCTCTATTCAAACACAGAACCTGAACGAGCCCGATGACGCTGCCAACTCGCTGCAAGAGGCGTTCAAAGTGTACCGCAAGTCGGACCCTGAAGATGCCGCCCGTGTGCTTTCGAGTGCTATCCAACACTACGTATTAAAGGGAAACTTCCGCCGTGCTGCCACGCAACAGCAATATTTGGCTGAAGTATTTGAGGTGGAACTGGGTGATCAGAAGAAGGCTCTGGAAGCCTACGAGAAAGCTGCCGAGTGGTTCGACAGTGATAATGCCGAAGCGTACGCCGCTATCGCCCACTTATTAAAGCGCTGAATGCTAAATCTTCTTGTCGATTAGACTTGCAAACAAGCACTACCTCAAAGCTGCTGATTTGGCCGCTCTGGAAGGCGACTACTACAAAGCTATCGAACACTACGAGAGAATTGGCCGCTCATCCATCTCTAATAACCTGATGAAGTGGTCCGTCAAGGATTACTTCCTCAAGGCCGGTATCTGCCATCTGGCTACTAATGCACGTGCCCCATCATTCATCCGACGCCCTACATGTACTTACTATGTTTAGGATCTGGTTGCCACCAACCGCGCCCTCGAAAACTACCGTGATATTGACACCACGTTCGCTTCGACAAGAGAGCACCAGCTACTTATTGACCTGGTTCAGACTATTGAACAGGGTGACCAGGAGGCCTTTGCTGACAAGCTCTTCCAGTTCGACCAGCTGAGCAAGTTGGACAAGTGGAAGACGACTCTACTACTGCGGATCAAGAACAACATCGAGGAGCAGGCGGAGGATTTCTCTTAGATAGTCATATCCAATTTTCCCATTTCTATTTATCATTCTTGCTCTTATTACATAAACATCAGGAAGTAGCCCCGCTTGCAACTTGCTTGGATGTTACATGTTATTATTATGGTCCTTATTCAGAGTTATTCGGTGCGTGACACGTCTTGATCTTTGGGCTTGCTCATAATATACATATTCAGCTGTTTCGGAAAGGGTGTTTATATGACTTAATAATTGATTCAATTACCCATACCAAAAGACAGAAAAAGAAAGATCGTAACTCATTACAGCCTGACCTGATCTACTTATTGAAATCTATATATAATCCTAATGCTTTTAATACCCCTGAAAGTCTCACTTTCAAGAGCAAGGTTCGTCAATTCATGCAACCGACTTTGTGGTATCATATCATCTTTCATCTTCGAACCGCCCCTATCAATTCCAGTCCCCTAGCGGCAAAAACACAAGACCTTCAAGCAAGAACTTCTTCCAAAGCCCGGGCCTTCCGGGGGAAGACTCGCTTGTACAAGCTGATGCCAATGGAATCTTGAGGGTTGATCTTGGCATCGAAGGTGGCCTTGAAGTAACCGTGGGTACCCAGACTCTCCTTGATGAAACCGCTGCGGCCCCTCCTGGTCCACAGCTGGAGCGCCTTGAACCACTGAATGTCCTCCGCGTTGAAGAACATGTACCGTACTGTGACCACCCTCTTGTGGATCTTGTAAGGGTGACCTGTGAGAATTGCGCGCTTGGCAACAACGCGGGACCGATCGGGGGCCACGACTGTGCCGGTTGCGATCAGATCCAGCTGCTCGACGTCTGGTTGGTTGTCGCCATCAAGGACCTCGGGGTCCTGAACGGACTTGTTCTTGAAAACAAGAACAGGGACTGCCCCCCAGGTAAGAGGGCCGATCCAGGTTGCGATGGCACTGCGGCCGGGGTGGAGGTAACGGTCAAACTTGTGCACGTTGTTTGGTGTGTTGCCGTTTGAGGAGAAGATAGGGTTGACGACGAGACGGCGGGGTCCGCACTGAACAATGAGTTCTTCCTTGGACTTCAATGGCTCCTCAATGCTCGAGTTCAGAGTCATGTTCACATTGACGACGGTGTGCTTGTGTTCGTGGCGGAGCAAAGAGAACAAGGACAGAGGCTGTGGCTTGTTGCGAAGAGAGGCTGATACCGCGCGAAGATGAACGTCCACACGGATACCAGGGTTGACACCACCGATAAGAGCTTCTCTGACAGTCCTGTTCTTGGAGCCCTTGTAATCAATGATCTGAAGCAGTCGGCGCCAGTCTTCGGGCTCGTGAGGGCGGTCTTCCTTTGTCTCCCAAGGACTAGTCTTGAAGTTCTTCAGGCCTCTGAAGCGTGCCAAGCGCTCTCGAGCGAGAACGTTAGGGTGAAGTTCGATTTCGTCGGGGAATTCCAGATCTTCCTTGGCTTCCTTCTTGCGGCTCGCTCTGTATTCCTCGAGCTCTCTGGCCTCGTCTTCGGGCGATGGGTCAACGAACATCTCTGACTGAGGGTACTCGGTAGCTCCGGCTTCGGTCATTGCATCGTGGTTATCTGGAAAGACACCGTCTTCAGGCGCTCCTGTCGTGTCCATCTCCATCTCCTCATCCTCTCCATCGGTAATATCAGATCCGGAATCAGAAAGGTCGTCCAAGAACCATGCGGATTGATAATCTGATGTCCCCCTCGGTAGCCGCTTGGGTTTGGCAGGAATATGGGAGTTGTCATCTGAGAAATAATGATGTTCATCGAGCAGGACACCCTTCCGTTCCTCATCTGGAATTAAAATGTCATCCTCCATTTCAATCTCCTCCGGCGCGACAGTAGCCAAATCATCAAGGTCCGCAGTGGGTGCATCCAAAACTTGGGAAGATTCGTTGTCGTCGACATTCATGGCATCGTCACGTTTGGCCCGTGCTGTTGGCAGTGGTGCTGCTGTGATAGAGTCGATCTGGAAATCACCCCAGCCGGGAATATGGACTAAACGGTCCGCCTTCAGGCCCCTTCCGCGCACAGTACCAGTCAGGACAACATCGTCCACCACATCTGAGTTGGTCTCGGGCCAGGCGACATTTTCGATGAGCATCCAACTTCGCTCATCGCGCCAGCGGATACCCTTGGGTGTAGCAGTACAAAGTGAACGGATGGCGTTAGAGCATTCTTGTCTGGAATCCACAGATAGGACCTTCTCCACTGCGGGGAAGAAGTGGTTGATGAACGACTTCAGGGAAGAGGCGACCTGTGGGCGTTTCTTTGCAGGGTTGATCTTATCAAGGCCCTGGGTTTAATTAGCATCGTGATGCACGCCGAGGGACAGATGACTCCCCATACCTGAACAACCGCAAGAACATTGGAAATACCCTGGCTCTCAATCGACCGCAGGATGAGTTCACCCTGCTCCTGCACCTCGACTTCCGACGAAAGCGCCACGATCACGAAGTCCGCCATACGGCACACATCCAAAGCATTCATCAAGTCATACTTCGCGGGGATATATTGCAAGCTCTGTCGGAAGCGATCTATGCGCACGCGGGGGATGGTGTCAGGGATAATCTCGCTGGAAACGTCCACACTTTCGTTCAGAGAGCGTATGATAGCGGTAACATCGACATCAACCGACAGTGGCACAACGGCGACATGGCGGGGGGCGCCGGTCTGACCAGCGAAGATGCTGGTTTGTTGAGCCTTCTCCTGGTGCTTAACCTGCTGCTTTTGGCGGGCTTGATTCCTCCGATCGAGCTTCGACATGAGTTGTTGATGAGGGGTCTTTCGCGTGCCCCGCTCGCCTCGTTCAACTTTGCCTACATGGTATTAGCAATGAATCCGTGGAGTACAGAGAATCCATTGAGTAGATTGGGTCCATCATACCCTTTGCCTTCTCCTTCAGCGCACCCTTAGACGCATGCTTGGTCTTGAATGGCTTGTGGGAAGTTTTGGTGGTGGAACGGTGAGAATGCATCGTTTGGGTGGGCGCCGGATTGGCACCGCTGGACCCTTTGAAACGGAATGGGAGGGAGTCCAGTGTGAAATTATTTACACAGAATGTAAAGGAGACAGAAAAAAAAATCAGATAAAGCCCGGTATATTATCAACAGCCCAGCAGGTCCCCGTGGGCATCAAGATCGCCTGGCGGTCAGTTTGCAGAAAAAAAAATATCCGCTGTGGTGAACAAGCGAAAGGGAAAAAAAAAGGCTTGGCATGAATTTTCCTGCCAAAGACCCGTAAAACCACCGGAACGTTACTCCAACTCCTTTCCTCACACTCTTACCCTGTGATTTAATAAAACTGTTTTCTTTAGTTTATGATATCTCCTTAATCCTTCTACGTCTGGCCCCCATTTTATACCTTAATATCTCCACAGATGACGGACAACCCACCAACGAAGGCCGTCGCGCCGGCCAAAAAAAACCGCAAAGAGAATAAAACACTCGTGGAAGCGCAGCAGAAATATGGACGGGGAAGGGCGATTGCGACGCACACTGTGAAGGACAAGAAACTGCGCAGCGACCTTAAAGCTGTCGAAAAGAAGTACAAGGAAGCAGCACTCAAGGCAAAGGATGCGGAGATTCTCTTGGAGCACGACGCCGGATTTCTTGAAGCCGAAACAGAGCTGGAGCGGACATACAAGGTCCGACAGGATGAGATTAAAGAAAACGTTGGCATTGAGACAGCCAAGAAGGGCTTCGAGTTGCGACTGAACGACTTCGGGCCCTACCGGGCAGACTATACGAGAAATGGACGTGATCTACTGCTGGCCGGCCGCAAGGGTCATGTTGCGACAATGGACTGGCGTGCAGGAAAACTAGGATGCGAGCTTAATCTGGGAGAAACTGTTCGGGACGCTCGGTGGTTGCACAATAACCAATTCTTTGCTGTGGCCCAGAAGAAATACGTCTACATCTACGATCATGCTGGAACGGAAATCCATTGTCTCAGCAAGCATCTTGAACCGCTCTTCCTCGAATTTCTTCCATACCACTTCCTTCTCGCTAGCGCTGTGAGTATCAACCCTAATGGAGTCAGACGGAGCATATCTAACAAGTCTGTTTATATTAGCAAATGAGCGGCTACCTCAAGTACACCGATACTTCTACCGGACAAATGGTCGCCGAATTGCCTACCCGTATGGGCGCTCCCACATCACTCTGCCAGAACCCGTGGAACGCTATCCTTCATGTCGGCCACCAGAACGGAAATGTCACTTTATGGTCCCCTAATTCCCAGACGGCGCTGGTGAAGGCCCTCGTTCACCGGGGCCCTGTTCGTTCAATGGCCGTGGACAGACAAGGTCGCTATATGGTTTCTACAGGCCAGGATTTGAAGATGAACGTGTGGGATATCCGTATGTTCCGTGAAGTGCATTCATACTCGTGCTACCAGCCGGGATCCTCGGTTGCGATCAGTGACCGCGGCCTCACAGCGGTTGGCTGGGGCACCCAAGTCAGCGTCTGGCGCGGTCTCTTCGATGCAGCAGTCGCCGACCAAGGCAAAGTCAAGAGCCCATACATGGCCTGGGGTGGAGACGGCCAACGTATCGAGAACATGCGCTGGTGCCCCTTCGAGGATGTCTTGGGTGTCACCCACGACCAGGGCTTTGCCAGTGTCATTGTCCCAGGCGCCGGTGAACCCAACTTCGACGCGCTGGAGGCTAACCCGTACGAGAACACAACACAGCGCCAGGAGGCCGAGGTGCAAAGTCTGCTGAACAAGCTGCAACCCGACATGATCTCCCTCGACCCCACCTTCATCGGAAAACTGGACACCATCCGCGACCAGAAGAACCGCGAAGAGCGCGATCTCGACCGCAGACCCGAAGACACGATGGAGAAGCTCAAGAACCGTGGTCGTGGCCGCAACAGTGCACTGCGCAAGTATCTGCGGAAGAAGGGCCGCAGGAACGTCGTCGACGACAAGATGGTCAAGGCCGAGATGCTGCGCAAAGAGCACCAGGCTCGTGCAAGGGACAAGCTCCGTTCCGAGCGGGAGGAATTGGGACCTGCGCTGGCCCGATTCGCCAAGTAGGTCTCTCGGCGAATTCTTGGATATTTGCTTTTTTGCTTCTTTCCTTCAGGGAGCTTTTCATATACCCGATGCTCTCGTAAGAGCGACAGCTCTTATTGGTTTTGTTCACGACGAATTACTCTGCATTTGTGAGGCGTTGGTCAAGGGTGCGGATATGGGATTTCAAAAGTTTTTCTTTGTCAAACTCGCGCCTTTTATACGTAGTGGATAGACAGATCATCAATTGTACATTTACAAACACGTTCATATATAAAATCATAGATCATGCCATATGTACCTCAAAGGATCTCTCTACTGATCATCCACACTTCCCGAACCCCTAGTCGCCCCATTCTTCCACCTCTCCAAACTAACCTCATAAGCACCACTTCCCTTCCAGGCACTAATAATCAAGTTAATAATATGCTGCATACCCTTCCCATTCTTCACCTCCGCAAAGACAGTCGGACCCCCCTCCCTCATCTTCGCCGCATCCCTCTCCATAACCCCTAAATCTGCGCCAACAATATGCGCCAAATCACACTTATTCACAACCAACAGATCCGACCCAGTAATCCCCGGCCCTCCCTTCCTGGGCACCTTATCCCCACCCGCAACATCAATAACATAGATAATAAAATCCGCCAGTTCACGCGAGTAATTCGCCGCGAGGTTATCACCCCCGGACTCAATAAGAAGGAGATCCGTCTGGAACTGTTTCTGGAGATTCTGCAGCGCAAGCAGATTCGCGCTGATGTCTTCACGGACGGCGGCGTGCGGACAACCACCTGTTTCGATGGCGCGGATGCGACTGGGCGAGAGGGCTTTGTGGCGGTTGAGGAACTCGGCGTCTTCGCTGGAACGTTTCGTTTTATCTTATTAGCTTTTTTTCCGGTCATGTACAATTTTACCTGGGAGGAAGTATGGTGTTTGGTAGTTACCGGGTAAAGATGTCATTGGTTACTGCTGCAATGTTATATTCGTCTCGGAGGGCGAGACATAATGCGAGCATGAGAGCTGTTTTGCCGGATCCGACAGGTCTGTTGATGTCATCCATGGCGCTGGTGAGTATTTCCCTTTTTTTGACGACGTTTTCTTTACGGGGTGAGGACGTACCCGCCAATTCCGATGGTGAAGGCGCGGTCTTTCCAATCACGGCCTTCGATCAGAGGCATTTCTCGGTTGATATAGGAACCCGGTCCGTCGAGGATCTCATGCGAGTGACCGTGGCCACCAAAGTCATCGTGAGAGTGGTTGATGCCGAGATCGTGAGAGTGAGAATGCGACATTTTGGTTGGGGGGCTGAGTTGGAGAAGTTGATATGGTACTAGTAGTTGTAAAGCGGTGGATTGGGAGTGGAGGTGTAGCAATAACAAAGTTATAGTCGAGAAGGAGGGGCAACTCCTTCGTTTTTAATTCAAAATTGATTTATTGATTTAAGGTTGACGGCCATTTCATGAACGGCATTCGTTCGCCGAGCCAGCGGAGAATGCCGATAAGTGGTAACGTTACTTCAATACATTTATTAACACTGCACTCTTCTAAGCGAGGTAGCTTTCCGATTGGACCGATGCTGACATGAACCGATATGTCATGGGATTTGATAAGGTAGGATCTCAGACAAATAAAGGGCTCCGCAATCGATAATCCCCAATGTCGATCCGCCGAAGATCCTCCGTCTATGGACTAGGATCAAGAAATTATATTGTCTCGAGTTCAATCAGTATTCTAACGTTTATGAAATCCCAAAGCACCAATAGAAAATGAAAGCAATAAATCAATCAATAAAGGCATGACTACATTATCTCTTCAGGTACATTCCCAAACGGTGCGGTATGCGAAAGTCAACGTACAGCACGACTAACAATAGCAGCAAGAATTATTTCCAGAAAACAGAAACCCAACGCCAGACACATCAATCGCCAATCGAAGGACATGGATATCAATAGAGCGGCCCGAATGGTAGAAAAAAGACCGGTAATGCTATTGGGAATCGAGCTCAACGTCTCAAAACATCACCTCCGTATGGTACAGAGGTAGACGAAAAGCCACGAGACATGGACTCCAAGTAAACAAACCACAGGCAATAAGCGAGGCAGAGTAGAGCAGCGATGATTCGGGGCAAGCGGCGTGCATCTCGAAGAGGCTAATGCCGAGCGTACGCCGGATAGAGCGTGCACCTCTCAAGGAGAACAGCCAATAAGGGTCCGTTGAGAAGGCAATAAATCATCGTACCGTACCCATCACGCTGCACCAACAACGATTGCAATGACAAAGACAGTTCGATATGTTCAATGGATAGAGGGCCCCAGATAAAACGAAGAGAAGATAAGCATCGCAAAGGTATCCAAAAACGGTACGCCGGTTCCCCGCCTCTTGAGAGAAATGAAATGTCATGGAAAAATGCAAATAAGCCCATTGTGAAAACTCCTCTAATTAAGCGGTGCCTTTCTGTCTTTTACCACCCACTCGAGGACTAGCTTTTACTGTCTTTGGTCCCGGGACAGCAGTGCCATTGACCTCCGGAGCACCGCCAGCGTCATCGTTTTCCATCTTAACCGTACTTGCCCGGCGTCGCTTGTGGCTCACATTCGGGCTAGCACTGGCACTACCCTGGCCGACATTAGGCTGCCCTTGCCCTTGTGGCACCATACCTGGGGGTCCAGCAAGGTGGCTTTGAGCCGGACTTGGATGAGCTGACCCACTAAGATGAGGGGATCCCTGGGCGCCCGGCAGGCCCAGATGAGCCATCCCAGGGGAAGCAAACTGGTTGGGTCCGTTGAGATTGGGGCCTCGTGGAGTTTGGCCGGGCTGCATAGCTGGATTCATCGGGGCCTGCATATATCCGGGGTTGGGGTTTTGCATTTGCAGAGTGTTGACAAGGTTGCGCAGCGCTTCAGGTGCCGAGAGGTGAGGATTTTGCTGAGAAAATTGGAACAACATCTGCATCTGGGATATTGTTTCGGCGACCTAGAGCACAAATACGATCAGATCGAGCTTCAAAATAGCTATAGTAAGCGCTTACCTCCAAAAAGCTCATGACGGCGGTGGGGACGCCATTGGTGGTCACCATTGACTCAGGTAACGTGAAGGCAGGCTGCAGCTGGGCCTGTTTCTGCTGAGCCCGTTTGCCCATATTCTTGGAAACTTTCGGGCTTTGCTTTTGGTCGAGAGCCTCTAATGCTTGCAGCTGGCTCCGGGGAAGGTATTCAGTATAATTTAAGACATCGATATCAAGCATTTCGATTTTATTGTTCATATCGAAGTGCGCCCTCAATTTCCCATTGGTAAAAATCTACATCTAGGTTAGCAACCCAGCAATTTGAAGATCGCCATTTGGACGAAAAACATACCTGAGTATCGTTTACAAACCAATAAATGAACGAAGTTTTGCCACTTTCCACAATATGGCCCCCATTTGGCGAGTCCCTCTCCCGTGCATTTTCAACAACCATTTGGATGTGACGGATTCCGCTCGTGAATTGTGTCAGGTAGTAGCGTGCTAATGCAGGAGTTGCAATCTCGAACTGCTTAGAGCCGGTTTGTGGGTTCCATACTCCTTGTCGCAAAACACCAGCGGGTGAATAGAACTTATCCACAAAGGACTGCCAATATAGCAAGTCGTGCGCCTCGCCCTTGCTCTGTGGATAGTTAGCATTCGATCTTTGGAACGGCGGTCCAAAGTTGCAAATGGCACATACCGTGAAGTTACTAAGATGCTCCGCGAATGTATTGAGACACATGACCGCCGCACCCTTTAAACTCATTCGCTGCTGCATCATCATGGCATTCTGCTGCTGTTGAGTCTTCATTTGGACCTCCTGGGCTGTCATTGGCGGAGCCTGCTGCTGCTGCTGACCTTGTTGCTGCTGCTGCTGCTGCTGCTGCTGGCCCTGTTGCTGGATCTGCTGTGGGCCCTGCTGTGGGCCTTGTTGGCCCTGTTGCGGTTGCGGTTGCGGTTGTGGCTGTGACTGCGACTGGGGTTGCTGTGGTTGCTGTTGCTGCGGCTGCAGCTGCGGCTGCAGCTGACCTTGTTGGCCCGGTTGGTGGGACTGCGGTAATTGTTGCGGGGGTGGATTCGGTGTTGGCTGCGGCTGAGGAACGGCTGATTGCTGCGGCGGCTGGGATGTGGGTAGCTGTTGGTGAGGCGTTGGCTGCGGGGTGGCACTCCCCTGATGCGGTGGCGGCATCGGCTGTGGTTGAGGGGTGACACTTTGGGCATCATGGACATTCTGAGGTTGAGGAGCTGGGCGCTGCTGTGGTGTCTGCTGGCCTGGCTGCGGCGTAGCTTGTTGCGCTTGCTGAGCCTGGTGTGCTTGCTGAGCTTGCTGTGCCTGTTGGGCCTGCTGAGCCTGCTGAGCCTGCTGGGCTTGCATAGCTAGAAAATGCTGCTGTTGCATCTGTGGCTGTCCATGAGGCATTTGTTGAAGTTGCATTTGGGAGATCACCGGACGCATTCCAGGGTTCTGCATGGCTGCTAATTGGGCCGCATTCAATCCTTGCGTTCCATTTGGCATTGACACAGGAATCCCTCCATGCTGTTGCTGTTGCTGTTGTTGCTGCTGAAACATCATCCGTTGTCTTAAAAGTTGCTGCTGCTGTTGTTGATGTAAGAGCTGCTGAGGGTTATTGGCAGCAACTACAGAGTAGAGTGAAGAATGATCAGCGATCGAGTCGTCATAGGACAATTTAGTAGAATCTTGTCCGGGAATCCGGGGGTTCAAGTTCAAGACTGAAGATGAAACAAAAAGAAAATTTCAACATACAGTTTTGCGCAAAGTGCGGTTGCTGGAACAGGTGCGCTTGTGCTGGACCCAAATGTGAAAGAGCATGGGCCTGTACAGGACCGCCAGGTGCCGTTGTTCCAGCACCTGGTGGCATTCCACCCATCATTGGTCCACCTTGAGTGACCTGAGGCCCTCCCGGAGCTGATACTCCGGGATGTACTTGTTGTACCATTCCAGCACCCGGGTGAGCATTTGGATGTTGGCCAGGGGCCAATGGATGACCTGGGGGGATACCAGGATGCTGCGGGATCCCTTGATGGGCAGGAAATGGCTGCGCCATCATCATCGCTGTGCAACGAAGTCGCCGATAACGGGACTCCTCGGATTCGGTGGAAAGGGGAGAGCGAGAGACGGTCAAGAGAGAGGAAGGATGACAAAGAGCGCTCTAGGAAGGCTAGAGATTTGGGGAGAAGGATTATTTAGCCCGAAAGAGGGGAGTTTAAAACAAAAATATTAAAGATTGTCAAGAGTATCGCCAGCTGGTGATGAAGGCAAGCGTCGGACTCGAAGCAGAGCGCGCTTGACGTGGAGGCACAACAGGCCGCTTTTAGCGTCGGAGCGGAGGCCAAGACGCAGCTGACGGGCGACTGAGCCTGCGTCTCTGGTGTCGTCCAGAACCACACGAGCGCAGGAGCATAGATCGCACCCGGCCTAATCAACTCTACCCGCCAGATTGTTTGGCCCCTAAAAAAAAAAAATAGCCCAAATGTTAGGGTTTTTTCTTTCTTTTTTGGGGGGCGGTCGGGAGAGGGTGTGTTGGGGGGGGAGTACGGGTGTGGCGAGGGAAGAACACGGGTAAGAAGATAGATAAGTGGAAGTGGGAATGGGTTTAGGAGGCCGGAGGTGTGGAGGGGCTAGTAAAAGGGCCAACGAAAAGGGCAGAACGGCACCTGTCGCGATCGCCAGTTCAATCCCTCAACCAGGAAACGGATTACAGTGGGAAACGCAAACAACACCACATACACTCCAAATTATCAGGAAAAAGGCCCGAAATGCGGTGGGGTAAGGCGAGGGCTAAACAAAAAGACGACAGAGAAGAAGTGAAGAGGAAAAGGGTCAGAAGCCCATGGCGAGATCTGCTGGTCCTGAGGCTTTTCTTCGATTCTCAATCCAATCGCCCAGCGCGAATCATGCGAGACGCTAGGCCGCATCAGGTATGGCTCACGTGAGCGATCCGCTCCGGGAAAACTTTTTGCCTTGTCTGGTTTTCTATTTCTTTGAGACTTTTTTCTTCCTCGCAATTTTTTCCCTTCACCTTTTCTTCAACTTCTTGAATCAAAATCTCACAAGGTTTAAAGCGAGTTACTGATCGCCCGCATGCTTTGTTCGATAATGTCTGAGCACATGCAATGATCGCACTGTCATATTGAACGCAGCCAATAGGCAGTCTTTGGACTCCCATTTACGGCAGTCAATCATACCACAACTGGACTAATAAGAACAAAGATCAGGTCATATCGGCTGATCCATGTATCATTAAAGGTCAGTTTTACTCCTTTGCTCCTACCCCTTCCTTTCTTCGAAGATGACAACACAACTCTTTCTTCTTTACTTTTCTCGAATCGCCCCTGAAGAGACATTCGGACCTTCCTTTCCCGGTTGGTCTGCTACTTGCCAGTATATTTTGTCTGAGATTTTTCTTACACTGCACATCGATTCATGGATTTGGTGTGGATCATTGGCTAACAGTGTTCGTACAGAATATAGATTCACCTTTTACATAAAGACAAACGTTCTGAAATAGCAGATTTGAACAATGAAATTTTTTCTATCTTTTCTACAAATTTTCCCGTTACTGGATGGCTGTCCATCTAGAACCTAAAATTATATTATACCCACCTTGGAATTCTTGCTATAGTCGAGATTATACTTGGCGTACCAGTTTTTTTCTGTTTTTCTCTTTCCCTGTTTCAGTTCTTTTGCCCCCACGCCTACGAGAAGAAGTCTTCTTGGGGCTAGAACTCCCCAACGCTCTCGGACATAGGAAACCCACAGAAGTGTGTAACCGGAGCTTGAAATTGGAGGCCGAAACAAAGAAAATGGCCAAGACTTCAAACCTTGGGGCACCGACAAGAGCAAGAATTATGAGGTACATACCGAAGAAAGAAGCATTATCATAGGCGCCTTCGGATCTTTACTCGAGACAGTGTAGGTGAGGTCTAATGGGAGTCACTAGGATGCTGCTTCATTCCACTCCAAAGTCAATATCGCCTTCCAGACCTCTTTGAACTATGGTACAGCTCAGTTGTCTTGGCTGGATTTGATATAGACGTACAGAATGTAAGTTTGCGGCTCGAAAAGTTAAGCAGATAGCGCCTACAAGATAGATGTGAAGTTTTACAATGTAGGCTATATTAGTGCCAATTGGTTATGTTCCCCTCGCAGTATCTTGCCTCAGGGGTCAAATAGAATAGACAAGAATAACCAATTAGGTAAACGCATCTTAGGCCTGGCACCCGGCACCCTAATCTTGCGACATGTAGAAGAAATTGAATACTACACTGCGTTACATGAGTCTCGGGGCAATCATACGTGAAAGTGGTAGTAAATGATACTGTAAAAAGGCCAAAGTGAAGGGCATTTTCTTGATTCACCTTTGATATCCGATACAGGAAAACAAAAAGCTACCAAAGTTGAAGCGTAGTTGGGGAGTTTAGAATGTGTTCGCTAAATATAGACCAGCCTAGCGGTTTCTTGCAATTGCTGTGTTCCTACAGCGTCGGCCACGTTTCAGTCAGATAGGTTGCTAGATTTAGGCGGTGCTGCTAAACGCCTTTCAATTCAAGAGGAAAGCACTTCACTCATTATGTTGTTTCACCCCACAGCAGTATCTATGCCGCTCTTCGTGTAAAATTCCTAAGGCTATCACCTACCTGTTAAGACAAGATGTAGAAGCTTTTTAAAAACATGGACTTTACAAAGATAACACAATATACAGCAAAAGCCATGTTGATTGCATGTCGAAGTACCATACCATAGCTAACTTTGGGCGAGCTTTTCCATATCGTATTTAGGGGTCTGCATCGGAGAGGGCATTCACATTCTCCGTAGATCAAGAGAAGCAGTCCAAATCCTAATGGGCAAGCTCGAAGTGCTCGTCATTGTATGAGTTACACTCAGGGGAGGACACACCTAGAAGAGGATAATATAATCCATTAGAAGGGTGGACGCAAGGATCAAGGAGTTTCAAATGATGACAGAAATCAATAAAGTCGGAAGATCGGTGATCTATAATTTTTGGTTTATAAAACCAAACCCTGTGTATTTTTCAATACAAGTCCTCGATGGTCTAACGGTCATGATTTCCGCTTGTCATCCCTGAAAGGAACAAGCGCGGGAGACCTGGGTTCGACTCCCAGTCGGGGAGGCTTCCTTTTTGATGTTTTTGCTCAGCATAGTTCCTGTTACAGCTGTCGGGCTTTTTATACCTAGCTTGAGCAACAATTATATTGATTTCGGTGTTGAGGAAGCAAAGCGGACTTTGGAACTTGTTTAGAGCTCAACCCGCAAACCCTAACTCTAAAAAACAGCTAGGCATCACTTAACCGTCATGATTTGTCGGGAAAAGCGGATATTTGACACTGACTTGGTGATGGCACGTGTAGTAATATGACTTTAACAATTGACTGCAAGTATGACTCCATAATACTTAAGGTTTTTCTGGGACCTGATCATGCAATATTCCGTAGCAAACAAAGATATACGTTGAACATGCTCGCCTATCTATAAGTATCTAGTATATAGACCATAGAATGAACCGGTATACAAAGCTTAGTTATCGTTAGTATAATATCACACTATGCAGAGAGTAATTAACAGACACTTGCCTTACTCTTACCCGCTGCAGATGTTCTGCTGCTAACGTAAATACTTATGGTATCCTTTAGTTTATACAAGTGAGCAAAAGGTGGGTAGAAGTGACAGCTTATATAGTTTGTCTTACCCCTCAAATTCCACTGAGTACCACAAACAATGTAAAGATGTTTTTAAAAAGGCTGAGCTGATATCGATCAGAAAAATTGATTTATTGCCTATTTTCATGCAACCATCAAGAGTCAAACTAGCTTCACCTCGAGAAGCCCGGTCTGTGCTAAAATGGTTGTCTATCAACCGATAGGCCATGGACATCTTGATTCTTCAGGGAAGTATATGGTTCCTTGTTTCCAATAGAATAGTATCAAGCATTTGTACTAAACTGAGCCCCGCTGATGCTAGTAGGTTGGTAGATGCGTTCCCTGAAATATCTAAACTATCTTGGCGGCTCCTTGGCAATGCGAGCACCTATGTCTGATCTGATGTGCCTAAATATATATGCGTATATCCTTGGAGAGGTAAAAGAGCGAGTTTTCTCCTCATGAAGTTGTAGGGCTCCCAGCATCAAAGACGTATTCATCCCAATACCTGTTTTAATGGCTGATGCCTTTTATACGCAGTGTGTACAATGATCGCAGATGTCGAATCCCTGCAGCTCGGGAGATAAAAGTGTGATCCGTCACAAATCTACATATTGAATAGTGTTTCTCAAATAAATAACTGGTAGCACCTAACGGCCCTGTGGTGATGCCATACGATGTCTGTCGGTTAATTCTAAAGTTGATAAACGAGCGGCGGAGCCCCCAATCTTGCTACGAACAACATCTCTCCTCTACTATGCTGGACAGGATAGTACTTCCCAACTTATGAGCCATGGAGGGACCAGGAGCTTCCAAATTTGTCCTCGAAGATAAGGCTGGAAGACTGAGATGATTGACATTCCAGTGGATATTCTCATTGCTATCAGTAAGACAATATATACAGGTCCCATATCTACCATGCGCTATTAGCGTTCTCTGGTTATGCCAACCACCCTGCTGCAGATTGGATATCAAAGACTATTAACTAAATCAGACACAGATATGTCCAATCCTAACAGGGCTGTTGAACAGCATCGAGAGCGCTATGCTATACGCAAATATAATCTAGAGTGAGCCGCTAGCTATAATCATGGCGCTAGTTATACTCTTCTATAACCTCACATGGAGTTCCCTAAGTGACCTTATGTTGCTTTTGGCTGTGGCCAAAGGCCTTGATCTCACAATGGGCTGGCTGATGTCAGGACGTATAGCCATTAACGCGCAAGTTGATCATCGAACTACTTGGCTTCATGAGATGCTGCACAACTTCAGATTTGTTAATTTACATGTTTGGGAGCCCTATTTTCTAGGACAAATTTCTCATGCAAGAGCAACTGAAGTTCGTCTGCAAGCTACCCCTACCCTACTTAGTATTAGAAGCACAATCATGTCCCTCTCTGTGGACTTGCCATCAATTGTAGCTATGTTTTGTTGTCTTATAACATTCATGACACTAGAGCACCGACTGACGCTAGCGGAGGATTTTTCATCCCTAGCACTTTTTAGTTGCTTGCGCAAACCTTTACAAATCCTACCAGTGGTGTTACAGCTCGTTAATGCTTGGGTCTCTATACAGCGTATCGAGGACTTCCTTCAGGCGTAAGATCAGGAAGAGACAGTATCTTGGAATCTAGGAGAGACAACAGCAGTGAAAGTGGTTGATGGATATTTTGCCTGGGAGCCCGTGCAGCCACCATGGTCTAACTCGGAAGATGACTCTGCAGCCTTGAAAAACGATTATTTACTTATATTGAGCTAGACTCTTTAGATATGCAAAATTCGTCCCTGCCTTTGCAAGACATTGATTTCTTCATCAATTCTGGAGAGCTTGTTACAATAATAAGGCCAGTGGGATCAGGAAAAAGCGCACTACTTTCTACCCTAGCCAGCCAAATGGTTCAACTTCAAGACAGTACAGTACAACTCTCAGTGCCTCTCCAGTATTATGTCCACAAGTTCCATGGATTATAATTGGTACTATACAAGATAGTAATTTATTGGGTGGTCTATGCAACACCCATGGTATGATCAGGCCTTGGAGGCCTGTGCTTTATTGTCTGATCTTGAGCTGTGGGCAGACAGAGATCGGACACTAATTGGTGAGCAGGGCGCCACACTCTCTGGAGGTCAAAAACAGCGGATCAGCCAGGCGCGCACGCACCATAATTATGCTTTAACGCGGACCCAGTACTCTTATATGATCCTTTATTATCGGTTGACACGGGTGTCGGCCACCACATCTTCACCAGAGCCATTTGCGGCCTATTACGTAGGAAGAACCGCATCCTTGTAACTCATCAGCGAAACGTCCTTCCACAGTGTACTCGCATTTTATGTTTGGAACAAGGATATCTCAAGGAGATAGACACAGCCTCTAATCTTTCATTGCAGGACGGCGTCAACACTCACATGGACCTAAATCTTCGAGAGACTAGGAGAGGGAAAGCAGGGCTTACTCTCGTGGAATGTTAAGGGCTTGCACAATAGCGATGTAGTACCTGACGCTGATGAGGGCCAAAGCAGCGAGAATTCCGGTTAAGTTTGTGTCATCAGTTGAATTAGACTCGCTAACCATGTTTAATATTCAGTGAAATCTCTGACCCTTGATGTTCAAACATCGGGCAGTATACTATGGTCGATTTACGGGGCATAATTTTCTGCATCTGGTTCCATTTTTGGGTGGTTGTTCGTAATTTGTCTTCTAATAGTGTCCCAGGTTGGACGGATTCTAAATGGCGCCTGGCTGACTTGGTGGGTGGATGATACCTTTCGGTGAAGCTCAGCTCCATATATTGCAGGGTATGTGATGCTAGCTGTAATGTAAAGCATCTTGATATGGGTATATCTGGCTCGCTCTTTAATCCTTGGGCCTGAAGCTAGTGATAGCGTGTACAGGGCAGCGCTGAAACGGGTTCTCTCTGCTCCCATTTTATTTCTCAGTCACACCAATTGGGCGACTTATGTATCTATTCTCCAATGACGTCAATCAGCTTGATAACGGCGTCAACGATATTATACGATCCGTTTTCTTCCTTATCAGTACAGCCTTGACTATATTTCTCTTGATTAGCGCAAATTTTCCTATTGTAAGGAAAGGTGGTTTGGAGTTGCTTGCGCCCCGCTGACTCTATTCAGATTGTTGCGGTGCTATCGTTCCTTGGTTGGGCAATATACTATACGGGGAAGTACTACCAGGCTTCACGGCGAGAGCTGAAGCGAGACGAGACAGTATCACGGACCGTAGCTGCATCAAGAGCAGTGGAATATATTACTGGGTGTCTTACCATTCGCAGATTTGGCGCTCAAAGCGTATTTTCACGCCGTCTACGCTAGTCCATGAACGAGGCAAACAATCACTCATTTTTGATATCTGCGAGTCAACAATGGTTAAACCCTCGCTTGGATACTGTGGGGAATGTTCTTGATCTTATTGTTGGTATACTAACCGTGATCTTCAGTGACACCGTATCAGCTAGTATGGCTGGATTAATCATAACATATGCTCTTGCTATTGTATAAATCATCCCAGCCATAGTACCACAAACAG
The DNA here is from genome assembly GCF_009176365.1 of Aspergillus alliaceus. Lineage (NCBI taxonomy): Eukaryota > Fungi > Ascomycota > Eurotiomycetes > Eurotiales > Aspergillaceae > Aspergillus > Aspergillus alliaceus. The sequence continues at coordinate 518,189 of NW_022474695.1, forward strand.
CGGAGGTAGAAAGCTCCCTTATAACAGTTGAAAGAATGGTCTCCTACAGCAGAGATATTGCGTCTGAAAAGTCAGCAACAGCCGAGCTACCGCCACCTTGACACAAGGGCGAAGAAATCCTTATAAAGGACGTCAACTTCCACCACAGCCAGGATCTTCCTTGGGTGCTCCAGAACTTGACACTGTCAATCTCAGCTGAGGAGAAGATTCGTATCATCGGCCGGACAGGAGCTGGGACGTCTCCAATAATCTCCCTTCTAGTCCGACTGTCCCCTTTGAAAAGGGCCTTATTAAGATTGGCGACGTCGATATTAGCAGTTTAGATCTGGCTGCCCCACGGTCAAAGCTGGCTATCATACCCCAGGATCCAACCTTTTTCCAGGGTAGAGTTCGATCGAATCTTGACCCTCTCGGCGATTATTCAACGGAAGCTCTCAACAAGGCTTTGCAGAATCCCGTCTCTTTCCTTAGATTCAACTTGATCAGCAAGTCGTGGCTGGTGGGCAAAATTTCTCCCTCGGTGGGCGGGAGTTACTGGCTTTGGCGAGGGCACTGGTTCGAAACACCCGCATCTTGCTGTGTAATGAGGCCACATCTGCCATCGATCCAGAGACCGATGATGCTATTCAAGAGACTATCAGAGAAGCATTTCATGGCAGCACGGTGTTTTGTCTAGCGCATCAATGGAGGACTATCATTCATTTTGACCGCATTTGTCTGCTTGATCAAGGAAGGATTGTTGCTGTCGAGAAACCGGCCGTTTTATATGGGCAAGTTGCTGGATCCCAGCAACTCTGCGAGAAGAATGGGATCAAGCGTACAGACTTGTATCAAGACCAACGATTTGATGATGATTTGTTACTATTAAAGGAGAGGTATATATTATTTTCAGCCTACAGGATGCTTTGCGGACTATGCATGTATGTTGGGTTTTGATCAGACGAAAAGGGATTGTACTTTGCATGATTAAGCCTATGACTCATATCCATGTTCCCACTCTTGTGGTTATTGAACCATCAATGATATTTATGTTCACTTTGAAAAGGAGGAAGTTTGTGTTACTGGATCGAATTATATAGATTTAAATCTGATAATTTAATTGATGAACCCACACACATGTCACGTGATATCAAACTCCAGCGACCGCCCTAAAGGAGCATCTAATGAACTGGTATTTCTTCCTCACGACTTGACCGATGCACACGCCCGCTGCGCGCAACTCAAGCAGCTTCTACATCTCCTAATTCCAGCGGCAAATTCTGCCCTGGATGTATTTGTCAATGCAGCGAGGCAGGCTGCTTTCGTCTATTGCACGACCCTGCCGATTCATCGCCCACCGCCGGTATCCCGCACTCGGCTCTACACCGCGTCGATTCCATCTCTCGCGAGGGTGGCAATCATCAGCACCATCCAACCCCGAGGGTCCGCGCGATTCGTTTCCGGAAAGCGTCACAAGTGATATTCCGCTGCCCCTAAGTGCCGAGCATGACGTGCCCGGACACGATGCTTCGTCGGTTACATCGCCCTCCGCAGAGCGCGCCGGGAGAAAAGAATCAGGTCCATATGGATCGGCTGTGCGAAGAGCGTTGAGGAATAAGAGAGCGCCCAAGGAATGGGCTGCTCCTACTGCCACTGTTCCGTCGTGGTTCTATGAGCGGAATACAGTGGCCAATGGAGGGGAGGGTCGGTCCGCCACAGAATTTAAGCAACAAGTCAAAATTAGCAGGTCGGAGACGGACACGGTCAAGACAGCGGTTGAGGATATGGCTTCCGGCGGTAGTGGTGACGGAGAACCTTCGGCCTCTGGTGAAGTGCCCGAGACAGGAGAACGGTACGCTTTGACGGAGGCATTATGGGAGGAGCTATGCGCATCTGCGAGAGCGGGCCTACGGCTTCCGCCTGCAAAATATGCGGCAGAACCTTCAGCTCGGAAGTCGCACCTCGTTCTCCAGTACCCCGGTGCAGACGGCATTTTGTTCCTTGATGCTGTTGTTAAGAGGCTAGCTCAGGAGCTGAATGCTGATGTGGTAACGCTCAATGCCCAAGATATCGCACAACTGTGCAGCGAACAGGACCTGGCAGATGTTGGCACGACCTCGCCTATTCGATCTCTTGGCTACGATGTCTACCGTCCGACGGCTTTGGACCTGCAGGACGTGAGCGACAGTATGGGAGAGGGGGATGATGAGGCCGAGATTGAGGTCTCGCCGCGCAGCTTGCGGTCAGGCCTGAGGGGCCCGAAGTTCATCACTATCGAAAGTTCCCGAGACGTGGGTGACATCCCTCTCCCAGGTATTCTTGGCTTGAAATCGTTAGTCGCCTCTTTTAACGGGTCTGCAGATGGGACCTCTGGATCTGCGTCATCGAGCCCCACGGATAGAGCAGAAGACCGGCGACTTCGACTGATTAATGAACTCATTTCTTCTGCTGGTGGGCCGAAGCGCCAGTCAACGGCCACACAGGAGGAAAAGCCCGCAGAATCTGCAGGCTCTGAACACAAGACACCTGCTCGCGACGTGATTGTACAGGTCCAGGACTATGGAGATATCCAGGGCACTCGTGAAGGAGCTAGATTCATATACTTATTGCAAAAAGCTATTCAAGACCGCAGAAAGAATGGATCGCGTGTTTTGTTCGTTGGAACCGCATCCCAAGACGCAGATTCAGACTCGGATGCATCCAGGTTAATGCAAAATGCTTTTGACGACCAATTCTCACAGATGCTTGTCGTTACGCCTGCCATGGGGATGGAGGCAGCAGACAAAACTTTCTCGGATGACCGAAAGAAACGAACCTTGGATATCAACATCCGCCACATACAAGACATGCTCCGGACACGGCTCCATGAGACTCCCTCGGCACTTGAAGATGACATATTTGGCACCCGATCTTGGCCGTTGGATGCGTCTGTCGTGAAGGAATCTGGCCTTGAAGAGAGGTATTGGCCCTACAGCCAGGTGCACTGGGCCACGACACTTGCACTCGGAAGCCTTGGTTCCAACGAGACCTTTGGTTTTAAGAACATACAGAGGGGGATTGAGATGATGCAGAAAACTGACCGTATTAAGAATGACTGGATGCAAGAGAGGTCTCCCAAAACCCATTCAACGGAGACTGGTAACGATCGGGAGCGGCTGTTAAGTTCACTACGAAAAACCTGCAATACACATGAGAAAAAGTTGCTAAATGGGGTTGTGGATGCCAAAAACATCCGTACGACATTCGCTGACGTCCACGTACCTCCGGAGACTATCGATGCTTTGAAGACGCTTACCTCGCTTTCTCTCATCCGTCCTGAGGCTTTCACTTATGGCGTACTTGCTACGGACAAAATTCCCGGTCTATTACTGTACGGGCCTCCCGGTACCGGTAAGACTCTTCTTGCCAAAGCCGTAGCTCGCGAGAGCGGGGCCACTGTTCTCGAGGTCAGTGGCTCTGAGGTCTATGACATGTATGTCGGTGAGGGAGAAAAGAATGTCAAAGCCATCTTTACGTTGGCCAAAAAGCTGAGCCCATGCGTTGTATTCATTGACGAAGCGGACGCTATCTTCTGCTCGCGGACAGGAGCCAGTAGTCGCACCTCCCATCGGGAGCTCATTAACCAATTTCTGCGGGAATGGGACGGGATGAATGACCTGTCAGCTTTCATCATGGTCGCTACTAACCGACCTTTTGATCTCGACGATGCTGTTCTCCGACGTCTCCCGAGGCGACTACTCGTGGACCTCCCTCTTGAACAAGACCGTCAGGCCATCCTAAAGATCCACTTGAAGGACGAAATCCTCGACAGCTCTGTAGATATCGCCGACTTAGCTAGGCGCACTCAGCTCTACTCCGGATCCGATTTGAAGAACCTTTCTGTCGCGGCAGCGTTGGCGTGCGTCCGGGAAGAGAACGATCTGGCGGCCAAGCACCAGGGTGACGAGCCCTATCAATATCCAGAAAGACGCACGTTGACCTGGAAACATTTCGAGCGCGGAATGGAGGAGATCAGCGCTTCGATCAGCGAGGACATGGCGTCCCTCTCAGCGATTCGCAAGTTCGACGAGCAATATGGTGACCGCAAGGGTCGGCGTAAGAAGAGCCCCGGATGGGGATTCACGCCTGCTAGTATCGAAGAAGCGAAAACAGATGCTGCACGCGTACGGGCATGATATGACTACAAACAACATACCAATGGGAACTTTTTAGAGGGATTGGTGTTCATTGCGATAATGCGGCTTGGGATCTCACGCGACGGCTTGTATACTATTAGCGATATGATAAAGATCAAACTGTACCAATAAATCGATAAATGAACTCGGGTTGAAAATAGAAAATAAAACGTTGGATATTAAATTTATTCAGATGTACTAAATGTCATTTAAAATGATTTTCTCAGCCCTTATCAGATTAAATTCTGGAGGGATTCGGCGATGACATCGACGAATGAATTTATTCTCCGCTTTTCCCTCGAAATTTATTATCACCCGACCAAAAACATCCCCATCTTCCTCTCCTTCCCTCTCCCTCAGAGGAAAAAAAGAGAGGGGAGCCAAGAAACTATTCTTTACGACAGCACCTCCTCTCATGCTTCCCATCTACTACACAGCTCCACGCAATTTCTCCTCACGCAAACCTCCACCCTAAGATCCCTCCACACTCTACTTACCCCTCACAATAACCTCACCCACACCTCCACCTCCACACCAACTATTTTTCTTTAAACAAAAAGAGGGGAAAAAAAGGAAAACAAAACCAAAATGTCGGCCTACGCCCGCGACTCCGCAATCCGCGAAGCAAAACTCTACGTGCGCGACATCGTCCGCAACGACTGGACCTTCCAACCGTCCACCGACGCAGGCGCCCCAGCCTCCACCTCCCCCCCGCCACCCGACCAGGAAGTCACCGCTTGGCGACTCCGCTCATACGACAGCTCCGGGTCGGAGCTGGAACCGCTTTCTTCGCCTACGATTGTGAGCCCGGCGAGCGGGTATGACTCGGCGCAGTTGGAGAGCCCGCCGATTTTGGAGCCCGCTGCGGGGGAGAGGTCTGAGCGGAGGCGCAAACGGCGGAGGCAGATGGAGGACGAGATGCGTTGGAATGAGGGGTTGAGGACGTGGGTGGAGAGGCGGGATGCGTGGACAGGCGCGAAGTCGAGGGAGGAGATTATTGCGAGGAGGCAGGTGCGGATGCAGGCGCAGGCGCAGTCTGCGGTGGAGGAATCGGGGACGGAGAACCGCGAGGAGGGATCTTCGCGGCCGGTTTCGGCTTCGAGTGGGGATGGGGAGGATTTGGCGGCGAGGACTGAGGCGTCGCTTTCTGTTGCTGAGAAGGATGGGTCCGGTTTGGAAGGCCCTTCGGTGGTGCCTGGGTTGTCTCAGCTGGGGGAGGAGCAGAAGGAGTCGACCGAGGAGATTGCTTTGCGGGAGACCATGGCTACTGGTGCTGTGCCCGTGGATGCTACGACGCCTGCACCTGCACCTGCTACGGCTGCTGCTACCGCCACAGCCTCGACGTTCGCCCACCAGGGCCCCGAAGATCCCTTCGTCCCTGTCGTGCCTTCGTTGATTTCCGGCTCGAACCCTATTCGCGCCTCGATCACCGCTTCTATGTATCCATCTATCTACTCGAAGGTAGTCGTGCAGGGCCTCACTCCGACGGTACCGATTAATCTCGCTGATGTGACGAAGGCCATGGTCCAGGGCTGGAAATCAGACGGCCAATGGCCGCCGAAACCAGCCAACACCAACCTCGTCCTCCAGGATACGGCAAGCGTGCCCAAGACCGCCGAAGACGCCCAACCATCCGGCGAGGCAGCTTCATCGGAGTCGAAGAGGAGATCGGGAGGGGTCGTCGGTGCAGTGCGCAAGGTGCTGAATTTCTCAGGGTTCCATCCGCATCCTTTCCACCGTCGCTCGAGCCAACAGCACGAGGGGGATGTGGTGAACACCGAGAATCCGGAGAGGTAGATGTCGGTTTTCTGATTTACTACGTTTTCTTACGAATTGCGTTACGAAAGCTACTATCTGGGTTACGTATGTTATCGATGTTGTGCAACGGATTACTCTTTCCCTTCTGTTTCCTAATTTTCCGCTCCTGCTGTTTTCTTTCGTTCCCTTTCACTTTCCCTTGGGTGGTACGTGTACTAGTGTATGATTGCAAATATAGGGGGTATGTATGATTGACATGGTCCGTATCAATGGTCTTACGTCCCCGGACTGAACTGCTCTACGCTGTATGTATAATGTGATTTCTTTGCATGAACGACAGAAGGCGCTTGTTTTTGGATGCTATACGTGATGAGAGTTAAAGTAGTCATTAATAAATCCAGTCATCGTCTCTCGACTATCCAACCAATCATATAAAGTACATGGCCATGCTATGAGGTGCGATATGATTACAGTCGTCATGAAGTCCATCCGAAGCCAAAACACCATATGCAAACCGTACCATGCCCTATACGCCTCTAAAGGAAGGTATCCCTATATATTTCCCGGTAGGTATCAATGTATGCTAATGAAAATCATCAAATGAGCCCAGAGCCCGTAGCGTACCCAAGAAATTCTGGGCAGCCTCGTCGAATATCGCCATCGGGGAATTCTCCAGGTTTGTAGCCATGGGTGGCTCAAGGCTAACCTCCAGCGGTTGGTGGCCTCCACGTCGAGTGAAGTAGTATTTACCTTGGTGTCGAGACCAGTTCTCATTGATATAAGTCTGAAGTCCGCTGGTAGCAGAAATACGAACTTCGTTGAAGAACTTTGGCACGTTGGTAGGTGCATTTTCTGCCAGGAAGATATTGGATGGGTGGGCGATATCTTCAGGGTCACTTATGTGTAGCTGGCCATGTAGGAAAGACAGGCTGAAGAGTATCAACTGTCGAAATGCCAGTATTTGGGATATGATTTTCTCTCCTGTGTCAGTGGCTCGATAAATGTAGTCAACAACTCGCAGAGACGATGTTATCATCTCGATGAAAGAAGTAACGGTGATTACCACTGGCGGTTCTTTGAGCATACTAGCACTGCCAATGATGGTGTACAGAGCATGGTATGAGGACTGAAAGACCGAGCTTAAGATACCTATAATTGATGAGACGCAGTCCAAATCTGTGCTATCCATATGAAAGAGGAGCTCCTTAAAGGTGAGTGATATGGTCTGTATGATTGGTTGACTAAGAAGCCATGCACTGGGGTTGCAGAAAGCCGTTTGGAGGTAAGCTGGAAACACGGATTGCAACAAGGCTGCTCTCAGGGTTGGCCTAGTGGGATCTCCCGCTTCATAAGTATGTGCTATGGCGGCTTGCAACTGGTCAACAAGATAGACCTGTTGACCATCAATAGCGGCACGCTCTGTAATGCCTTGAACGAACACGATCAGTGTCTTTACAACCTTTTCGGACGAAAGCTTCGGCTCGTAGCCCTTCAATCGTGCAACAATATAAGTCGGGTCTGTCGAAGGCAAAGGAAAAGAGGCAGGGTCGGTAAAGAACGGGTCAATGGGACAGATATCCCTCGTATGCTGCTGTAAGAATCCAACAATTCGGTGGACAAAATCAACGTAGGCCCCTTGTGCACCTGTTGTGCTGTTGCCCAGCTCCTGGTAATTTGCCTTCATGGAGGACATCATCGTCTGGATGAGTTCGCGATACTCTTGCTTTTCACTTGGAAGCGTTCGACTTGCCGTACTCTCCAGATCTTGAATGTGCGCGCGCATATTTGAAAGTACACTTGATATGAGGGATAACCGACGTTGACTGAGGTCTTCCAGCGTGATTGAGTATCGCCCGTCCGCTCTATCCACGGAGAATGGTAGGTTCTTCAGCAGAGTGTTGGTCGAATCGCAATTCAACAGCGCCTCTGTCAAAGAATGCTGGAATTTCAGCATCGATACCCGCTCCACTAAACTTGACATCCACATCCCGAAGACCTGCATCTTGCATTCAGACATGAATCGAGCATCTTTCTCAATGCAGCTTGCTAAGAACTTAGGCGTGAACTTTCTAGTCTGCACTGTGTTTCGGAGTACTGCCCAAGAACCACCATCGTAAGGACTAAGGTAATTTTCCCAGTGCCGCAATCCATACTTCACCAGTACTTGTGCGATAGAAGTCCAACAATCGACGACACTTAGGAGGACCGCATCTTCAGGGCAGTGATCCTCACCAAAACAGTTAGATACAAGCTGGGACACAGCTGGGTAAAGAACCTTCTCCATATGTTCAATTGCCTGAGGCTTCGTTGCAGGAGAAAACTCGCCCGCGTATATCGCCTCAATATCTGACCAATCCCCATACTCTTGGCTATCTTCGTCCCCTGGAGCTGGTGGGTTTGCTGGTTCAGAAACAGAGATGGAATTGCTCTTTTGAACATAGGCCTTAATCATCTGTAAAGCCTCCGACACAGTGGTATTCACGCGAGCAACCCTGGGGTTGAACAGACCCAATAATATACCGATAGGCGACTTAGAGATGAGTTTGTGGGCATGCTCTAGCGTCGGGGCTGATTGGATTGCGTTTTGTAAGCCATTTAGAGCAGTTTTCAGGAGAGACTCGATCTGTCTCTGATTCTGCGAAATTGTCCGTTCGATCAGCTGGCGGGAAAATTGATTGTCCTTTGTGTTCTGCGCTTCTATTTCCCTTCGAGCAAGCATGTGCTGCTTAATAAACTCGTTAACAAAGTAACCATGCCAATCAGCAAACGGCTCCAACCCAGATACATCCTCGTCCGTCGACAACTTGAAGCGTACAAGTCTAGTCCATGACTGAAGGCTGATGTTGCATGTTTCACGGTGGGAGCTAGCAGGATGCACAAGGTCTTTTATCGTCTCTAATCGAGGCCGGCACCCATCTGGAACTGCAAAGTACAAAGTACAGAGGAGATCATGGTGGTTTTTCAAAGCATCCAGATCTGTCTGGTGGATAGATTGTTCTTTGGGATATACTCGGCCATGATTCGGCAACAAACGCCATGCAAAATTCCGCACTTTCTTCTTATCATACTTCTTAGACAAGAAGCGCAAGCCACTTGCGATGATCTTCAAGAATACATGGAAGCATGGATCACTTGGAGTGACATCAAGAGATGGATTACGGTCAAGCTCATCCAAAAATGAGGGAGACGTGTAGTTTTCTTCCTGTTTCAGGTTGTACAGGGTGTTTTTAGCAAAGAAATCATAGAGAGTATCTAGAATTAGTTTGCAATCCCTCCAGCCCCAGCCATTCAGGAGATGGAAGCACCTGTGAAACAGAGCTCGGCAGTAACTGTTATAGGAGATAGAGGCTGAGGAATTCGGCTCGTAGCTCTCTAAAACAGGACACAGTAATTGTTTTGCCAATCTCCAGTTGTCGCAAGTCTCCCTAAAACGTAATCCGCTTCGAGAAAGTCCAGTAGCATCAATTTCGCTCAAGGGTAGTGAGGTAAATAGTCGACGCCATCTGCTTTCTAAGCAATTGATATCCTTTGTGTTGCTTAAGCCTCCGGTTGCCAACAAGGAGTCAGCAATGAAGCTTTCAAAGCATCCTTTCAGCCTCTCTGTACGGCACAATATTTGCCGGACAATGATGTAGGCCTCCACAGCTGGATATTCATCACGGACCCCTTTATCGCGTTGGGTGAGCACTTTGTTGTCTTCGAGGAATGTGCGAATATTGGTCTCCCCTGCTGGGCTCGAGATGACTGTACAGGCTTGCCTAGAAACTAACCTCGCGAGCTCCAATAAGTTATCCGTAACGTTGTCATTGACGAGGGCATGGCAGGCTATCTGGTAAGTTAAGTTGGCAAATACTAGATTGTAAGCCGCAATTCTCGCAAGATACTCTGCCTCCCGGGCTGTTGTTGACACCAAGGCTGTCAAGTTGTCATTGACCTTAGAAACAAGCGAGTGGGCCCTTGTTACAAAGCCCGTTCTATCAATGGGGTCGATAAACGTTAGGGCCTCCGTAACATACTTGACCAAGGGCCTGAATATAGTATGGGTACGATTGGGCATGGTTCCAGTGGTCGCCTCTCTGGGCACCATATCACTCTTATCCATTTCTTCAAGTATGGTATCGAATGCAATACCAAGTTCAGAAGACACAGTATCATTCCAAGGGCCCCAACGAAAGGTTCGATCCCCAACTTTCACTGCGAGAATGCCAGCGTCTTTGTCAAGGTCACGTTTACCAATATCGAGCGACCGGCAAAACTCTCCACTTCCAATAAACGAAGATTCATGGAAAAAAGTCCCAACACACAGAGGAGTGATACCGAAATCCACAGGGTACGATCGTTGAAAGCCGTTTATTCCGTCTAAGACTCTTGTGTTGGGATGTGCATCTGTCATTTGCATCCTAGGAGGGTCTGGACCTGGAGACAGAGCGAGTAAACCCAGATTTTCTACTGAGCTAACATCCAATCTCATGGGTGTACGTTTCTTCAGCTTCCGCCTGATCTGAGTTGGACGCTTTGGGAGCGTTACATCGGCATTATTTGACTCTCGAGTAGAAATATTTCCCCCTGTCTCAGGATGAACAGCTGTCGAATTCCTGTCAGCAAGAAATCGGTCTAGTGCTAGATTTCGATCCACAGTTTCAGTCAAGCGTCTTTGCTTGAGTTTTCGACTAAACAACGAGAGTGACCGTTGGAATGACGGCGCTCTAGAGACATTAAAACTGGCCATTTCTGGCACCACAGGCCTTGGGGCATTTCTCTTCAAAGAAGAGACAAAAACGTTTCTCCGGACAATCCAATTGTTACCCTGCTGGCCAGCCTGCATTGACCGTTCTGAAGGAGTAATTTTTGTCAACGCTGGAGTCGGTGTCGGAGCTTCTCGGTTTGAAATGTTACCCTGAGCAATATTAGTCTCTTCGAGATCGGTTGTCGGCCTAGCAGTGACTGAGTGATCTTTATTTCCCACCCGAAAACCCTGATTATCGGGTACAATTTTCTTATTTGCAGAAAGGTCCATCAATGGTGGTCGCCTAACGGGCTTTGTTTGGGGCATAGGCAACCTCGTCTGCCAGATACGGCCGGCGCGCCATTCGCGCAACGATGTGTTAGCATCTTCTGTGTCCATCGTTGAACTCAGCTTGATAACCTTGCCAGAAGGACTTCGTCTTCCACGGTCCCGGCGAAACCGAGCTTTGCGTGCGGCAATTCTGAGGAATTGAGGCTGTTCGTTTCGAGGCCGAGAAGTGACGTCTGGAGCGTCCAAAATACCAAGTCTCGGAGGGGCGCGTGAGGAAGACTGCTTCTCCCTTTCTCGCCGGTAAATTGGATCGGTAAGTCTAGCTTGTCTCTTTAGGCGAAGCCGCTTAGGACGACTGTCTGAGAGAGCAATATGACCCTCAGGCCTCGGTCTTTTTCTCCCCTTCTGTATTCGAGAAGCTGAAGTTTCACGGGTTGCCGATGGAAACATGTAGTCTATGCGATTGTCTTCTGGAATATCCTCACCAATGTCTTCCGCAAAGAAGGAGTCATCGAACCCAACCAGATTAGCAAGCATCCGCCGTGTATTGTTTTTATCGCCATTGTCGTCGCCCTCACTCCCATCACTACCATCAGAGTCGGCAAGATGTCTCAGTGATGTCAAGTGGTCAGTCGGGTTTGAGAGAGTTGTAGGCCCATGTTTTTTAATTATCTTTTTAGCGACACCCTTGGCGCTTTCTGTTCGAGAAACTCTTTCGCGATTTCGTTGTGTAGAACTCAGTTGTGCCTGCTTCTGTCTTTGTTGGTCTAATCGCAGCCATGAAGCTGGAAGAACACCTTTAATTCTACGTTGTAGTTCACGAACGGCGCCTTCATCCCTATTGTCATCTTCTCCGTCTTCTTCTTCGTCCTCTCTTTCATTCTCTGAGTCAGAATCCCGAGAGGCTATCGACCGGGCATGAACAAGCTCTCGATCGACTCCGGAACTGACCCCGTACGTAAGGCCGGCACTGTCTCTCCGCCCTAACATCGGGGCATTGCTCGGTGTATTTAATGAAGGCGGCGTGAACCCTCGGGGGAACCGGAACTCGATTGGATCTCGTAAGGCCTGCGAAGAGATAACACTCCCAGAGTGTGGCGGACTAGGGGTTGTGTGCTGGATCGAATCTTCGCCTAAACCAATCGGAGATGTACCATTATCTATTATCACCTTAGGGCGAGACTGATACCGGGAGGCGAGTTGATGATCGTCCGGCTTTGACACCTTACGCCGCTTAGGCCCTCTGGGTTCGTGGCCAGACAAGTCCGGGTGGCGCGTATACTGCCGACCACCATGAGGATCTCGAGGTGGTCTTGCCTCAGATGTAGTATGTACCTCCGCTGGAGACGATGGGGGGAATTCGAAGTTCGTAGTAGGGCTACTCGAAGGGGGTAGGGTGCTATCAAAGCTCTGACCTTGACTATCTGCCGCCGCTTGCAATGCCCGTTGGTATTGAGCGATGCGTACTGGTTGAATGCCTCTTGCCTTCATGAGCTTTTGGTATTTCGCATCTTCTAACAGATAAGGATGTAGCTGGATGGGATTGCGCTGCCGCAGGGATCTTCGTGTTGGCTGGGACAATTCTTGCAAGATATCCTCCGGTATATCGAGAGGAGGGAGCAAATCCTCCAGTTTACTCTGCAATGGTGGTGGATTCTCTGTGTTTTCTTGTTCACGATGTTCGTCTTCATCCAAGGCTAAAGAGTGCAGGGATGACAGCGGAGAAGATAGAGGAAGGTCAGCATTGTTATTACCCTCCGGTGGCTCGCCAGTTCTATGCGCTTTCGAAGGGAGGCTAGTTGATCTCCGAGAGATAAGCTGGTCCAGCTGTAGCTCGTCTGGAGAAGAACTGGGAAAGTCCCATATGTCCTTCGCTTGCTCTGCTAACGGAGTCGTCGGCCGATTCGGCTTTGGAGTAGCTGATAGGGTCGGAGATGGATGTGAATTCAATGCCCTCCCCCTGGGAGTTGCATCCTCGTCATTGGGGCCTTCTGACGACAGTCCTTGAGCGATATCCCGAGCTGCCTTGTCGGACAACTCTATGGCCGAAGAAACTTCGCCGTCATTCTCTCCATCATCATACCCCCGAGCAAACGCATCATCACTCAATTGATTGGATACGACAGGTTGGAGATCACCCCCAGGGACTTGGGAATTTTGGCACTCGTCCTCTTTAGTGCCATCGTTCCGGGAAGCTTGGGTGGTCGTGTTAAGCGCATTAGGCTTGGGGGATGCTGCAAGCTCATCATCACTACCTTCAACATCCTGAACCACCTTATCTTGGCTGCCCAGCCCATCATCCTCGTCTGAGTCCGGTACAAACCCTCGTTCTCGCCATGATTCCATTTGTTTCCTTGGCGCTGATGGCCCATCTCCCTAGTAATCCATTACTTCGTAGCTGTTAGCCGCGAACAAGGGCTCTCCGCGCCCCGGATGCCAATAGGAAGCGAAAAGGACCGACCGATATAAGTGAAGGTGAAAACAAATAATAAGCAGTCCGATTGTGGCCAATCCAGAATTGCCTGAAAGTGGTTGTCGGGAAGACGCGTCGAAAATGTGGGGAGACGCGACGGAAATTAAGCAATGGCGGAACTTTGGCGATTTAAGCGGCAAATCAGTTTGAACATCCTCCTGGCTTTGGACTCCAAAACAGCTACCTCAATTGAAGTAGAGGCTTAAACTCAATCATTTTCTCTTCAATTTTTTCTTCTCCTGGATCCATTATGAGTCGAAACTGGGTTCCGGCGCTTGTAGCCATTGGGGTGGGAGTCTTCTCAGGTCGGTATGGTCCTGAACACCGAGACGATGGGTACAGTATTCGCTAACACTCACCACTACATTCTAGGTTACTATTCCTTTCAACCCTCACTGAAAGAATTGCAGTCTGAGAAATTAAATCCCCGACGGTATGTCGCTTTACCTACCGAGATGACGGCTTGTCCCTCTTTCCTTCGATGAACTGATACGACGCCATTCTATCAACTTCAGGGCCCATCCTGGGGAACAGACTCACACCCCTAATGACCTTACGACTCCCACTTCACTAAATACCAATGATAGCACGGGTGCTGCAGCGAAGCCAGATATAGGGTCAACACCAGGCGGAAATTCGAAGTAATAATATACTGGAAGCACAATCCCCACAACAGGCGGGAGGGAGAAGGCGTGGAGCTTGTCTGCCATATCGCAACATTATGTGTTCCGACGAGGCTCATGACATTTAGTTCCATCATCAAATCTTTCGAAAAGTGCCCTCGCAGGACGTCTAAAGTTAGTGGAGAGAGATGTCTTGAGCCATGCCCACTCTCCTTTACGGGCATGTAGGACAGTCACTGGCTCTCGCACTGCAAAGTTGCCCATCGAAGGTATATGAAAAGTTGAGGAGATGACTCCAAGAACTGCAGATCCGGAAGTCCATTCTACTATAGCTCATTCTGTGAATAGCCAGCATCCGAATAATAAAATTCTACAATCTCGGAATACATAACATTTGCCATCATAATTTCAAGTTTTCATAGCACGCTTCTATCGTGTCAATCTCACCGATCATAAATGAACATATGCCCTGTTTCCTTATATAATGAACTCCGCCTTGAACCGGGTATGCCAATCAATAAATACACAATAAGGCAATCAACAGGCAAACCCTGGCTTCGGCAAAAATATACAGCCCGATCCCGATTGATAAAATACTGAAAATAAGCCCCAAATGGTAAAGCCAACTTTTCCCAGATACGCCTGCACCGTTTGCACCTGACTTCCAAACTGGTCAATCACACTTCTTCCACCAGCTTTCTAGGCCCGCTGCCTTTCAGAGAAGGGTTCCCGAAGACACGTCCTGCTGGAGTCTCGAGCCATTCCTCTGATACATAGATCTTGCTCCCCTTGCGGCCACTGACCCATCTTACCATAGTTGGGTCTGGCCTCTCGAAATTCAGTGTCTCCTGCTCTGCAGAGGCCGTCTCGGCCGCTTCAGCAGCAGGGATCCGACCACGCCGTTTAGGTGCTTGTTTCCGCAGAAGTCTATTGATTGTATCCATCTGTCATCTTGCGTCAGTTTACACTTTTTGACAGCTAAAGATAAAAAAATAATTTTGCTTCGCACTCCAACCGGGAGACATGATCTCGTGGCACATACCTTTTCTTCTTCGTTTCGCTTTTCGCTAAGGTTCTTTCTCCGCCTAGCCATTTCCGCACGGCGCATAGCACGCTCTTCTGCGGTTAGATGCTTCTTCACCTGTGGTTCTGCTCTGCATTAGACAATGCCTTTCGTGCGACAAACTCGCAGGTGCTATACGAAACTTACCCATTGGCAGTTGCAAGAAATCATTGCCCAAGGTGCCCCTTTGGCGTTTGGTCATGCGGGCGGGGTCAGCAGTAGGCGTGCCGTCGTCACTATCAAGCTCTTCTTCCTCTTCTTCCTCATCCAAATCATCCTCGCCTCCATTAACGTTTCCAAGTCCACTCTCTTCTTGATCATCGGGTTCACCCTCCGCGTCTGAATCAGGCTCCGAGAGCTCCTCGTCGTCCTCCTCGTCCTCGGCGTCTAGTTCCATCTCTTTCGCTTCGACGCCCTTCACTGCCCTAGATGTGGATGCGGGTACCCCAGAAGACTTAGTGTGTCTTTTCGACACTGGAGGTTGAGGCGGGGTATCGTCCATGTCCAGATCTCCGTCCGCATCAACATCCTCGTCATCTTCACCGGGAGCATCTTCATCATCTACTTCATCTTCTTCCTGGTCTTCCAGGTCTTCATCGCTCGTGTCAACTTCCACGAGCTTCTTCCTGGGCCGGCTGGTCCGTGGCCCTGTCATTATAGGGTTCTCCGTAAAAACGTTGACAGAGCGTCTGGAGGTACCATTGCGTGTACTACCACTGGTAACCTCACGCAGCTTACTTGAAGGCATCTTGACAGTCAAACGAATAGATCTCCTGGACTCCTCCGGGGAGTCTGAGGGAGATCGGAAGACGGTTACAGATGAAGATGTGACAGCGCGGGTCACTCTGGTCGGGGTTCTGGCACTTGCGTTAGAATCCAAGTTTGGTAGATCATCCCGCATAGGGCGGGAGCGAAGTGAGCGACGCAGAGACATGATAGCTCGACGGGATTGGCTTGATACGAGATATGGATGGCAAAGTAATGGGGGCAAAAGGGGCTTAAAGGCTAAACTTCTCAAAAATTCCGCAGAAGAGCTGAGGGATTAAAAAAGCAAACAGCGAGACAATCAGGGAAAACACAAAATTTGAGGGAGGATGGGAGGGGGGTTAGTCTCGTATCGGTGGACAATAGTAGACAACAATAAGGCTATCTGGGGGATTGTTGTGTCTGACAGATGAGGCAGTGTCGGTCGTGGAGGAGATACAGAGGGGTGGAAAGAGGGGAATGAACAGGGAAACAAGCCCATGCGATAGTTATGACCAACTGACTACGTGGGCCAGTCCAGAGGAGTGATCGTGATGTAGTCCGGGAAGGCACAGGCCATCAATCCCTATCACATCTTTTGACGCCACTTGGAAGTTCTCATCCGACACGAAGGACACAACCAATGGGAACATTCTGGACTAAGATCTCAAGCGATACACCAGTCAAGGGCGGGAGCGCGGTGTAGGCACCGTTGGTGCGTTTTCTCCTGCAACCCCGACAGGACAGGTATTACTCTCTGTGCGCTGCATGGACAGGGATCGCTGACCGAACAAGGGGGTGGATACAACTCTAATATAATAGGATAGGAGAAGAGAAAGTGAAGTGGGAAAAAAAAGGGGGGGTGGAACACAGTAGATTAAATGTAAAACGGTGCCATTGAGTACATGGATGTATACGAGAGGAATAAAGGGAAAACTCACAAAGGATGATAAGGGTCGCAATTGAGGAGGCACGTACCACCCAATCTTCTTGAATTGAATTTCAGTATACGTTTCAAATGATTTGCTTGAGGATCACTGTATATAATCACTAGTCAAATGGTTGGTTCGCACAGTCCCTGATGGTCTTTCTGTTGCAATTGAACGATGGGAGATAATCGGATGTTCAATCGTGGTATTCTGCCACAGGGCGGTATCACCATTTTGACCGCCTGCCATGAATAGTTTGGCCATGTGGTAATTGATACCATGCATGACAATACCGAGAATAAACCCACTCCGGAGGATAAGCCGAGGTCGCAGAGAGTCGAAGCCATACTTCTCCCTCACATGGCTATCTTTCTCCGTCTCTCCCCAACTTCCTCCACCTTTCTCTTTCTCAATCCAACTTACTTCATGGTGTGTTTCCTTCATTGCAATTAGCCTCTTCCTCTCACCCTCAACCCGCCATGGCTGATTCAAAGCCCAAAACCCCATCAATCCCGCAATGGCAACAGCCCTCCGCCACCAACTCCACATCTCCGCCAAGCTCCGATGATGCTTCACGGTCAACTCTTCTAGAGCAAGCGACCAAGTTCTTACAAGATGAATCCTTATGTGACGCCCCGCTAGATCACAAGGTATCATTTTTGGAGTCGAAGGGTCTCCGACAAGATGAAATTGACAGTCTGTTGGGGGTGTCGCGAACCTCCGAGGCCACCAGTAGTACAGCCGCAACCGGGGAGGATAAGAAAACCACGGAGTCGAGCACCACATCAAGCACAAGCACCCCTGCCTCTTCATCGCCTTCTGCCCCCGTATCTCAAACTTCCTCTACATCTACTACCGCCACCGCCAACCGGCAACCCCCGTCCACTCGTGACGTCCCACCAATCATTACATACCCGGAATTCCTCGTCAACCAACCCAAACCTCCTCCGCTGGTGACTCTCCGCAGCTTCCTCTATACCCTTTATGGCGCTGCAGGTCTAGGAGCCAGCATTTACGGCGCAAGCGAATACCTCGTCAAGCCCATGCTTGCCAACCTTACAAGCGCACGGCACGATCTAGCCGAAACAGCTCAGGAAAACCTCAAAAAGCTCAACGAAAAACTAGAACAGAACGTCTCCGTTATCCCTCCCCAGCTCACTGCCCGTCGCGCCCAATCTACCGGCTCGAGCTCCGATGATGAAACCGAGTCCGTCACATCCGACCCGGCGGAGTTGTTCCATCGTGATGTCGCTGTCCAGACCTCAGAAGATTTCAATCTAGAGAACTCATCCTCGTTAGCACCAAATACCGCAGACACAGAGACTTTTGATCCTACTACTGCTGTCAATACACATGTAAAGCGACTTGAAATTATCAGGTCTCATCTACAGGAATTCTCCGAGACGGACAAACAATCGACTACGTGCGATGATACCGTCCGCACCAGCCTCAACGAGCTCCAGCATTACCTAGATGGACTACTCTATAGCAAATCTGGCTATGGCACGACAAGTGGTTACGGTGTCTATGGTGCATCTGGCTTTGACAGCGGTGGAAACACGGCTGGCTTGAATAAAGGCGAAGAAGACGCGATATCCAATTTCAAGTCGGAGATAAGAGGTGTCAAGGGTGCTTTATTGAGTGCTCGGAATTTCCCTGCTAGTCGGGGGCCGAAGATCAGTAGTGGTCTCAACAGATGAGGGTGGAAATGACTGTTATGATAATACTTTTGCTCGAGGCAGGGCAGCACTATCATGTGAATATATATGCAGCATTCTTTTCTTCGTCTTTTCTTAGTCCGCTTAGTAGAAGAATGTATTGGTCTCCAGCAACAACCAACAAAGTATTAAGGCCAATCTGATCTACTATGGTGTCGAAAATGGCCGCTATGTCTGAATCAAGTTGCAATATAGGATTCCATGATGATCTTTATTTATGTACCTTAGGCGAAGTAGAGATATATTAGACACAGTAGGAATATATTCTTTATAAACATACACTGCATACCGTGGTTGTATATGTTAGCCATACCCAATGAATCAAAAGTCACGAGCGCAAGCTATCTGCTCGTGTGTAGATTGTGAAAGCCCATTCCAAGTGACTTCTTTACAGACATTGATACTCAGTAGTTACCACTAGACCAAAACCTTTGGAAGTTGATCGGGATCATTCTATGATTTCACATCACTATGATCACGCTAAGAACTTCACCACTTGCTGTCTTCGATCTAAAGTAAGACTCACGATTTGAGGGCTTCTTTTTGTGGTCGCACTGCTCTAAAAAGTTTACTGCACATATCTTAGGAACCATAGATAATCAATCGAACATAATAACATTTAGACAAGAAGAAACAATTTCTAAAACTAGTACCTGAGCAAATCGCACGACTGGTCTAGCCTGAAGACCAACAATACGTATATGAAAGCATAGACATTCCTCTCTCATACGAATACTCATCACCTTGCCCCAGACGTTGATTGGATGCCACAACTATTTACGGAGTGGCCCTGCTCATGCTGATGAGACGTTTCACACCAACCTAATTATCGAGTTAGAAAGGTTTGAATGCAAAGCATGACGAACTGTTGAATAACTCACCATCCAGTTACCACATTCTTCGGTTCTGTTTGTCAGGATATCGACGTGGATAGCACGTGCGGTGTCGTAGTCACGCGCCTGAATGGCACGGGCCAAGTCTGCCATATCCGAAACGGTGTTTGGCTTGAGCAGATCTTCGTTATTTAGATGATCGAACAAAATGCTCAACCGACGCTCAGCATCGTCGACTTGTGCTTTGAAGGATGAAGGCGCACGGCCCTTGATGCGCTGCATATCCGCCGTGAGGATCTCGTAGATAGGCATGGCGTCTGCAGGAATGTGGGAGCGATCACCAGGAGCTAGGAAAGTTAGAATAAAGTCCAAGCGAGGCATTATATGTAGTACTTACGATACTTGGGAGGCGCGGGTGCCGCCTTCTTTGGTGAAGAAGCCGTGCCGGGCCTAGAGCCTGCAGCTGGAGGCGGTCCTTGCTGTATTGGCGGAGGAGCAGTCGACGTTGGCGTAGTGGGAGCATACTGGCTCGCTACCGGAGGCTGGGGGGCATATGGTGAGGCAGCTGCCGGAGGAGGGGGAGGAACAGGAGCCCGCGCCTGAAACTGTGGGCTTGCCGCTTGAGCTGCTGGGCTTGGGGCATACCGGTTAGTCGGTGGAGGCATAGTCGGCGGAGTGTTGTAAGGAGACGGGCCACGGGGGATTGCTGCCGGTACTGCCATAGTGCTGGGGGTTATCTGAGGAGATTGAGGTAAGGATGCGTAAGGGTTTGAGGGCGGAGGAGGTCCCGACGGGATAGCAGAAGGCGGAGAAGTCACCCGGGGAGGTGGTGCAGTGCCTTTTGGCGGAGGGGGAACCGAGGGTGTCCGCTGAGTAGGCAGAGCCCCGGGTGGTGGAGGTCCCTGGCTGAGAGATGGGGATTGGTTCGGAAATGGCGAACTGATTGGTGCGGCAGCTCCGGCGGGAGTTCCTCTCCGCGGCGTCGGAGCCTTCGCAAAGCCTTCAGGAAGATCATTCCAAGCAGGGAGATTGGTGGCGGTAGTGTATGTGGTAATAGTAGCGGGAGATTGATTCGACGCACGTGGCGGAGGAGGCACTGAACCACCTAAGGGCTTAGCACCATAGGACGGTGGCGGTGTGGGTTGATATCCCGAGGGAGGAGCATAACCGCCGCCGGAAACTGGTGCATATGGGTTGGTTGGCTGAGGTGTGGCCGCAGCACCAGGCGGGGCGTAAGGGTTCGTAGCAGGAGCCGGAGGTGCGTATGGATTGGGAGCAGCAGTAGCAGGAGGCGCGTATGGGTTAGAAGCAGGAGCCGCAGGAGGATAAGGACTAGGAGCTGCAGCTGGTGCAACCGGCGTGAATGTGGTCTGAGGCTGATATGCGTTGGTTGGTGGGAGAGGCTTGCTCAGTGGTGTTCCACGACCAGTAGACACTGGCTGCATCTTCTGAGCAGCTGGTTGCCTCGTGGCCAGCTGTATACGATTCCTTGCAACTTCAGCTTCGGGGTGCTTCTCCGGAACAAGATCAAGATACTTTTGAGCAACCTGTAGCCGTCCATGAGTAGCAACCACGTCAGCATACTCAATGTACTTGTTGTACAGGTTGCTAAGCTTCCAGCCCGACTCTTTTGTACGCTCCGTATCCTGGAACTTAGTGACTTGGCGGAAGATGGTCACCTTCTCAATCAGTCCCTGCAAAGCGCGCACATGGATCGAGAAGGAGTTATCATTCGTAGCAGTTTCAATGGCTTTTTGCTCATTCTCGCGAAGCTCCTCGATCCAGATCTCAACAACCTTCTCCAATTTGGAACCAGCGAGGAAGCAGAATGAAGCATCTTTGCGGAGGCTCTTATCGTTAGTAGCCCGGATTTGTTCCTCCAATCGATCACCAAGAGCGTCGCAAAGATCAGCAAATTCCTTTTCTTCAGCAAAGGTACACAGCGCTGCCATAACTTCCTTCCAGTTAGACAAGTCGGCGTTGTACACAACATCCCAGAGGTTCTTGCCAACAATGGATGCTAACAGGCGAACGTAGTTCGGGCTCTCGGTTTGTTTGGAGAAATAGTGCTCCTGCACCTTTTCGATGCACTTGTGACCACCGCAAATAGCAATCATGAAAGCATCAGACAAGCGATCTTCCTTGAGAGCGACATCCAGTGCCTTCTCAAAATCGCCGAGGAGCAATGCTCTGGTGATGCCCTTGTCTGCTTCCGTCTCAGAACCATTGAAGATCCGAAAGGGGTTGTTAGTCTTGGCTCCCTTTGACGCGGCTAGGTCGGACAAGAAGTTGTCTTCTTCAGGGCTCGCATCAAACATCGATTGCAGGCGCCTGTGCTTCTTCGCCCCCGGCCCGCGGGATTCTTTGGGCGACTCTCCATTAGTTTCCTCCTTATCTAGGCCAAGGTTAGCCAACTTCTCGGCAGCCTCATCAGCAGATTGATCCTGGAATCCGAGGTATTCGATAAGCCCCTTTCGGGGGTCCTCAGAGATCAAGGCCTCAATGACCTTCCAGTCAGCCTTCTCTTCATCAGTGGGGGCGTTTGCAGCTCTAGTTTCGCAGATGCTTCGAAGATCGCCCTCCTTAAGAGCATTCTCAAAGGTCTCAGTAGACTGTCCAACAGCCTCATCAACTTCGAACGGGGTGATCTTAATCTTGGAAGCACGCTGGCCCTTCTCTACCAAGTTGACAGAAACCACTCTGCCTCCGAAACCGAAAGTGGCACCACAGGGTCTCTCAAGCCACTTAGGAACCTTCGGGAGCGAAAAGCTCGAAACCTGCGGCTGACTCTGTGCCTTTGCGAAGAAATCTTCCCCATCAAGCGCTTGGTTCTGGTCTGCGATGGCCTGAGCAGTTTCGGTGCTGGTGTTTTGGATAGTCTGGACCGCGATCTTGCCATCGAAGGAAGCCGTAGCGAAGAAGTTGGGGTTGTGGGGATTCCAACGAGTCTGGAAGGTCCAGTTTGTAACGACAGGGAACTCGCCGTAAGGGTGACCTGTTTGTGGGTTCCAGCAAAGAGTACGATTGTCTTTTCCGGAAGAGAGAAGCAAATCAGGATCGTGGCTGCACCACGAAAGCGACAAGACGCCGGATTCATGACCTTTGAGAACCTAAAAGATATTAGAAGTTATCAAACTAATATCCGCCAGAGACAAGTTTGCTTAAGCTTACCCTTTCTGGGGCATGAGAATTACGGAGATCCCAGACATAGATCATGGGGTCTGACTCCAATGGTGTCGCCGTAACGAGTTTTGTAGGCTGCAGCATGTTAGAAGCCACATTTGTTTTCTGAATGGTTGGCACAAGCATCTCACCTTCTCAGGATCCCAGGCAACAGCACTGACAGCTTTACGACCCATATTGTTAAGAGTCAAGCTCTCCTTCTTCGTCTTGACATCCCAAACGGTGACAAATCCCGCACTGCTACCAGTAACTAGGATGTGCGCAACCTTCTTATTCCAGTCCAAGCACTCAATATCATCCGCGCGTGCAGCGGTACCACCGAGTCGATAGGGGTTTGCGACATTGTTCAGATCCGAGATGTACAGCTATTCCAAGCCATTAGCAAAGTAGTCCTGTAGGTTCTCAATCTTAGTTTAATTAAGTACCTCTCCCTTCGCGCCACCGGTTGCCAGCAGATTAGAATGTTTGGGGTTGAATTGGAGGGCCTTGATGGCTCCTGAATGTTTGGAGGTTCTCGAGATAACGGCGTCACTTCCCAATAATCAGCCAATTGAACTATATCTGTTTGATACTTTCTGTAACACAAACCTCGACCCATTGAGTAACTTATCGGCGTCCCACAAGTCCAATGATCCGTTTTCCAAAGCGCCAGCTATTACTCCCCGTGTGTTCTCCTCGGATTGCGTCCACGCTAAGTCATTGAAACTATAGAGGCGGCCGTCAGTATTTCACACCTGCATCGTGAAATGGGGATAAAGTGATATGTACCCGGAATCAGTATCAAGCTTCGCTACAGGCTGCAGCTCTTCGCCGGCACTCTGACGATCCAGGCCCAAGTCCCACAGCTCGAGGCATGTCTCGTTGGAGAAATCAACGTCAACTGCGCCGGCCCGAGTACCGGTAGCAATCAATGGCGACGCAGCACCGGGAGACCAGGCAAATGTGGCCGTCCGGGGAATCTCCCTCAGACGAACCATGGTGAAAGTAAAGGAGCGGAAGTAACGAGAGGTACTATAGATTAGGAGATAACCAGACTAAGAAACGGCCGCAGCAACTGTCATAGAAAGTGGGAATCGGCGAATTATTAGGATTATAAGACGAAAGAGATATTTCCAAGCGTAACCTCCCCTCCCAAACAAGACCAGAGGGGTGTATGAAAGTTGCCAAGTAGCAGCGGGATGCGATCGAGACGTCAACTGCACGGTTCCCAATCAACCAAGTGTCCTCCTGGAGGTACCCGGGCGATTGGCGCCTAACCTGTTCGGGCGCTCGCCAAAACACCCGCGGAGGACACGTGATATCAGGTTGCTCGGTCCAGAAAGTCTAGGCAAGGAAACCACAGTGGAGAGCAGCGAAAGAGCGTGAACTTTGACGGGGGCAGAGAGCCCTTTTTTTTCATTAGCTACAACTTTGTGGTTCGATAAGCTCCCCGGAGGCAACACCACCGAGCTTTCAACCAGACACACCATGAGCGAGACAGCGCGCTTGAAATGTACCGTCTATGTGGGGGGTCTCGACCAGGCGGTTACTATGCAGACACTGGCCGAGGCATTCGTTCCATTCGGCGAAGTCGTTGATATTACCCTCCCAAAGCCCGATGTACCAAACTCAAATGAACTTCATCGAGGATTTGGTTATGTCGAATTTGATGTTCCTGAAGATGCGAAAGAAGCAATCGACAACATGGACGGAAGTGAGCTCTACGGGCGTACGATAAAGGTTGCAGCCGCCAAACCACAGAAGGATAGCAATGAAGGTCTAGGAAGCAAGACAGCGATCTGGGAACAGGTGCGTAAGGGACTTATTCTTCAGTACGACCAGGTTTCTAACTACAAATGTGCAGGAGGGCTACCTGGCCAAATACGCAGTCAATGAGGAAGATAAGTTGGCGGCAGAACAGGCTCAGACGACAGCCAACGATCGTTCTCACGACCCAATGCAAGGATTAGAAGAGCTGGACGTCGCTGGTCCGAAGCCCGAATAAGTTCTGAAGACTCCAAGATCATGAAACAGGAAGCTGTGCGACAGTAATATCGCAATATTACCCCATCAGAACCCTCTGTTCAAGCCGTACTATATACACGCGCTCCAACCATGAGCCTGAGTATTGTTTTTGAAATTTCAAATTCTTCCGCGACATCAACTCTCCCGTGAATAATACAGACCGCCAACAAAAATCACATAAAAGGATCGCGATTGAAATTGAAATGAGGTAATACATTTTAGTGCTCACGGTCCTCAGGGCTGTTGCGGGAAAGACGCAGAGTCTTGTCAGTCATGAGCTTCTTGGTGCTGGAGTAGATGGCAGCTCCAACAGCGACGCTAGAGAAGTTGCGTCAGCACGAGCACAGGTTTTAGTCTGGGGAGGTAGCAACTGAGGGGATCGATCATGTAATATAGAATTTAGGAAATTTCAGATCAGTAAACATACCCAAGGACAACACCTAATCACAGAACAGTTAGATAAATAGTAGCTCCATGGGCAAAACGTCAGATGACATACCAAGAGGGATCAACTCTGGGGGAACTCTCTTAAGAGTGCGCAGACGCTGAGAGATAGTGTGAGCTGTAGCTTTAGTTAGTCCAATTCTATCTTTAAATCAATTTTTCGCAATTTAAACCTAATTGCGAGTTCTTAGGGTCCCATACCGCTCTGGGCCTCCTTCTACAACGATCGTTAGCACACAGCCGTTTTTTCCCGGAAACGAGGAACACCGAAAGGAGCTTACAGGAGTAGGGAAGGCAAAAGGCCGGGAGGCCTGCATCCGCAAAATACGAGTGGGGAACATGGTGAGAGTGGACGTTAACCTGTGGGAGCAGAGATGGTGGTGGGATGGAAATCGGATGTGGTGACGGAAGCTCACGACGTTTGAAGGGAAGGGTTGAGCAAGTCGTGCCTTAGGCTGGATTCGGGTGTTTAGGAAATCTTGCCGCATGAGTGGCTCGCTAGACCGCCCGCGGTCACTCCCGGATTCGCTGCTTCACGGGATCATTCCACCACTCCACTGGCGCAAACCTCACCCCATCTTCCTTCTCCAACTCCCCTCTCATCTACGCCAACCAACCCCCATTTACCTCTTTCAGTTTTGATTCCAGAGGCTTTTTGCTTCCCTCATAATCAAAATGGGTGCTATTCCTGAAGCCGATCCCGATGAGCCTGTCGAGACCAAGCCCTTCAAGTTCGTGACAGGTGAGCTTAATTACAGCCAATCTTGAGGTTTAGAGCCTGAAATGAGGGTCAATTGCTAACTATTCTGCAGCTGGTACGTTCTAATTAGGTCTTCTATCGATCGGATCGCTCGCAATACCCCGCTACCGAGGTTTTGGTATCGTGTGGTTCCCATACGAGACGCTGACAACTTCTGATGCAACAGGCTATGACGCCCGTTTCCCCCAGCAGAACCAGTCCGTGAACCGCAATCCTATACACCCCAATCACCCCGAAACAATTGCTAATTCCACTGTTCACCTCAGGACCAAGCACTGTTGGCAAAACTACGTCGACTACCACAAGTGTGTCAACGCCAAGGGCGAGGATTTCCGCCCATGCCGTCAGGTATGTCACTTTTTCCGTATCCCCGACACGAAGTCTCAGGGAGAACGATGCACTTGCAAGTACAGAAAGTAGGGCTAACAATCGATCCAGTTCTTCCACGCTTTCCGCTCCCTGTGCCCTAAGGCCTGGACCGACAGATGGGATACACAACGCGGTATGTAAATTTCTTTGCATAATCGTTCAGACTGCCCCATCATAGACTAATTTCGCTCCCACAGAGGCTGGCAACTTCCCCGCTCGCTTGGGGTAGATGAGTAACAAGTCATTGTTGATTGATTTTTCAAGCATTTTTTGTGTCAACATGTACTCTACCTGATCAAAGCGGGAATACAAATCCGCACCCTTGGATTGACTGAGGTAATGGACGTATATAGACTCGCCGTAGTGGAAGCCCCATTGTGCTATTATCTTAGTTGTATCTTTTGTCGTTCGCATCTGTAGAAGAATCTATACAAGAATTACTATCTGCCTTTCCCATTACCCCTTTAATTAGCGCTTATTTCCACAAATACTGGTCGAGGTATCTCTAAGCGGGAAGTAATCAAGATTAAACGATTTATATGCGTCAATTGTCAACCCATTGGAGTCTATTCTTTTATCCTATATCCAAACTAACAACCCTTTCTATCTATTCTAACTCAGATATAGCCAACAAAAACCAGTGCCGCAACCATGAAGTTACTTCCCGCACTGAGACAGTCTATGATTGATAAACAATTGCTGAAGCAAAGGACGGATACCCGGTAATTTGAACCAGGATCTGCCACTGCAAGGGTATCTCGGTGCGGTCAAGGGACAGCACTCGCAGAAATTGCGGGCAAAAGCCAACTAAAATCACCAAAAAAGGCTGTGAAACGGAAAGAAGCACACCCAAGCGAAAGGTATGTACAGCAAATATAACAAACTTTTTGTCCTCCCAATGCGTTCGCCAAAGAAACATATACAAAGATAGCGCAAAATATAAAATAAAATAAAACAAAAATGAAAAATGGGATACGAAGAGAGCGAAAGATCTATGCTTTAGGTTTCTCTTCGGAAA
The DNA here is from genome assembly GCF_009176365.1 of Aspergillus alliaceus. Taxonomy (NCBI): domain Eukaryota; kingdom Fungi; phylum Ascomycota; class Eurotiomycetes; order Eurotiales; family Aspergillaceae; genus Aspergillus; species Aspergillus alliaceus. The sequence continues at coordinate 545,279 of NW_022474695.1, forward strand.
CGCCCTTCAACAGGCGATAGAGCTTCTTGTGCTCTTCCAAGAAAATGAATGTAGCGATCGTATGGGGACCCAAGCGGATGAAGCTGGGGACCCAGCCGCGGAAGGCCCAGGCGAAACCTTCCTTGCGGGTGATGTCTCGTAGGAGACCCACGATGTTGTGACCACGGCTCTCGGCCGGGGATGCGCTCATCACGCGAGTCTTGATTACGTCCACCGGACTGCAGACCGTTGTCGCAACGAAACCAGCCAAGAAGGACGCGGTGAAATGTGTGCCGAGGTTATCAGACATGCCGAAACGGTTGATGCAGAGACGCTTGAAGGTGTCGTACGAAGCCAACTGCGAAGCCGTCATCAATACGGCACGGGTTGAATTAGGCCAAACACCACGGAACAAACTCGCAGGTCCTTCATGGCGGGTCATCTGGACCAAGCCGTGGAAGGCATGTCTATAGTTACGGCGCTGCTCCACGGGGAGAGCTGCGTCAGACTGCATGCGCACGTTGAGAACATCAGCTGGGTTTCCTGCGATGCCGCCAAGGAAACCGGATGTACAGGCCATTCCGACCAGCGCGAGGGTACTGGCAGGTGATTCAGGCGTTGAGAAGCGCGATTTCAGCTCTTCATATATGCCGAATCGTGTGGTAGAATACGTCATCTGTCGCAAGATCGCGGCCGATAGCTACATGTTTGTTTGCACTGTGAGCAAGAGGACTTTCTCTTCCTCCCCTTTTCCCTGGGATTCACACAGACTGGACGTACCCCGCTATATAAACCCAAAATCCCATCAGACTTAATTACATGACCAAAAGTGCCTAACATCGTTGGGGGCGCACCAGGCCCACGTGTTTGCAAGCGAACCTATTTTTTCCCACACAGCATCGATTAGCGTCACGGTGACGCGAAAAAAATAAGGGCCATAGATCGAAAACGCAAGAGGGCCGATAAGGACTAGGAATAGCTTACCTTCACTATAAAAAATAGTGTTAGCTATTTCAAGTTCCTTGGGGTTCAAAAAAAGGTATATTGATAAATGGAATGCCTACCAAGATCCAAAGGGTGTGTCACGGCGGCCGCAAAGCATGATGCAGAGCCACCAAACCAGAACGGATAATGCACTTTTTTGACGGGAATAGCAGCCCGAGGGCGCTGCGACACCTCCAGCTTTGCACTACTTGCCATCTTGGAAGACAAGATGTGAGCAATCCAGCGAAGGGAAGAGAGTGGAGTGTGTAAGCGGTCACAGGGTAGGGAGTTGTACAAGTACCTAAAATAAGTATTAGGCTAGTTCGTATCTCACGGGAAATTCTAAAATGGCGTCGGAGACTTGATCTATCTCCGAACTTCGGCAGCATAGCCGATATGCCAGAGAATCAACCAATCAGGTTCTCGGTTTTGGTCGGGCAAATGGTAACCCTCGGTAATACCTTTGAGGGGGCAGGGATATCCGCGGGTTGATTCTTTACTAAGGAGGCTATTTCCAGTCTGACCATCTTGATACAGTCAGTGTCTTTTGATTACTGCTGAAAATTTTCATTCAAAGTCTTATGTAGGATGACATTAATTCTTCGGCATCATAATACATGTACCTCCTACCTAGGTAGGTAGGTAACACACTTGAAAAGCAAAGTACAAGGATGTATTTTACATCACATCGCCAGCCATGAGCGCCGGAAGCAGGTTAGTTATGCCATGTGGGATTCTTGGAGAAATGTGGAGTCAAAGAAACATCTCGAATACCACGCTTAAGGCTAATGTAAGCTCTGTTCCAACGACATTAAACCTGATGATGTGGATCATGAACATCCGCTTCACGGACTTTTCGAGATAGCCGATTCTAAGTTTGCCAGGCTTACCTCTATTGGGTTTATCCAGTACAAGAGTGTGGACTGCCCTCCAATAGTTGCTTAGAAGACAGTGTCATAGTCACTTCACACTAAACAGGGCCCTTCCTTGGCCAGCATGACTCATAAGTTACATATCCTCATTAGCAAACTCCATTTTCATCATGTCGAGATCTTAAGTCTGTAAAGGCAACATATATACTAGCTCCATCGTCCACTTATCTCGAGTTGTGATAAAGGGGAGATGATCACGACTAGACAGAACAAGGCCCAAATAGACAGACATGAAAAGAGGTATTGTAAATTAGTCTAACGTAGGTATCAGAAGACGCACTTTAAACCATTCTGTTCATTTGACTTTTTATATTGTAATTTAGTATGTCATGTTCATATAAGTCCTTAAAATACAAAGCCAATATAACATCGACCAACTCAACGAGAAAGAGCTATCGACTTGTACGAGTAAAGGTGAAATCCCATTCGCGCCGGTGTACCGTAACCTAAAACTCCCTCCAGATGCTTGTTGATGGCAATTATTCAATATGAAAGCGTGATTCTTTCTTTTTCTCTTTTTCCCTACCCATTCATGTTTCCCTTTCCGCCCGGTTTTCACATCGGTGTCTTTGCTATTCCAAGATTGGCAGTGAGAGAACCCAATGAAAAGATATATTATTTAGAAGCCGTATCCACCACCTCCATATGGTGTCGCCCCGTAAGGGGTCGCTGCGCTTGCTCCCCAAGCACTCGCACCGCCATTAGCATAAGCAGTGAAGCCTCCATCAATACCCTCTGGTGGTTCATATGCATCTGGACTGCGTACGCCCATCATATCTTCATCCTCACCACCCATGACGCCATTGCGGTCGCCATCGCCAGCACCGGACAGTGCAGAAATGACAGAAGCGAGTTTACGCTGTAGGACAGTAATTCCTTGCTGGATGATCATATCCGGCTCAAGAACACCGATGCTCTCGACGTCAATATAGAAGTTGTTGGGCTGCGCGTCGTAATCGAAAGGTTGGTCCGGGGGTGCAGCATGTTCCCATGCAGCATTATGGGAGACAGGCCTACTTCTGTTAGTACTAGAAAACTTTCTCCCCGCGACAAAGTAACGAGTTAGAGAGTTATATAGCGTACCATTCCTTAATAGGGTCTTCTTCGTACCAATAATCCACATGTCGTAGGTTATTGTGCGGGTCATACTCGAAACCAACCGCTGCAGTAGGCATCCACTTGGCATGCTCTTTAGCAATGCCCTTCTTGGCAATACAAGTCATTTTTAGCTCCTGTCCACGTCGTAGTTTACAGATCAACGGCCCGTTGCCCTCTGGATCAGTGATAACTGGGTTCCCGACCCATTCATTCGCCCGTTCGCCACTAACCACCAAATCCCGCGCATACACGCGCATGATGTCGTCGCCTGTACAGCGCGCATGCAGAGTTAGTGTGACGCTGCACCGCGCGCAGTGGTCCTCACAGTCGCAGTCGCGGGTATACTCAACGTCCTGGTCGCAGTTTTTGGAATTAAGAGGGATGAGACCTAATCGGTGGGCGAGAAACTCGTCCGGAAGAACAGACGTGTTCTTTTCGACTTCAACCAGATCAATTGCAATGGTAGGAACTTCTGCAAGCATGGTGCGGCGAAGAGAGTTGGCAAAGGCAAGGTCGACGGAGCTGAGTTTGAAATCGACTCGGTAGGGTTCAGCCTATGGTATTGTCAATCTTGAACTTTCCGCTTATGACGCACCGCTAGGTAATTTGAGACTAGTTTCTCAGCTTTTTTCAGACATACCTCTCGTACTGTGACCTGGGGCCCTGTAGGCTCGATGTCCATTTCATAGTCCATGTTGGCGTTCAAGCAGCGCTTCAAGCTGCCAACTTCGTATCTCGAAGCGGTAGCTTTCAATATATCGTATATCACCTAGTCCGAGTTTACAGGAAAGCAGCTGTAATAGATAATGACCTGACCGGCCAAATGGGGTGGGCGAAACGATAGGGAGCTGGGTTTGAGAAGAGCGTAGGTTGCGAGCGTTGAGTTCGGCTCCAAACTGGAGTTCCGCGCTTTACCTGTTTGGGTTATCTATCAGATCTCCAGTCAGCTGCAGCCCGAGTCTAAGAACTATGTAGGACTTATCTGCTCTTCACTCGCCTTTTTGAATAGCCTGTGGCAGATATCCAACTCTAATGATATTCTATTATTATTATGCAAATTTACCTATTGTATCTATTGTTTCACTCAGGATTTATCCTACCAGATCACTCGAAATTTCTACGTGGTCAATGAGCACAACTTTGCTATTTTATCTCGCAGCCATGAGTCGCTTGGAGAATAGTACTTTTTTTCTTTGTTTTTTTCTTCTCTTCTTGACTCCTATTTCTGCATGAGTGCAAGGTCAGACCTTCAACAAAAGGCCCAAGCAGGCCCATGTCACCAGTAGGCCCCAGTTGCCAACAGTATAGGTGGTGTCGCAAAAGAGCCGTAAGCAGATGGTCAAATCATGTCAGAGTCAAAAGCAGATTTGGTATCCATATAACCAAATATCCTCTCCAAGAGTAGGACCTGATAGAGTGATGATGTTCAAGAGACATCAGTTGCAAACTTTTTGTCCGTCCATACTAGCGCTGTCCGCTGCGCTTCTAACTCTCTATTCGACGGATCGTGGTGATATCTATAGTGGTGAGTGAATCTGATGCCATGCGCATATCCTTCCAAGTCGCCAACTGAACATGTCAGGAAAGGCATCTAACGACAACTCGAACTCCAAAATAACACAGCCAACCATTACAAAAAAGGACGTTTAGAAAGAGAAGACAAGCAAAAAGGTAAATACGGCGGGGAAAAAAAGGTTTTCTTAGGGAGAAAGGAAAGGATCACGTCAAGTCGTAACGGGAAGACCAAAGACCGAAGGCGATCTTCCAGAGGTTCCTTGCTTAATCAACTCCTGGAACGGAGAACGTCAGGCAAGGAGAGGCAGTCGCTACCGTTTCATAGAACTGCGATTTAATGCCTCTAAGAGTTCGGGGCGACTCGCAAGAGCAGCTGCGGCTTGCGCATAAGAAACCCACTGACGCTTTCGTTTATTCATCTCTGGCCATTGGTCTTCCTCCCGGTCAACCATGACCTCGAAGAATTGGTATGATGCTTTAGGTGCATGCGACGTCAATAGGGAAGATGGGCGCATATCAGGGATCGGCCCCAAATCCTTTAGCACTGTACAGATCACGCCTGCCTCTTCCCAAGCCTCTCTGCAAGCGGCTTGTTGAGCAGTTTCTTCGTCCGTTTCCCATCCACCTTTGGGTAGTACCCAACCACCTCGTCCCGCGGACTGAATCATAAGCACTTGTGACTTATCGGCGGACAAGGGGACCACACCGGCCACGAGACGTTCGCCTTTGGATCCGTACCCTGATGAAATCTAGGTTAGCAATGGCATGCGCGATAAGGCTAACAAGGGCAGGATGGAAAATAGGTATGCGAATAGTTCACACGAGACGTAAAGAGGGAAGACAATTAGGCCCACGTGCCTCGAGGGGCAAGCACTTACGTTGGTTTTTCCGCCCTGTCCGGGACTCCATTGACCTAGTTTGATCCACCATTGTGAATCAAAGACAAAGAAATAGGTCAAAGAATAAAACCCCTCTACGCCACCTGGGCCAGATAGGCAATCGACAGAGGGATTGAATAAATTGGTGATGTGCAGCGCGAGCTGCAGTTCACGCGACAAGGAACCAAAGGAGTGGACGGTTCCCGGAAAGAAGAAAAAGAAAAGGCTGTTAATAACACGATAACGAGGCGAAGTATATGGGGTTAGAATTTCGGATATGAACTTTTTACTTCGAACGACGGATATTCTGAGCCAGAAAAGAACCAGTCCGGTGGAGGGGAGCTGGTCCAGGACCCGTTGACCCTAAATTTTTTTTCCCCCGGAACTCAGAAAAGCGAGGCGGTCGAGAAAAAAGTAGGGGAATTTTTCAAGGGAGAAGGATTGGTAAAAAAAAAAAAAAAACTTCAGGAACTAGGTATCCCCGTTCACACCCGCAGCGGACGGGAACCTCGAAGGAGATGAGAGGGTACAAGGAGACATGGTAATCAGGAGGGCAGCATAGAAATAAGAGAAAGGATAGAGGGACAGGAAATGGGAGGAACGGAGGGGGAGGCGAGAGAACGGGGAATCAGAGACAGCTTAGGTTGGGAGTATAATGGGCGGCGTGGTCCGGCAGGACGACTCTCTCTCGCCCTCTCTTCTCGCCCGGAGCGGACTTTGCTGGGCGGTACTTACGGGTATGTACGGTATCTTCTTTCGGCCTCAACTGAAGTGGTAACGGATTGGCCGCATTTGTGTGCAGTGGGCAGGAACGAACGTTATTACCGAAACAATACTAAACATCCGGTACATTCGCTCCCCTTAATCAGGTCCCATCTATCTTGGATGTATTATTATCATTTATTTCCGGGTCTTATTTCAGGAGATTGTGTCCCCTTTCCTGTTTTCTTTTCTTTTCCTTTCTTTTTTTTATTCTAATATACTTTGGTCAATTCCTAGTTGTTACTCCCTTTTTTTCCCTTCTAACCCCCACTAATTCTAGAAGATCTATCCCCTTTTTATTTTTCGTATTCCCCAGTCGTCAACTACTAGTATTGTATGGAATGTAGCGAACTTGTGGAGTGGCGGACTAATAGTATCCAGGGATCTTCGGGAAGAACAGCCCAACAGGTGAGTAAGCATTACTCCCAATTTCATCGTAATGAGCTTCTCACTCCTGAGTCTTCCGATACATTGCGGACCTCGTCGGTTCCACAGCAACCTCTTCGTCACCCAAGGGACCACACAAATGGAAGAGCGAGCTCGGGAGTACCACAGTACTGGTGAAATGATCACTCACATATCTGGTATGCGAACCAGACCCTGCCAGGAACTCGGCTCTTTCCAGTGTCTATTGCTACATACAGACCTCCTATGCATGCACATGCAGTACAAAAAGCGCCACATAGGAGCTCTCTCTACGGTCTGGTGCTAGTGGACAGAAAAGAAAGGAGAAAGGGTTAAAAAAAAAAAAGAAAAGAAAAATAAAAATTGATCCTTCATCAAATAGATGGAGACTGGATTAAGTTCTGTCTGTCTCCATCGGACTTAACCCTTTGTCTAACGAAGTAAACGACGATGGCCGCCACAAGCGCGCCGCATTCGTTGCTGTTCTCGAGAGGACTCGAATTAATACTGAGCAGCAAATTAGTCAAAACTCGAGGATGAGATGGAACAGTATCTAGATTAAATTTTCATGGCTTCTGGTGTTTCCCTCTTTTTTATTTAGTTTTTATTCTAATTTTGTATTTTTATCCTCACCATCCTGACCTTTTGGTACCAGGAATTAACCCACCACTAGTCAAGCATGAAAACAAAAACAACTAATCACAGTGCATCCTTATAAAATTAGGATCGGTCCACATGGTTAACCAACTTTGGACGGCGAATGGGTACAACTCGTATGATAATCAGAATAACTAGTTGTACTAATCAACGCGATAGGTTTTTATGTGGAAAGAGACATTGAATAGCCAGCGAGCAAACCGAATTTCTGCAACTAAAGAGATCTCCTCGGGACCTCGTTGCACGAACGCATTCCATTGCTTAGGTACCTATCCAAGTTACCCTTCTTCCGTATCTATTAGATACATATCGGAAGCATCAATACTTCTGCATCATAGTACAGTACATACGGTGCACGCAGCCAATATTGTATATACATACATACATATACTCTATGCGCGGAAGTGTAGAGTGGTAATTTTCGAGTGCAACGTTCGAATATTTGGTCGATGTATCATTATTAAGGATTATTTCTGAACAAAGTGTAGGTGTAGAAGGTGGTGAACTCTTTTTTCTCCCTCTTTTTCTTTTGGTGGTTGCTTACTTTCCTCCCCCCTTGTCATCCAAACAAGCCTTGGGATTTATTGGGTACCATAAAAACACAGAAGCATGCGTGCATACATTAGTGTTCAAAACTATCATCATGGAGTGACTGATCCTACCAAATGCGGGGCACCAACAACGATAACTCAATCCTCGCCATTTTGCTCTTTTATTATTCTGTTTTATTTTATCTGATATTTTACATTTTTGATTTCTTTTATGTTGAAGACACGACGACACAAAAGACTGTCCTTTCAGACTGAAAAAGCTGAAGCGGTTCGCCTCCACCAAATCTAACATTGGGTGAGATGATGTAAGTGTAAGTAGAAGTACATACTAAGTACTACGTGCTATGTACATACAGGACAAGTCAACCCTATAGAGATGTGGATCGTAGATCATATCCGGCGGGGGTTTACTCGGGGATAGTGTAAGCCCGCGAAGGATTTCGGACTACCAAAGAAGGTATGCCTGTTGACTTCAAGGGTGACTCAATCATGCCTAGAAGCACGGCGGCAGTGGCGATTGAATGGTGAAGCGACATAGTTAGTGCGGATCTCTGGGGATCGGTGTGTACAGAGTAGTGTAGTGCTGATACATTGCTGACGTTGGGGATAACTCGACATGTGATGTCATTGTCTCTACCTAGAATTTGAATTGAATTGAATTAAATTAAACTGGTTAAAATCACCTGAGACTGAGTGATGGATCTGCTGAGACAAGGTTCAATGGATTGTCGCAGTGCAACATTCCAACGGCCGTGGGACAAAATAGGGATTGACCGTTGGGACACTTGGCCAACTTCCCATTTCATCGACTTGGGGACATTCAATGACACGGTACGTACCATACATACCTGTATCGTAATGAGTTTTCACAATACCAACATTTTCGCTCTTAGCACATTCTAAGTATCCTGGACCATGTACCTGGTAGCGTTCTGTGCCTGGTAGAAAATGGCAAGGACAAGTCAGCTAGCCTACGACTAACAAGTACAATAATGCAGTGGATGTCACTCTGGTGGTGCCACTCCAGGTAAGGGGGGGATCTATATACCTAGGTAGTGGTTGTGCTGGTGTAAGGTTTTTCCGTATTTCATCTGGTCAGGTACCGTACATCATGTACCCCTCCACCTTGACTCTTATATCAGGAGGAATATACAGTTATAGATAGATAGGTTCAGTATGTATATTGTCTCAAGGCACACCATAACGGGGCGGAATAAATCCAAGGAAGGCGTCTGGCGGACCAGGACTATGCAACCTCAACACGATCAGATCCTCTTCTAGAAGCATCCTCATCAGTGCTTGGCGACCTTGGGATCGTAATATTATCTTGCGAATTTTTTTTGTAATCATACTCTCCTCTTGTTTATTTGGTCTATATCACATTTCTGAGCCATCCCAAACCTTGTTCTCAGAAGTGAAAAGTTAAGATATCCATATGAAGGTACGGTGTGTTTGTTTCCCATCTACATACCTATTGATGTGGGTTGAAGCTGTATTACCGTACGCTGTGTTCCTTTCGCGACCAAAGTTCGTATCGAAGAATTCCATGCATATACTTCCGTACTGTACCATTCCATCTTCTAACCGTGAACATCACTCAGTCTTCAACAGCTGAATATATTGGAGGCTGATACTGTCTTGATTTCCCTTGACGTTCCCTTATAACCAGAAGGAAGAAGAAGAAAAATAAGACGGCAACTTTTTTTTTTTTTATTTCACCTTTTATTTTCCTTTGTTATCCGCCTTGAGCGCCGACGATAATAACCGCTCCATCCACCACTGCCTCTAAATCGAAACTATGGGATCCATAGTCGACGCTGAACAAGCAAGAAATTTGTCGCTTTTCCGGCCTCTTGGTAAGCAGCCAGTCAGATGATAATCCCTTTCCCCGTGCAATCATTATTGGCCCTCACCCGCCGATTACAACCCCCCCAAGTCGTGCCCCTCCGAACAATTACTGCCCCTCTTCCACCACGATGATTTCTTGGCTCACGGGCCAGTATGACCGTTCGAGGACCTCCCCTTCCTTACAACTAATGCACTTGCTATCTTTCATCGGCGTCATGGTTCAACCATCCTATCACTGACTGATCTTGATGACTAAAATAAACCCCTAACGCGGATTTCAACATACAGGGTACCAACGCAACTCATGCGGTTACTGTAAATCTGACGATGGAAGTGAGTCTTTTTTGGCACATGTCCCTTGCTTACCTCTCACAATGGATGATTCCGAAGCAGCACTACTCCACTGCTGCATCTAAGATCGTTCTAATGTGTATCCACTGCAGGTGCGTCGTACTATACTAGCTCTGTATCCGTACGACCTGGACATTATGAGCAACTCGTCAACCGTGGGTGGAGACGGTAGGTGTATTATTTGTACATGGCATCCAGTCGCTAATCCTTCTCCAGGTCAGGGACGCTTTACTACAAGCAGAACCTGCAGAGGTCATGTTGTCCGCACTATACGATGAGGTTCGTGCAAGGCAACTGAAATTAGCCCACTTCGGCAGCCACGGACTAATCCATCGATTAGGCTTGAGGCCTCGGCCTTCAAGTCTAGGAGGGACCAGCGTAAAGCACTCAATCGCTGGAACAAGTTCATCTTGGGACCGGAATACATTCGCCGGGCAGCTTATCTATGCCCTAGGACGCGGGAGTAAGCTCATTCATTGTCTGCTTCCACAAAGTGACGGGGATTAGGCTCATCTTGTCCCAGAGAGAAGAAGCACCGGAAATGCAACTTCGACCTACTCGCAGCTGTTCATGAAGCCGAATATAGCAATGTGAAACGGCCCGTTGATCCCAAGACTAAGAAACTGTTAGAACCTGCTCATCGATTCGAGGTCAACCTCGAAGGGGATTCTATATCTCAGGCAAAGTAGGTAAGCTCCAATATTTGACTTTGTTACTCTTGCTAACACTGCAAGATTCGAGCTCTTCCTTAAATACCAAACCAAAGTCCACAAGGAAGATGTCTCTAAATGGCAGCAAAAGGATTTCAAACGGTTCCTTTGTTCAGGCATGAAGCGTTCTCCTGCTGATCCCAAATCTACTGAGAAGAAGCTAGGGTCATGGCACCAATGCTACCGACTGGATGGAAAGCTTATAGCAGTTGCGGTCCTAGACTTGATGCCGAGTGGTGTGAGCTCCGTGTACATATTGTGTGTTCTGTCCACTTTCTACGGCCATTCGAGCAAAAACTGACAACCGAAGCTACGATCCCGATTACGAACAATGGGAGTTTGGGAAACTCAGCGCCCTGAGGGAGATTGCCCTTGCCATCGAAGTCAGCTACCGGTATTATTACATGGGTAAAATTCCCCAAGCCTCTACTTGTGACATATTAGACAAAATATATATCTAATGACTTTTTACACAGGCTACTATATTCACTCATGCCAGAAAATGCGGTACAAGGGGTCATTCAGACCGCAGTATATCCTCGGTAAGGTTACCTGGAAGAACGACAAAAAAGAATACGTATTGACCCTATACAGACCCCGAAAGCAACACTTGGGATCCCCTTGACGGCGAGCTGGCAACGAAGCTGGACGAACGTCCTTATGTATCACTTTCACATGACCGCCGTCTCGCTGCGCAGGACACACCGGAGCCTGCGGAGAATGACGCGACAGAAGCCGATGCCGAGATCAACGATGAAGAGGTATCTCTCTTCGACTTGCACATGCCCGGCGTCTTGTCTCTGGAGGAAGTGAAAGCTTTGGATCTAGACCACTGGCTCCTCCTTGTCCATGGCAGTTTTGTTCATATGATTGTAAGCGCTTCCCTCGTGGGGTTACTCCATTGTTCTGCTTGCTGACCTGCCGTAACTCAGGATCTTGTGGGATGGGAGACAATGCCACTTGATAACCCCCAGTCCGTCAAAGGGATTATCGCCGAGCTTGCCGCGGCGTTGGGCCCAGACCTCGTCAAGGAGAGTGCCGTCGTACTATTCGACTAGTAGTTTACGCTTCCAGTTATTTCCTACTTGTCCAAAGTGGTAAAGTTACCATAGAAAAGTGCGTGCAAAAATATAGTGTCTAATTGAATTTATGTATGCCATAAACGCATGTATGAGTATTAGAACTAGAACCAACCTCAGATGTGTCATGATCACAATGCCCATCCAGAACGCCCGCCAATCCACGATTGATCCAATAAAGTAACAGAGAACACATGAGAGAAGACAGCCCATATGCAAACATGCAAATTTCGGAGATAGAACCAAAAACAATCCACGCTAAAGCGCAAACAAAGAAGTATTCACAAGAAACCAAGAGCATCATATCCTGAAACGACAATCATTCAATCCATCAATTCAACAGGGGGCCGAGAAGTCTTGGGCGGCGCCTTCCGAATCGGCATTTCAATCGGACTCATCTCCACATCCATATCTTCGACCATAACAGCAGGCAGATTGGGGCTGCCGCCATGGTTCTCGGGATGATAGATGAGGGTACTGCTTCTGCTCCGCTGCCCGGACATAGAGACCGGCCAGCTCCCCGTGCGCTTATCGGAGGTCATAGACATCGGCGTGCCGGGTTCGCAGGGCTGGCTCATGCTATCGTTGACACCGAATTGCTCGGTCTTCAACTTGGCGAGGGCCGTGGCGAGATCCCCGGCGTGCACCTCCTTATTTGGGGGTTCCTCGTTGCGCATGACCCATCCGTGCGGGGGGCTGGGTGGCGGGCTGATGAAGAAGAGCTTGTCGAGTTGGGGGGCCTCGAGGAGCTTTGGGCGGCGAAATTCCTCCTCGCCGAGGATTGGGGTGGGTTCGCCGAAGTAGATTTTCGGGCGGACGTTGTGCTCAAGGAGGTTACCATCGAGGGTTCTCCGGATGTAGAGGGCGTCTTCTTCCGTGAGGAAAGAGCAGATGATGCGGCGGAGGGAGGGGAGTGGGGAGAATGAGTTCAGGGGCGCGATGGATTCAATCTGTGAACGGAGAAGAGCGAGAGAGGAGGGTTGGAAGATGTGGAGGTTGCTGAGTTCGGTGAAGATGAGGGTGTTTGACGGCTGAGTGGGTTGAGACATAGTTGGGAGATTAGAGAGGTCGAGCTTGAGGGATGGCCTTGATGATGTCGAAGAGGATCGAGAAGTACGATTGACGTTGGAGGGGGAGAGGATTGATCCCGGAGGAGAGGTGGTGAGTCCAGGCATTGTAGTTTTCAGCGTGTGCGCTTTAAGAGGATCTCTTGAGAGAGAGAGTAGAGGTAGATGTTGGGAAGAGATTGATTCAGTAGAGAAGAAGAGTGGTGGTTTATAGTGGCGGTGGGAACAATCACTGATAAGTCACGAGATAAGTCACTGATCGGGTTTCCTCCTCTTTTGTTTTCTTCAAGTTATCCAACAAAAAGCGAACCAGGAGCAGGAATTGTCTTTGTGTGGGTTATATAACTGTTCGTCAGACACTTCTGTTGATTTCGATTTAACCCAAAGAATCGATTCCGTCCCCAAGTGATACGTCCAATAGCAGCATTCCAATATTGCAGTTGTTTGCTGCGCCCCCCATAGTACATACGGTCGGGATCCGCACTACAGATCTTCCCCAACACTGCCTCAAGACCAGAACAATAACGATTACGACTCGTCCGTGGGCTTGGTTCCTGACGATCCATCCGTCTTTGTTGCATTTGTTCTGCCTGTTTCTGAATCCTTGCCACGGCTCCGCTGTGGCTGGAAGGGAAAATTCTACGCCCTCTTTGCCACAGGACGCTGCCGGATTCAGGTCATCATCAAAATATGCTTTTTGTTTAATTTCTAATCATAATTCTTTTCCGGCGATGCCGTGACGGGGGATGACCAAAGATGAAGGCTAATTCTGGGGAGTCCAACCGCCTGATCCTGTCAGTTGTTGGATTGACAAGTCCACGTACATCTTCTACTACTGTACAATCCAATGTATGTATTGACCTTGGGCAAGGCACGTTAGTACACAAACAGCCCCAATCCTTCCAAGGACAACCCCCGTGCCAGTGTCATTCCGTGGATCGGTCCCGGAAAAGGGGGGACTCTCCGCAGATTCTTGGTCTTCCCCTATGGCAAGCTCCGCCTCCCTTGGGAGTGGACTCAGTGGAGGTCCAAATTGCCTCTTCCTCTGCGTCGTGTCCACGCATGTGCGGTGTGGACGATGCGGTGGTCCTTGCCGAGGACAATTGATGATGATGACCGATGAATTCCACTCTAGGCAGTCGAAATGTAGGCGTTGACTGAGTTGGTTGGCAACATACATTGATCATGCACTCCGCTCTAAGCCTCTGCTTAGAAAACTATCACCGCACTATCGGATACGGACGTACGTCTTACGATGCAGAAGCCATAGCCATGCTTTGGGGTCCATGCCAAGTTTCAAGCTCCTTGATCTCCTCGATACTAACCCGGAACGTCCTTTGCTCCTAATTCTATTCATTCTACCAGCGCCTTCAACAAGGCTCAGCAATGCTCTTAATGTAAGACAGTTGTGGCCAGTCACTCCTAAACTATGCTACTCCTTTCGCACATTTCTCTTTTTGATTCCTTTGTCTTTTGTCTTCCAAATCCGTCTGCCTGGCTGCGGAGCATCGATCTAACTAGCTACTTTTTTTTTTTTTAAAGGGTTCATGCATAGCCACCCCGGAATCTGTCATAGCATCTTTGACGATCCACCTTAATCCGATACCTCGTCAGTAACTTTGGCAATTCCCAACATCATCCGACCCAATTCACCATGAAAGTATCGTGTAGCCTAGACGAGCAGCTCTTCTACTTAAGGATGACAGGGACGCCTTGCTTACTCCCGCGGAATGATCAATGGCACCAAGGCTTGCATTGTGTTTATTCATTTACTCACTTTACGTCGCTTACACCTCTAAAATTGCCTTGAACCGGTTCGCAAACGCCCTCTGCGACGCCTCCGCACTACTACCATATACCTCAAAAGCATGCGGTAAGCCCGGATACACATGAAACTCCAGGCTTATATTCGCAGCCGCAATCCGCGCAGCATAGGCAATATCCTCATCGCGAAAGATATCCAATTCACCCACATCGATATATGTAGGAGGTAAACCTTCCACGCTCCGGGCACGCGCGGGCGCTGCATACGGCGAGACATTGTCCGTGCCGAAGTTTTGACCCAGGAGTGCCGCCCAGCCAGTGATGTTATCCTCGGTGTTCCACAGAGCCTGCGGCTCCAGCGCAGGGTTCGGCACCGTCGTACGGTCGTCCAGCATCGGGTAGATCAGTATCTGTTTCGCCAGGGGCGGCGACAAGCCTCGGTCCCGCGCCATCAAAGCCAGCGCCGCAGCCAGGTTCCCGCCGGCGCTTTCGCCCATCGTGGCGATGCGGCTCTTGTCCACCGTGAACTCGTCCGCATGCTCGTACAACCACTTGAGTCCCGTGTAGCAGTCCTCGGCCGGCGTCGGGTACGGCTTCTCCGGTGCTAACCGGTAATCAACCGAGAAGACCTGCACACCCGTACGCTGGACCTGGTCACTGAGCGCCCTTTTAAACAGATTAACATCGAACTGGAACATGCCCCCTCCGTGCGTATGGAGGATAGCCGGCCCCGGGGCCGTAGAGATAGGCTTCTTGATCGCAAAGCGATGTATCGGAATAGTCTGCCCATCATACGACTGGAACTGGTGAGTCGTTTGCTCGACGTCCGGTGCTTCGGGGAGAGCCTCGAACGACGCTGCGTAGTAGGCGGTGTTGGCCTTTCGTCGAGGCTCGATCTCATGCACCGCCGGCTTTGGGGCAGCTGCCATGGCCGACAGGATCCCGCCCGCAGCCTTGAGAAACTCCGGATCGTAGCTGAGGGACATTTTCACGGGTTCTTTGTCTAAAAACTTGTATGTGTAGGGAAGGATAAGGAAGTTGTAGGAATAATACAGTACAAGGTAGGAGGTGGTTGTTTGATTGAGGATGTGTGAACTGGCCGGGTTACCTGTGTTTTAAACCCAGGTACTCATCCATGGATATCCAGTCCCCGCGTGGGGGGATTTGCGAGTGTCCGCCTAAGTTATTACTAACTCTGTGCTCCGTGGGGCCACTCTAGGTTGTATAAGGTATGGATATTCACTGTGGTCTTCTGTGCAAGACTGTTCGCTCTGACATATCTACATCTACGCGGGTGCCGTGCAATATACGGCTCGCCACTTATCAGGGTTCGGGGAAATGGAGGGCTCTATATATGTATCTGTTAAAATGTAAGCATAAAAATTGTTTCTATTCTATAGCGATTAGAATTAAGTGAGATAATATAGAATATAGCATTTTAACTGGATATTTCAATATGTATATTAAGATCCATAGACATTACAAAATTTAAATTGTCTACAGGTTACCGTACATAAGCTTAGATACAACCAGGTTGAATATATATTTGATACAAAGGAAAAATTATCTACCACCACTCACTCCTATTGTCATACCCTAGTTTACGAAATGGAGATAGAGAAACTATTTATATAACCCACATCTCGAAGTACACGTTCATACGGCAATTGAGATGACAGGATATATATATATGTCTTCATATGCCACAGAAAGGAATCTGTCAAACATGCAACAAAAGCACTCTCGTATTCTCCTCTACACTCAAGTCTTTGGGGATATCTTGTTCATCGAGGTATATAGAACGATCCAAAACAAAAGCATGCGAACTGAACCGATCTGAAACTCCGAGATGAGGTTGGGGGGGAAACAATGAATCGAGAAAGATCATTTGAAACAGAAATGAGAAACACCATCATACACCATCATTTCACTTGGTATCATATCTTATGAATGTTTTAAATGAAAAATGCTCTTCTCCCGTGGTTTTCCCCATACCAAAGCCCACAGTGTTCTTTCTGCCCATCGTCGTACACCGTTTGCAAGATAGGAGAGTATAAACTAGAAATAAACAATGCTGAAATCAAAGATAGAAGAGAAGAGAAAAGCAAATCAAGAGAATAAAAGCCCGGGAGGAAGACGACTGGGTTGACTGATGCCATCCCAGCCATCTGTCATGCCCTTTTTTTCCGAATTTTCCCGCCATCTTAACTGCGTGTTCCGAATGGTATCAAGATAAAACAAAACAAAAACAAAACAAAAACAAAAACAAAACAAACGCTGACTGCAAACCTAAAAGAGAAAAAAAGTCTTGGGGTATAGTGCTGCAAATTGACATTGTTTTAACGCGGTGGCCCAATAGGGGCCGGGTATCCAGAAGTAGAATTGGAAGTACTAGGACGACCACTATCAAAAGACGCGCGGGGGTCATGCTTTGGGGTCATGTCCCCTGGCGCGGTACCGAATGGAAATTTTGTGTCAAAGCGCGCTGGCCAGCCATTGCTGCTGCTGTGGCTGTGGGAGCTCCCCAGGACTGGCAGATCATCCTCGGGAAGATTCACACCCGAATCATTCCATGGGTTGCGGTAGCCACTATCACGCGATTCCATGGAGACCAGCGAGGCCTTGGAGGCGTTGCTGGAGGCGTGTTTGAAGAACGAGCCGGGAGAGGCAGAGTGGTTCTTGCGGCCGATGAACGACGAGAAGGACGAGATGCTGCCAGGCTTGCGCAGTCTTTCGAAGATTGAACCACGCTCGCTGGTCTCGTCAGAAAAGTTGGGTCGGGTGGGAGAGTCTGTAATAATAGGAGCGGGTGCATGCTGCAAAAGCTTCGAGTCGAAGAACGGAAGTGATTCTTCAAATGAGTCAGACTTGGGACGAGGAATAGCTCCCTTGACCGTGTTCGCATCAAGCCCATGTGCCACCAAACGCGAGATCAGAAAATCGATCGCATCCTTGAGACCGCCAGCGTTGTTCCGCGTATACCCGAGTAGAACACGGTCCTCAGGAGGCAAAGTTGGCGAGCCTGAACCGGAACCTGAATCGGACGAGGGGAAGTCCGCACTGAGCTCGATCGTAGTATCGACCTCATATTGCTCCTTCAGCTTGGCGCAAACGTCGCTGCGGAACTCGACGGATTTGAAGTACTCGCGCAGTTCAAAAGAGCTCTGGAAAAGGAGTTCATGGCTCTCGGGGACCATTCCCAGTAAGGCATCAACAGCCTGCGGGACCTGGTATTCAGGTCCCGAGATGGTCACCACATCACTGGCCAGTTCGGTGCTCGGGAACTCGATCTTGCAGTTCCATTTCTTCTCGAGTTCATCGATTTCCGTGATGCGAGCAAGGAGTTCACGGTGGTAGAGTCGGTTGATCACAACACGCTCGGAGACGTATTCGGCATCGACCTTCTCGACCATGTCCATGATCTCCTGTTTGACGAGGTCCAGGCTCTGCGCATTACGGGCAGGCGTGCGGCAGATGACATTGTCGACCTTGATGTCGTCATCCTCTTTACCCATCCCACCCCGATCCATGGCGTTGGAGAACTTGACGAAGACCGAGTATTTCTTCATGATGCGCTGTATGTGTTGGCCTCCGATTCCGATGATTCGCTTGTGGTATTGATCAGGCACGTGGAACGAGATCGAAGCAGGCATTTCCTGCTCGACTAGATCGAGACCGTTCTTCGTAGACTCATACTGATTTCCACACACATCAATATAGAAGTTGTACTCGTTGAAGCCATCGAAGATGATTTGCACATTGCCTGTTCTTAGGTTAGAAGTTAAGGCTAACAAAGAAACTGCGATTGAACCACTCACTCTGTCCCATAATCTTGTTGATTTTGCCGTTCTTTTTGCCGCTGACGAACTCTTTGTGCTCATTTGCTAGTTCAATCTTCACACGCATCTGGTATTGGCTTCGCTGTACAAACGGGATCTGGTTGACGACCATCATGGCAGCCTTCACGGCGTCATCGGATCCATTGATAGTGAAGGTTAGATTGTCGAAGCTCACTTCCGCTGCCGAATTTGTACAGATATCGGACAGCATGGTGCGAACGTCGGCGGCTGAGGGGGCGCGGAAGGCCCCTTGAGAAGGGTCCGGCATGATGATCCACCACGAGGCACTGTAAAACTGACCAGCCTAAAGAAGTCAGCACAGAGCCACTACACTAGAGGCACATATGAACATACCAACGCCATTATCTCCCGGACGGTGCGCTCGACATGTAGCACCTCCGAACCTTGAATGCGGACAAGACCCCGTTGACTGCCAAGCTGGGGAAAGAGAACGTAAGAGCCATTCATCTCCATCACCTTTCGAACTTTGTCCAAGCGGTCCAGGAGAATGTTGTCGATCTTGTTGGAATTGACAATGACATCCTTCACGTAAATCTTGACCCCCATCACAAGCTCCCTTAATTTCTGCTTAGCCCGAGCAATCTGTTCTTGGGTATCACCGGTGATATAAACTTCATCTTCACTGCGACGGTGAGCGCCTGGCGGTGTGTACCCGAAAATGCGTGGGAACGGTGGCGGGAAGTAAATGGCAGTACCCGTAGCAGCCTCGATGAGCTTGATGTTCTTGCGAGTGCGGCCACAGACCAAGGTGTGCATGGTTAACTCTAATTTCATAGCGTCCACGTGACGTTTAAGCTAGTATAAGGTTAGTCGTCATCCATTGCATGATGCCGGTGAAGCGAAAGGGGTAGTTGATGTAAAATTTTCGGGGATTTTTTGTTTTTGTTTCGAAAGGATGAATAAGAAGAAACTTACGATCTGATCGATCATGATTAACACTCTGGTCTTGGCATGTTCTGCACTCTCCATGTCACCGTAGATGGAAACCCGAAAGCGTTGATCCAGCCCATTGTCCGAGGCGTAACCATACGAGGACACCACGGCGCTATCCGTATCGCGAA
Organism: Aspergillus alliaceus; assembly: GCF_009176365.1. Classification (NCBI taxonomy): domain Eukaryota; kingdom Fungi; phylum Ascomycota; class Eurotiomycetes; order Eurotiales; family Aspergillaceae; genus Aspergillus; species Aspergillus alliaceus. Next base: position 564,780 of record NW_022474695.1, read on the forward strand.
GTTTTGGGCTCAACAAAAAGATGTCCGTTCCAGTGTATGCGGCTAAGGTATCAAGGTGCTCTAGCACGCTCGGCCGGATACCTTTCGTGGACCCATCCATGATGAGATGCATATCCACATCAACGGTCGCACATCGCTATTGATTGGGCCCCATTAGTACGTGGATCAAGGATCCAGGCCATTGCCAATCGACTCGGAACAGATAAAACATACCAACAAGATAGGTGTCTCATTCAGAATCCGGGCCCGCATTTTGCGTACGGTCTCGCCCTCACCCGTGATACAGACGTTTGTCACCAAACCTTGGGGCCGCCGTTGTAGGGACGCTATGGTCTTGGGCTCCGACGTGAATACCATTGCCTCGATCCTCCCGTTACTGCTCTCGGTGATTTGGCGGCATAATCTCCGTAGGGCTTCGACATTGCTGGTGTGGACGGGTAGGCTGTGGATAGGCGTACCTTCGAGGGTGCCTTCGGGAAAAGTCCAGCGCTGGAGAGCACCGGGGCTCGCATGGAGGACATCATCCACATCGGGGCCGGCCAAGGTCGAAGAAAACGGTACGTTGAAGGAGAGATTGACGGTCGGATCGACACCTGTTGGCGGTGTCATGGGTGGTGCGCCATGAGGTCGACGTAGCGAGTGCGATGCCATATCGGTATGAGGCCTGGACATGCCAAAAGTGGGCGTCATTCGCTCCCAGCCATGGCGGGCTTGACCCGTGAAGTTGGAAATCTTGTGCATAGCAAGGGCGGCAGGTCGAATCTCTAACCCCTTGAGCGAGTCGAGGGGAAAGAGAGGAAGGACGTCCGAAGGAGGAGAATGGCGGAAAAACGGATCGGTGGGAGAGGAAAGAGGGAAGCGAAATGAGGAGAAAGTGGACAGGGAGGGAGGGAGAGTATGGTGTCAAGGGCGAGATCGCCGTTCTCGACAGGGATGAGAGTAGAGGAATGAGCGCGCGAAGGTGGTGTGGGCGGACAAGGGCGTTTCTGTCTTGGTACCGGAATGGGGTTGGGAAAATGATTCAATTCAACGACCAAACGGGTATCGAGAGAGAGGGGGAACAAATAAAAAACCAAAGACGAAGGAAAATAAGGGAAAAAGAAGAAAAAAAGAGGTGGAGAATAGAAAAAAAGGGAATTGAAAATGAGATAGATCAATCAAAATAGAGAATGCGTAGGTAAAAGTGGAAGAGAAGAAGAGAAGAAAACCGGAGGATCCAAATGGTCAGACTTCAAGCTCTCCAGCGAAGGGGATTATTGGGTGTGAAAAAGGTGAATAATAACGATACTAAGAAAATAAAAAATAAAAATAAAAATACTACTAGTGATTGATCGATGGGCTTGAACGATTGCCTGCCGGGAAAGGGTTTAGTGGGGGGTTGAGTCAGCAGGTTCTGTCTAGGTTTAGTTTCTTTTCTGTTTTGTACTGATGATAATACGAATACTGCTGAGAGACAGAGGGAAAACATGGACATTACTATATACAGGTAAGGTAATCAAAAATTAGTTGGAGGGTAAAAGGGAAGAAAAGGAAAAAACAAGGGGAAAGAAAAGATCACCATCTCCTTACAACTTCAGGCACAATGAACGGAGGAATTTAGACCTTTTCCCAGCAGATAGAAAGCAAAAAACAAACAATCTTATTATTAGTGATTTATTTTACCTCTCTTTTCAGTTTCTTTCCTTGGTTTTCTTTATTATTTTATTATTCATTTTTTGCCTTTGCCTTTTTTGTTTTATATGTTTATACTGAATCTATTGTTTCTTCTATCCTTGTGCTCCCTTCTTTCTCTTGGTTATTGCGCTATTCTCTCTCTTCTTCCACTCTCTCTAGGTAACAAAGTTCGACAACCTTCTTCTTCCAACAAGCGGGATATGCGGGTCAAACTCAGCCCAATGCCCAAGACTCGACGGCGTCTAGGCCCCCAATGTTTGCAGCGACTAGTGACTCTACGACCTTCCCACCCGACTTAACTAGAGCACAGAACGCTCTAAACTAACTGTATCGTAGTTAAGATCCTCCAATTGGCCTTATTAGCACGTCGCGATGAATTTTCCAGACAACTTTGACTTGATTCATACATAATCCCATCAGTCTCACCTTTTTTGAATCTTATTATCAGGCAACATTCTTTCCGACGTAGCTTGGAACCAACATGACTCGTTCGTCCCGTCTCTAATAATTCGGTAGTTTGATTTATTTCATGAAGAGAAAGAGAAAAAGCCAAAGAAAGAATTCAAAATTGGAAAAATAAAAAGACACACCCCTCTCCACTCCCGGATGCCTTCCCATGACTGCCGGTGGCACACACACACACACAGAACACACGCAGGATTGGATTATTTCCACAGATCGATTGCGTCCATCATTCAAGTCGCAAGGCCCACTCGTGTTTTCCCCTTTGGGACCCCCAAGCGAGAATCCTCAGATCACGTGTAGTACGGGCGCGTACGGTAAAGATCGGACGATTCGATTCCGTCACGACTTCCAATTAGACTAGACTCGACTCAAAGCCCGGTATTTTGGCTGCACTGACACTTGACAGGATCCGTACCTTTGTAAATGGGGCGATTGGACTGGATGGATCCTCCCATGCAGAGAGGAGAAGCATAACGAGCTTTTTTTCCCTTCCTTTTTTTTTTAGGTCGAGCTCCGGGGGTTGGAGGACCATCTTTTTGACTCTGCATACAGACGTTCGACTTTTAGTTCAAGGTTGACATGACTACTTGACTCGAAACTTTTCTTTCTGTTATTTTTTTTTTTCCCCGGTTAGTTCGGTGACACCCACACACCCTTGCGGATGTTCGGAGGTGATAGACATATAGTAGAGTAGTAGTAGCACCTGCCAACTACCTACTCCTCAATCAAAGGATCATCATATCTCTACGAAAGGAGTGATAACCATGGATCAAGGTCAAACCTAGTAAAATGTCACAAAAAATCTCCGTGGGAACGAGAAGGTAAACAAAATACAACTTTCCCTCTCCCCTTCCCACAACATCCGGAGCGGAGCAGTGGTGATACACCAGTGACGCAAGGCCGGAATGTCCCACGATGAAACATGCTTGGTCTGCCCACTCAGCATCCTAGAGGGAGATCTCACCCAAGTTTATCCTCAACTATGCGCACGTCGATAATCGATACTGCCCCAATACATTTGGTGGAGGGTACTTTTTCGTCCCTTATTTTCTGTTGGTCCGGTATGGGTCATTGCTCAGCTGGAGAGAGAGAGAGTGTGTGTGTGTGTGGCAAATGTTTAGTTTAGGGAGTTACTAGTAGATACCTAGTAGTCGTATCTGAAGAAACTTGTACTGTACATATATGTATGTAACTAACCTACCTACTCTTTCCTAACGGCCGTGAGATACCTGCATTGTGGTCAATTGTATCCCATGGACACGAGGATTGAGTTCTCGTAATAAACTTAAAGAAACAACACAAACGGTCCTGATAGGGTCCGACTCTTTTTCCTGATGAGAAGGACGAAGAACTTCAGCCTCAGGAATCAACTCTTAAATCACGTTTTCCCCCTCCTCCCCTTCCCATAGCTGTAGCACCGGGGTACTCCATTTAAATCTCCTATAATTTATATTATCCATTCTTTTTATTCCAAAAGAAAAAAAAAGCCCCTCGAATCTCAACGACGTCATGCAGTGGGTCACACCACTGACTGACTTCATCCTCGAGCTTCGTACTTTCTTTGCTTTTTCCTTCCCCGTCACACAAGAAAAGGTTGGACAAGGGGCAAGCACTCTCCAAGGAAGAGAAAAACAAAAAAGAAAACAAAAAGATAAGAACCCAACAAGGAAGAACCCCTGGAACGGCATCGGAGATAAACATCGATTTCTCTCTTGTCCTAGTGTCACACGACGAACGAATGGATTTCTTTCAACTACACCCTGACCTGCTAGGTTCCTTCACTACACTATACTGCATATGCAATTTCCTCTAGATATGCGTAGGATATGCTGTGTATCGGTCCCGAAACTGCAGTTATCTGTTCGGGTAGGTAGAGGATTGTTGTACTGAGTACTGCAGCGTAATCAGTAATGTATGTATGTACATGGTACTTCAGTGATTCGAGGATCGCCACCCTGGTATGGGTATAGATAGTAGCAAGGCCGGTTGAGTCGAAAGCAAGGTCCGATAAATGGGACCTATACCCTAGTCCCGGAACCCGTTTCTGGACTCGGGGCTATCTTGCATGGACGAATTAGTGATCGGTGTGTGCACGGGTTAGTGCTGATGGGGAGGACGAGGGCTGAATGCCTTTCACGTGGAAAAATATGGTTTAGCTGTTTGGCGTCTTGGGGGGGGGGGGGGGGGGGGGGGGGGGGGGGGGGGTTTGAATGAAATGTCATGTTGGAAGTTAGGGTGGTTTCTATGCAGCTCCCAAGGAGCTTAGCTCTTACTCACTCCACCTGAGAGTTGAAGACTGTGTTTGTGCTACGTGCTAGTACTTTCGACCTGATGTTGGATATCGACCGCCCGTCTCCACCGCCTTCACATGGTTTGCTTATGTACATATATACCCATATATGATGATCTGTTTTGTTGCTCCTTCAGGTAAATTACGCATTATATTAAACACTCGATACATAGCTGGTGCTTCCATACACCTCCATTGCTTTTGCTGTACAGGGATCCGGTTCAGGACTAGACGACCTTCTAAGAAATGTATCCGACTCTCGCAAAGGATGAATATTTCATGTTCATTAGGACGTCGTCTTCTAAACTGTACTGATATGCCTGACGCGAGTGGCTGTGGTGATCGGGCGTTCACCCCTGTCATGCAGAGAAACCAATGTGGAATGTACAAGGGAAATGCATCAGATGGTCTGCCTGAATAGTAGGAAAACCGTGCTCTGTACATGAGAATTACTGCAAGGAACAAATGTCGCGAAATCAAAGGCTTTTGGAAGATCATGCTCTCCGAATGGGAAGAGCCTTCACCTTCAGTAGCGTTGAGGAACTCGATGGACGCTTCCATCGATCACCACCCTCTCGGGTTCACCGCTGTCGTAGTAGCGTTCTTCTCGAGCTGCAGGCCGCGCAGAAATATAGACGGGCCGCTCAACGTATTCTCTAGGCCGTCGTGGGTCTTCATCCATATATACGCTCACATCTCTGCCGGCTGGTCGGACGCTTTCTACGCGCTGGATTACTTCCCGCGGTTCATCGTACCGAGTGGTTGGTGGTCGCACACTAGGCATTCTGACGATCCTCTCGCGCGGGAGCTCCGTCTCTTCGATATAAGGCGGGCGTCGGGTGGAATAGTCGGTGACCTGAACACTGGCGCTGCGTGGCAGGGCTTCCCGCTCATCAAATGGTGCCGCATAAGGCCGTCGTTCGCTCGGCGCAGGCCGAGCGAAGTCGGCGACTCGCCGATAGGCCCCTTGTGGAGGCGGCATATCCTGAACGTACCTCCGACTAGCGTACGGATCCTCAAGAACTGATGGGGCCCGAACACTCGCATAGCGTACCGGCTGGTGGTCGTCATAGACCTCGCTTCTCGGTATGGGCATACGGCTAGATGGAGGAGGCATTGCCTGCATCCTCGGCGCTGGCACCGTTTCATAGTATTGGTTTCCCTGCTCGTCGATCACAATTCTCCGCGTCGGAGGCGCCATGATACGGCTTGGAGGTCCCTCATCATAGTATGCCTCTTGATATCGTGGTGAACTCGGGGAATTCCCGGCCGGAATATAGCGTCGTGTTGGAGTTGGTACGATCTCGTCATAATACCTCGTTCTGTCTGGCGGTGGATGCTCAACAATAGCGTACGACGCAGCTCGCATAGCATGGGGACTAGTTTGGTCAATGTATTCACGAGAATATTCAGGTTGCCGAGCTTGATGGAGACTCGCAACTCTCCGCAGATCTTGGTCATCACGGATCGGTCGTCTGGTACTCAGCCGTGACACGGTTCGCGCGATCCCGGAGTCACCACGGATATCATAAGCGTCCACCTCATATGCAGGGTCTCTTATCGGGGGCTCCCTCCTTTCTATTACCGGTGTGTAGCGGGGAGATGCGACATCAATGTAGATCGGTCTTTCCTGAGGTGGACGACTACGGTATGCCGGAGAAGTGTCCGCGAACGGCGGTGGCGAAACTGGCTCCTCCTTGATGTACGTCTCTTCAGGGGCTCCGGCTTGCATTCTATACGAGATCGGGCGAGTCCGGTCTCTTTCCTCATGCAGCCTCCTGCGCTTTCTGGGCATCAACTGTTGGGGTGGAGCATCGGGACTTGCCTGATGTTCCGTGCCGTACTCTGGACGTGAGACTTTGTGCTGGTGGACTGAGGGAACCTTGGCAATGGCTAAAGGAGAAACCCTGGATGGCCGCGGCGCTACCGGTGATGTTATATGGTTTCGCACAACCCTTACATCGTCTCCGGGGGAGTTCGGTCCATTGGCATAACGGGCACGGTCAGGCTGTCGAGTGTCTGGACCCCGTCTCTTGGGTCCGTTGGGGTAACCTCGCGGGATATCATGGTTATCTCCCCTTTCCATTGGGGGCACGCCCGGGGCTGGTGGGGAGTATTCCGGCTCTTCGAACGCGTCCGTTGGTTGAGGTTCTTGGTACGTGTGAGGTGTGAAGACTGCCTCGGCAGGACGTGGCTGTTTCTGGTAGGGCATTCTGCGGTCTGCAACCAGGTAAGTATCTTGCATATCCTGATCCGACTCAGTTCGGTTGAGGGCTTCAAGCCGTTGCAACTCATCTGAATAATTCTCTGCTGGAACCTCAGGGGCAGGTTCATCGGAGTTAGAGGGAGGCGCAGATGATGGTTTCTGTTGGTCGCCCTGCTGCGGGGAGTCAGGGGCTCTACTAGAGTAGAACGAATTCTCGTCAAACGAGTCACTAGGCGCTCCAGCACCAGGGCCATCAATTGAGGGAGAAGGCTTGACCATCTCGAAGGCCTTATTTAATACATCAGAAACATCGAAGTCAGGTTTCGCGTCCTGTATGGAGGCTTTTTGCCTTGACTCTTGTCTCTTTTGCTCAAGTTGTTCCCGTAAAATCCTTTCCACCCTCTGTCGCTGTAACTGTAATTCTGCTCTGACTAGGTCATCCGACTTGGTCAGGAAGATAGGGTCAATTTCAGAAGTAGGTTTTGGTACGATACGTGAGGATCCGGTCGTGCTAGACAGACCATCAGGGGCAGTTGTACCCAACGCGCTCGAGGGCTTTGATGGCGTTGGAACGGGTTGCGGCGCATTCCATGTGGAAGACCCAGGCCGCTCAATCGTTTTTACCTGAGTTTGAGTTGAGGCAGGGGGATTGCGCGGCGCGGGTTTGCGCACAAACTGCTGGGGAACCTTCAGTCTAGGGTGAGTTCCAGTAAAGATATCGTCACTTATTTTCAGAATCTTCTCATATTCTTGGACTTCCTCATTTGCCGGTAGCCCGGTAGAGATACTACCCGTCGGAAGTTGAGCAGCTGCCATGACTTTTTGGAAGCTTTCACGAGAAAATTATCCTTGCTAGCGGAAGGTCTTTTTAAACTCGTGGCTCTAATAATAATGATACCAATCCTTCACACTTATTCCCCAGGCTGCAACTCCCCAGACTCGAATCAGCGTCTGACAAGTCAGACGGGCCTGGGCGTGATCAAGAGGAGTAGATTTGGGGGAGGGGGAGAATGGAGACGTTGTGTTGGTTCCGAAGGGAAAAGTTACTAGTAGTACAAGGTCCGACGGGTCGCCGACCGCCAGCTCTCATAAGACGCTAAACTCCCTGTAGACAGCGATGGATGTCTCTGATGGTTATTGGTCACTATTGCCCCCCTCTATAATAAGTATTCAGTGCCTTGTACATCCCACTCACCTTCACCTTTTCACGTTATGAGTCATATATTCGCCGGATCATTGTTGTTTAGATCTTCTTATACGGGCTACTTGTCATCTAGACCTCAGATTTTGTCACCATTCTTTGTTCCTAGCTGTCGAACGGCCTCCTTTTTAAATACCAGCATAACACATTTCAGAACCGCAATGTCTCCCTCAAACGATGCGACCAGCGCGATTCCGGATCCTAGACCGGTATTCTTCTTCGACATAGATAATTGTGTATGTAGACATGCAATTGACGGTTTATTTTTCCTTTTATACTAACGTCCTTGTGTACAGCTCTACCCCAGAAGTAAGAAAACACCTCCCATTGGCGGGGAAGACGATACTGAATGCTGACGCTCGCATACAGAAAGTAACATCCACGATGAGATGCAAAAATTGATCCGTGAGCCTATCCTTGCAACTGAGGCATAGAGCTATTGGCTAACTAGCTGTTTTCTTGTTCTAGACGAATTCTTCGTTAAACACCTTTCCCTCAACGGTGAAGACGCCCACATGCTGCACATGAAATACTACAAAGAGTACGGGCTCGCAATTGAAGGTCTTGCTCGCCACCACAAAATAGATCCTCTTCAATTCAACCGCGAAGTCGACGATGCCTTACCATTGGAAAACATTCTAAAACCTGACCTTAAATTACGCAAGTTGCTCGAGGATATCGACCGGAGTAAAGTGAGGCTGTGGCTTTTGACCAACGCCTATGTCACACATGGCAAGCGGGTCGTGAAATTGTTGGGGGTAGATGATCTGTTCGAGGGTATCACCTACTGCGACTACTCGCAGCCCCCTCTGGTCTGCAAGCCAACCCAGGAGATGTACGCTAAGGCGGAAAGGGAGGCCAGGGTCCCAAGTACGGAGACATGCTATTTTGTCGGTGTGTATTTATCCACTCCGGTCCAAAAATCAGTCGCCATTACTAACTTTTGTAGATGATTCCGGGTTGAACTGCAAGCACGCCGCAGCCCGCGGCTGGACTACGGCTCACCTTGTTGAGCCTGAGCTCCCTTTGCCTGATGCTCCGGTGTCGCAATGCCAAATCCGGAGCCTGGAAGAATTGAGGACTTGTTTCCCACATCTATTCAAGACTTCGACCTGAATAGGGGGTGAATAGATCGTTCGGATAAAGTTTTGTATATTGTATTGTGTTACGCATGTTATGAAGAGTATGAGTGATGGTTATACATAGGGTGTCTGTCTTTCTACATAGATCTAGAGGTATAGATATGCCGAAGCTTCGATAATACTATTCACTACGATTATCAATGTCAATATCACGATCCATCCAATTATGAACTACAAGCTAAAGCCACCGCCCCTGCGTGGAATGCCTATAGGGAGAGATATATGTGCCTCAGGCTGCAACAGGTCTTCCGCGCGGATCGCGTCCTGAGGCTTCCGACGGAAGTTCCGCCGACTAAGTAAACACAACAACAACGGCCCCTATCCAACCGCAATTCTCAATACCCAAGGCCATTGTTCGCGCAAGGGGCTTTGTTTCTGGATGCTTGAGCATGGCTGATTTAATACCCGGCCATGTGGTCACACTGACCGACGGTCGGCAGGCCACCGTGCGGTTTGCCGGGGCCACTCATTTCGCTGCCGGGGAATGGATTGGCATTGAATTGGACGAACCTACAGGCAAGAACGATGGAGCGGTCCAGGGCGAACGCTATTTCGACTGCGAATTTGGATTTGGCATGTTTGTCCGACCGACTGCCATTGCTACCGTTATTGGACCACCTGCAAAAGAAGCCAAACTGGCTACTAAGGGGACCCCGAATGCTCCGCAGACCAGAGGGCGGGCCCAGACTGGTGCTTCTGCGAGCGGACTGGGGATTAAGAAATCAGGTGCTATGCAAACGGCGAATACGAAAAGACACAGCGCCAGTTCTGCCAGTCCGAGTCCCGCCGCGAAAGCTGCGTCCCAGCGACTGTCCTTGAAGGTATGTACACCATGAACTACGAAGCTGTTGGGACTCCTTGTTCATTGACTTAGCAACCGCAATCACCTACGAAGGCGCAATCGCCGACAAAGCAGTTATCGGGTACGACTACACCGCGCTCCTCTATTAGCGGGCCCTCGCGGCCCTCCGCCGCGACATCTAGGGCTCGACCGTCTATTGGCGCCAAGTCAACGTCTATGGGCCCTCCACCTCCCCCATCTGCGTCCCGACCATCCCGCCCGTCGATATCTGGATCTACGAACAGAACTGTTAGACCAAGCTTCCAAGGAACCGCGACAGCACCCATGGCGGTGTCGAAGCGTCCTGCTTTGCGGTCAGCAGTTTCGAATAAGACATCGGAGGAACAAGAGATCGGATCAAGCCCGCCCTCAGATGATGCTGAGTCACCTGGTCATTATGCTGAGGATGATGATATGGAAAACGAGGAGTCGACTTCCAAAGTGTCTAGACTGGCTTCTGGCTCATCACGGGTAGGCACTGCTCGTTCAGGGCTCTCTCAGTCCTCTTCACCGCGACAAGCCCAGAGTACCGCTCTGACAAGGGAGCTGGAAGAGTTGAAAACAAAGCTTAGGGTGATGGAGAAGAAGCGCACCGAAGACCGAGAAAAGCTTAAGGCTTTGGAGAAACTGCAACAGGAACGGGATAAGTTCGAGGGTATCATCCAGAAACTACAAGCTAAATATCAGCCACAGCAGCTTGAAATTAGCGAACTGCGAAAGAAATTGAAAGAGTCAGAAGCAAAACTCGAAGAGATTGAGCGACTCCAAGCAGAACATGACTCGATCATGGAAATGGCAACTCTCGACCGCGAGATGGCAGAAGAGACGGCCGATGCTTTCAAGCATGAAGTTGAAGCATTGAAATTGAGGGTGGAGGAGCTCCAGCTGGAAGTGGAGGTTCTGCGCGAGGAGAACGAGGAGCTCGGTCAAACTATGAGCCCGGAGGAGAAGTCCAGTCATGGATGGCTGCAAATGGAGAGAGCAAACGAACGTCTCCGCGAAGCCCTCATACGTCTCCGCGATATGACGCAGCAGCAAGAATCGGAGTTGCGGGATCAGATTAAGGAACTACAACAGGATCTGGAGGATTATGAGGCCATCAAAACTCAGTACGATTCCACCAAGGAAAAATTGCTTGTAGCGGAAAACAACGTCGAAGATCTCAAGCAGCAGCTGGAGACTGCTCTCGGTGCGGAAGAGATGATCGAAGAGCTTGCAGAGAAGAACATGCGCTACCAAGAGGAGATTAACGAACTGAACGCTGCCATAGAAGACCTGGAGGCGCTAAAGGAAATTAATGATGAGCTCGAATACAACCATATCGAGACAGAAAAGCAAATGCAAGAGGAAATCGATTATAAGGAAAACCTCTTCAACGAGCAGTGTCGCAAGATTGTCCAGCAAGATGAAGCTATAGAGGACCTCGAGTATACTTTGGCGCGATTCCGAGAGCTAGTCTCTAGTCTCCAAGGAGACTTGGACGATATGCGGGCATCTCAGCAGATCACAGAAGCAGAAGCCACTGATTTAACAACGCGTTCTCGGGCTATGCTGGATCTGAACCTGAAGCTGCAGGCGTCAGTCTCGAAAGCACAGACTAAAACTATCGACATTGAACTCGAACGTATGGATGCTCAAGAATCTTCTCAGCATTTGTCCATCCTGAAGCTGTATCTTCCTGAATACTTCGAGGGGGAAAAGAATGGTATTCTTGCACTTCTACGGTTTAAGCGTGTTAGCTTCAAGGCGTCGTTGATGAGTAGTGCCATCCGGGAGAGATTCCCTGAGCAGACCTCCGATTCTGCCCTAGTGGAAGATGGCTTTGCGGCGCATGATGTTCTCGAGAAGCTCCTGTGGATCGGTTCTATTTGTGACCGATTTATAAATTACATTACCTGTTGCTCTGCAGAGAGCTTTGATGGAATTAAAGCGACGTTATTCGAGATGGAGCCGGTAGAACGTACTGTGAACTTCTGGATAGAAATCTTGAGAAAGGGCGAGTTGGACGTGAAGAAATGTGGTATTGAACTGCAAAGGTCCATTGCACTAATGTCGCATCTTGCAGAGGTCCACATTCCAGCATCTCTGGAGACATTCGCAGACGAGCTGTGTATGCGCTCGATATTGACTCAGTCATATATGGATCATGTTGCTTCCTTGATCTCGCGGCTCAGATCCTTGTTGCAGTCCAAGATCTCGGCCTCAGAAGGCGAGGAAGAAGAGAGCAATTTCCTTTTCAATAAAATGGAAAGTCTAGTATCTCAATCCCGCGGACTCAAAGTCGCTATGGGCAAAGTTCATAAGGCACTTGAAGACCTACGATCGAGGTCCCTTGCGCTGTCTTCTGACGTGGCAGGACCCTTCAAGAAAACGGAAGAAGCTGCTAAGGATCTTTCCGTCCTGGCTCGGCACCTAGGTGAAAGTATTGCGCTCATCGTTAGCGACGAAAGCCGAACTGAGCCTCTAACTTTAGAGGAGGCAACGAGGAATATGTCCCAGGTCTCGACGCTCTATGCGCGGCCGTCTGAGTCAGGAAGCGAGTGTAGCGATACAATGTCGTTCATTGCCAATCGGCTGCGCAGCCTGGGGGGGAGCCTTGAGGAGCTTGACTCGATTTCAACCGACTTGTCGATAACATCGGAATTCGAGAGACTCCCATCACCTTGGATCGTAAGAGCTTCAGAACTCAAGTTAAACAAAGCAACTTCTGTCGATGCCGACGAAGAAATCCGCCGCCTTAAGAATGAGATACACGAAGCATCGACAGCCCTGGGTGTCAAGGACAAGACGATTGAAGAACAGGCGCTCAAGGTAGAACTGGTCGAGTCTAGGATGCAAGAAGCGAGCAAAAAGGCATCGATGGTGAAAGAACTTGAAGCCAAAATCGAAAACATGCGAACAAAAGAGACAGAACTGGAGGGGCTGGTGGAAACGCAACGCAAGAATTTACAGGCCCTCGAAGCCGACCGAGAGGACATCAAAGCCCGTCTGGACCGGGTCAAACGCGCCTCTGGCACAACCGGAGTTGCCACAACCGATGGCGTTGTCGTTGATAACGCTCTCTCCTTGGCTACCATGCGCGAGAACGAGGCTCTTCGCGCCGAGGTAGAAAGCCTCCAAGCAGCCGTCCGCTTCCTCCGCGAAGAGAACCGCCGCGCCAACGTGCTTGACCCATACTCCGTGCAACGTTCAGCAGAAATGTACTCCTGGCTCGACGTACCTCTCACACAAGCCTCTGCCGGCGCCCAACGCGACAGGACCCAACAAACCGCATCGGAAAGCAGAGACGTCTTCACACATCTCCTCAAACTAACCAGAGACTCGAGTATTTGCGACCTGAAGTCCACCATGTCTCAAGAAAATAGCAACCGTACCGGCTGGCGTCCAACGAAGACTAAGCTGCGCTACCAAGTCCTGCAGCAACGCGAGAACTTCGAACGTTGGGCCGAATGGCGTGACGACATCGTCGAACAGGAAAGAGAACAGGACAGACTGGTCAATGCCAAGAAAGAGCGTCTTGCTCGTGATCGAGCCCGGAGACACGCGCCGAAGAATTCAGTGTTCGGTGGTTTTCCACAGGGCTTAGGGCATGGAATGATGGGTCGTGCTTGGGAGATCCTAGGTATGCAGCAGGATAATCGCAAGATAGCTGACAAACCCGTGGAACCCTCTATAGCGCCTTCATTCTAGAATGTGTTGAGATCTCGCTGGCCGCTCGCAAGGACGTCGTTTTATTACTCGGGTAACAAACCGCCTGAGTCTTGTTGTCAAGCAAGAGTGGTCGTGACCTGAGTTTAATCTGTTCTTTGCCCGTTTTGGAAATATGTACATGGAAACTCGCCTATAGCCCTTTGTGTTTGGAATGACAGCTGCTGTGCCAATCCACAGCGGCACTACACTGACATCATAGACGGCCTCTTGTCGCGACACAAGACAGACTATGGTACTATGTCAATCGGAATACGATACCCATTTGCTTCATATTTTAACTGCATTATACATTTGTTTCCCTTGCCTGTAGTTGACTCGCTGTAAATAATTATCTATTGTAAATGACATTCAAGATGTGCAATCTCAACGCTCAAGGATACATTGCGATAAATCAAACAAATGATAGGAAGGCAGAAAAAAAATAGAAAGATGAGTACTGTACAACTCCAGGCTGATTCCATCAAGTCTAAATGAAACAAGCACATGCAATGCATCCCGAAAGACCTCAAGCGACTGTCATGAAGACACAAGGCTGGTGTAGTAATGATAAGATAGTCATGGACATCATAGAATGGTGTCAAGATAGGCCAAAAACATGAAGCTGTATACAAATAATGGTAGTTGCGAGTTTAACTTGGGGGCACATTGGGCATGCGAATATTAAATCTTGTTTTTATACAAGATAACGGGCATTCTCTTTTTAGGCATTTTAGGCGTAGCGTAGAGCCTTGGACTGACCCTCAGATCAGAGCGCGCCTGCTAAAACAGCTTCGGTGGCTACAATAACCAGAAATGGTTAGCAAGGCTCTGGAGTAATTCCAAGGATTCTCCTTACCTGAGTTGATATATGGACGCTTGGCATCTAGATTCACACCAAATCGTCTCTCCAGCTCTAGCTTGATACTCTTCTTCGTCACAGTCATCAGATCCGCTGTGCGCAGGATCTCGCGGATCTCCGCGAGGAGGGCATCCTCGCTGGGCAGATGTGATAGATCCTCCATTTCCATGTCCATATGGCGGCTCATCATCTCCGAAGGTGCTAGAGACATCCTTGACCCATGGCGTGGAAGATCGAAGTGCGACATGGGCCTAGTTCCCGCAAACCCATATTCAGACTGTGCAGGGTGATATGACTTGGTGCCGTAGGAGAAGCCCGAAACTTCCGAACGGTCATCTCGTGATGTCTGCGCCTCCCAGAGCTCCGCTTGGTACTCCTCCCACCGTTTCTTCGGAATGGAGTCAGGGTCGAATTTTCCTTCGTCTGAAATGACGACTTTGCGGCCCTGTTCTCCAGTGATGATACGAGTGTTACCCCAAGAAAAGTCATCCATGTGCCAGAACGCATAAAGGGGCAGAGCGACGGAAAACACAGGCATGGCTAGGATGTAGATAATCATCCAGCCGATCATTTCCCACTTCCGACGGAAGATGAAGATAAGGGCCTGGAGACCGTAAATCGCGGCAATAAGAATAAAAGCCGTGTATGGAATGGTAGACGTATCTCTGGCAATCCAAACGATCAAGTAGATGATGTATGCAAGCGAAACAGGCTGGATGACGGTACTGAGAAGGTCAACGAAGACAATGAACCTCATACTAAAGCAGCAGAAACCACAAAGCTGCTGAAGAGGAATCAGTTCAATCAAGTTGTGGACAGTGGAGTTGATCCATCTACGACGTTGGGATAAGAAGACCGTCCAGCTTTCAGGAGCAATCGTCCAGGCCTTAGCTGCAAAGAGAAACTTGGTTTTGAAAGTCGGATGATGCTTCATCAGAAGGGTTGTCAAATATCGGTCCTCACCCAAATGTAGCAGGTTCTTCATATGAAGTGTGTCAACACGGATTTCCGAGTAGGTTTCTACCACCTCTTTGCTAACAAAAAGCGGTTTTGCGGTCTCCGCAGAGCGAATTCGGTACATAGTAAAGCAGCCTGGTAAACAAGTGACTGAACCAAAAAGACTTTCGAAAGCCTTGATGAGGTTGTGGGAGATATAGTATTCATAAACCTGGATCATAGTCACCGCTGAATGCTTAGCATTGGTCAAGGCTGTTTCGCCACAGAGACCTATGATCCGTGTGTCTGCTAAGAAAGAAGCGACCATTCGAGTTCCCGAGTCGGGAGCAACAACCGTATCAGCATCAACCTGCAAGATGAACTCGTAGAACGTGGGATTGACACCAATAATGTTACGTATTTGATGGTACATCTCCAGTTCCATGGGACTCATGGGAAGGTTATAATGCACGCGGTTCAAAAAGCGCATAAGTACCATCTGAGAATCACGTTTTCCACGGTTACCAGGTCGCGAGACTTCCGAAGGCTTTCCAACTTTCACGACAACTAGGAAAGGAACAATATGACCCTGCACCTCATATAGACCAGAATAGATTTTGCCCATGTTGTGCTGCTTCATGCCCTCTCCCAAACTCTCAAAGCTGAGGGGTTCAGGATCTACTGATTCCGGAACGCCCAGAATATCCAGTACTATCCTTGGAGTAGGACGGTCGTTTCCTTGTCCAATGATCATACCGTCACAGATGACAACAAGCAGTTTACGCTTGTCGTCATACTGCATGCGGGCCATGGAATCCATTGCACGACGAAGGGACTCCTCATCTTCAGTGTAGGCGGGCACTTGGCAAATGATAAACTTATCAAGGTTCTCGGGGACGTTTTTACTGCCAAATTGTAAAGCGGCGGCAAATTTGAAGACGACAACCGAGCAGATCAGGATCGAAATCGCAAGGATGAAGTAACGCGCAAACTGACATTGGGTTGAGTTACGCGTATCGACCTTGCCGACGAAGAAAAGGTTATCCAGGCACATCTGCATGCGGTCGCGCATGCCTGCATCTATATTCAGCTGTTCCCAGTGTTTACTTAAATCCTGTCCAGGAAGATCTTGGAAGAGGGAGACAACCAAAGGATCCATGAACTCCCTGTCGACATTAGCCGGAAGCTCTTCTCCAGGAGGAGCTGCAACCCGTCGACCTCCGCTGATATAGTTTGTTAAGTCGTAGACTTTCCCGTTTATGCTTCCAATGTTCTGGGACTTCTTGTTGCCCAGAGTGGAGATGTACTGGGGACTATAACCAACATATCCCTTCAGATAGGTCGCCCGCAGTTCCTTCATCTGTTCCGCGAACCAATCTGGGCGGGAGTCGTTGGTGAAGTAGCGGAAATCATGATATTTCGCGTTAACATCCCCAGTGCTGATGGTCGTCACCGACCCGGATATGTTCGTAGGCGTGTAATCTAGAAGAACCGTGCGGTCGACCGAGCCAGACTTGCCTTGACATAACGCGGATACTTGCACAGGAAAGAGACCGGTGGCGTCAACACCGGCGTATTTCTTCAAAGCCGATTGCGGAACAATATCAGGATAGTGTCTGGGCATGAATTTATCGAGGTCGAAAACCACGCCGCGAATGGCAATGTAAGAGCTATGGCCGTTTTTGCCATTATGTGAAGACAATTCCGAGGCTGAATAAACGTGCTGAGTGGGACAAACTAGACCGGGGAAGGCGACAATGAAGAAGATGGCGCAGGCACAACTGAACCAAATGATTAGATTGATAGCGAATTTCTCACGCCAAGCAGTTCGTATATCCTTTCGCTTCATCCGACCCACCCACTTAATAGCAAAGTCGGGAATGTAGAACGTCAGCAGGTAAACTAGTGCCATCCAGCGCTTGCGACTGCCAGAAACGGGGACGTCATCAACTTCTTCCATTTTCTTCTCATTTCCCTTCTCCAACATCTGCTCCCTAGTTTCGAGATTGTGGAACATATCACCTGAATTCAGGCCAGAGCCCCCAGCCTCCGATCGCCCATCAAGGTCGCGACTCCCGAAGTAACCCTGCTTGCTCTCATCGCCGTATATAAAGTTGCCGGGAGACTGGTCTGCCGGGTTCAATAGGCGGACCTTGGAATCACCATAAGCTGCGGTACGTGGATGAAGGAGGCCATCGCCACCTTCCTCCGAGCCGTCAGCGTGATAGACAGGAACAACTCTCTCGCCCACCTTTGCGAGGTCTGCCCAGCAGCGTTCGCTGAGGAAAACACCGGTACTGCCTACACGAGCTTCGTTACCTGGCCACCGCTTCTCATCTAACACGACTTCGGACTTTTCTTTATCACTCCCCACCACGACGTTGCCTATCTCAGCTAGACCTAGGAATTCCTCGAAGGGTAGGAAAACGCTAAAGTCGGCGTTCCTCAGACGTTGGCTGATCTCAGCAATGCCAAATGTCTGCACCTGAGCTCGCACACACTTGCTGTCGAACTGATTCGCAATTCGCCGGTCGTTGGGCTTCAAACAGAAAAAGAAGTAAGGATTTAAGCCCGGTGAACTGAGGCATTTGTTGACGATTTCGAGTGATGAAAGAAATTGTCCGGCAGCACCTTGAATACCGGTCATCGACATCGCGCTTTTTCGCCTTCCAGAGCTCTTGGTCGTACTTCCCCCATAGCTCTCATGATCCTCTGGTTCTTCGGCGGTAGGTGCATCGAAAGCAAGTCGAGACGATGGGCCGGCTTTCCGCCTCGCCATACTAGGCATTCTCATAGGTTTTGAGCTTACCTGAGCCTGCATAATGGCATTCTTTTCCTTGGGATGGGTCACTGTCTGTAATGCTTCTTGTCCGAAGAGCTCTCTCACAAAGTCACTTCTGGTGGATCTCATCATATTCATAAGGTCACCGGAGATGACCTCTCCATTTTCTTCAAGGAGACCAGAGATGGAGTAATCAACCTCACCAGCGAAGTGTTTCACGGTAAATGCCGAGCGCGCTTGCTGTGAGACGTAGCCGGTACCATGAGTGGACCCAGAGCTTCCCACGACAATGGCGGGGTTTTTGTTTTCGAAGCGTTTCCTCAACGACTCAGCAAACTGGGCTTCCGTCCTGCCACGTCTGGTTTGATCATCGAGAATGCTGAGGAGCCCATTTCCGTGTTTCAACAGGCCACGGACAGCGTCAGTGTTGTCGAAGTAGCTCGTCGCGGGGACAACTACCTCTTCACGCTCCAACATATCTGCCTTGTGATCGAAGAAGGACTGCAGGCAGAAGTTGTACAATGATTCGGTAGCTGCATTGCTAAGGAGTTGATCCAGCGTGGACCCAGTGGAACAAGCTTGAGAGAACCCAGGGAAATCAACGATAGAAACAGTGTTGGCGACACTGTCCTCTGCGGCACATATCCTCTGATTAATTGTCTCAAGGATATAAGCAACCAATAGGGAATAAATGGTACGCGCAAGCTCATCGGCATTTTGCCGGGCACCTTTCGGATCAAGCATCACTGTCACACGCTCCCGATGGATAGTCTTGGTCTTGTAGCCGAAACTATTCTCAAGTTCCTCGACTCCAAGACCCAAGAACGCGGCGACGCTCGACAGGACATCCTTATTTTTCACTATTGTGACAGTCTCCCCACCCTCATGGGAGTAACCGCCGGACTCTTCTGCTGATGTTAAAGTAGCTTGTCCGCTGGAGAAATCTAACTGGCCAATATGAAGAATGGCAGCAAGAATTTGGCAGATTTCGGCTATCTCACTGCGTGGGAACTCGAGCTTCCTGAGTGCGGTCTTGAAATGTTGGAAGCCTTCCGCGTCGTTGATACCCACTTTCAGCTGGGTTGGATGACCCAGATATCTCCACCTTTTGTTGCCTATCGATGCAGACGACAACTTACCGCCACTTGTCGAGACGTGGATAGAGTTATCGAATCCTAGGTGGCTTTTCTCTGCCGCGCTGGTTCCGGCCAAGAGATAGTAGAGCACATGGAAGCTTCTCTCTCCCGTGGGGACGGAAGCAATGCGACTGCGTTCGAGTCTGTGGTCGATAATCTTACCACCGATCAGCGTGGGGTTGACCGACGATGACCCGTCGTACTGTAGTTCCAAAAACAGCCCCGCTTTTGAGGCGGTTGGCGTGGTTAAGGACTTGGTCGTTGTCAATGTATCGAAGACAAAGGAGGCATATGACAGCTTGGACGACAATGGTGTTGACGAGAACGAGAGAAAAGACGATAGCACATGTGCGCGAAGAGTGGTCTTTCCAGACCCGCTCTCTCCCCTGTAAATGGCTGATTAGAGACCGTAGAGTATAGGTAAGGAGCCGAGAAGCGCTTACAGGAAGACAATAGCCTGATTCTCTCCACGGGCACCCAGACGAGTGAAAGCACGTCGGGCGAGATCTTCAGCCTCACCCATCGCACTGCCATCCTTACCGCCATCGGGTCCCTTCGAAGACGAAGTGTATGTGTTAAGACTGATTAGAGCTTGGGAAGACAGGCGAGCGGTAGGTAAGCCGACATGAAAACTAAAACAGTACAGTACCCTGTCAGTCAAATTCCGAGATTAACAATATCGCGGGATCATACCGGCTGGCTAAATGGGCAGTCAAATGCGTGTCTGATTGCAAATGGGCTGGTAACGAGGGTAGCGACGACTGCGCATGGGATGGGACTGTCCCCGCTGGCGACGGCCCAACCATATTGTCAATGGCTCGAAACCTCGACACTTGAGGTTTCTCAAACTCCGGTCACACCAGGAGTGAAGGGCAAAAACGTCTTGCGAAAGATCGATATAGATCTGGGCCAAGGAGAAAAGGGGGAATTTTACAAAGGCGATCTCGTTTGGTCGTGGTCTTGAATTGGATGGGAGCCGTTCAGTTATGCTGGTCAGTTAACTTTGGAATGTTGCAAATGCCTTGGACGTAAAATTTCCTATCAATAGAAAGACAGGCACATTGCTCGTATAAGATGGCCAACGGATCAGCAGACAGCACGCGGCTCGTTGATATTGATCGGAATTCGGGAAGTTCGGTGCAATGAATATGAGTTAAACAGCTGGCAAGTTTCCAAGCGAGAAGCGAAAGTGGTGTGAAAGTCGACGGTAGTGATCGTATTTGTAGAACCTACTCGCAGGTGGATGGCGAACACTCTGTAATTATGATATGATTACTCTGAAAGAATTATCAAGTCCAAAAGAGGAAAGAAAAGAAATATAAATCAAATCAGAAGAGAGAGGAGGGGAAGAAAAGGAAGAAAAGCAAAAGCACGAGAGCAAAACAGCAATTCAACGGTGATGGGCTTTTTTGAGAGAGAAGAAACAAACGATCGCGATGAACAGCTTCTGGGGAAAAGAAAGAAGAGTTGGTCGAGTATGGAACACAAACTAACTTAACTGGACTTGGGCAAGTGTGGTATTGAATGGATCTGTTCTGTACCATCAGATGCTTAGGTACTGTCCTTAGATACTATGTACTAGTACTCGGTGGGCCAACTGCCACTTACCTTGTTTGTTCCCCGGCGGTTTTGCAAATTACTGCTTGTCCTGCTGTGGTATGCATGTATGTATCCAATCAATTACGAATCAAAATTACTAGTCGAATCAACTTCCGATGATATAAATACTCGGATTGGTCGTCTCGAGTCAAGAGATCATGAGCATTAATCTGTATCCTGTCCGACGTAGATTGAGCCGGCGGACCAAATTGTTATTATTTGGGGAGGTTCCCCCCAACAACCGAGGCCAAGTGGGCAATATTGTCCACTCACACTACAAGTGGGGATGGAGAATCCCAGTCGGTTAAACCTTCGATCCTACCTGTTCTCCTCCTTCCAATTATTCAGAGTCAGTTTGTATGTACATCATGCCAAAGTCGGTATATCCTGGTTTCTGGTACGCGGCACGGTGATACTCTTTGAACCTTGGGAACTACAGAGCTGGTTGAGAGTATTATTAGTAGATGTGAAACGTGATTACACACATCAATGAATACAGTTTCGGGTTCCCGATCCCATACCGTGGTTGGTTCAAATACCAGCATTGCATCAACCTCTTTTTGACTTGGTTTCTCGCGCCACATGATAATTGACAGGTTACCGAACTTGTTCTCAGGGGCGCACCATCCCTTGACCGTCGGCTATGATTATTACTATTATTATTTATTCAGTTTAACTTATCCATCCATTCCATAGAGAAACTATAAATATCGATATTGATCAATAAATGCATGGTCACCTGCAATATAGGAGTTAGTAAGTGGTCTCCTTATAGGTCACAATCATGTGTATCTAGTTCAGTCCTAGGGGGAGGGGAGTGGGGAAAAAGGGAAAAGAGAAAGGAAAAAGAAAAAAGAAAAAGAGAGAAAAAAAAGGAAGACACTTCAGGTGTAGGTGGGTCGGGATCAGTCGATTGCCTTGACCTAATAAGGAAAGGGCATGAAACTAGGGGCCCATTAGCCCTTTTCAATATGCTCATTTCATTATCATGATTTATTCACAGTGGAATATGGTGGAATATGTTCTGAATTTTTTCTCTTCTAGATTGCTCATATGGAGGTGATCTACGCTTCACCGTGATCCCTAAATATAGATGGTGTTTCTGGCAAAGGGCCTAATCATATCGATCAGTGGGACTCTCTTCCATTTTTTGTTCTTGTTTAGTTTAAAAGATAGACTCACTACAACTCGTTTCCGAAATACATCGCATGTACAGTGGATGTTCTGCAGAAAACAGTGGCTGGAGCCGCCACCTTACCTTAATAGAGGCGAACGCGGTATAAAAATAACAACATCAAGGTGTCCAGCGATGCTGCATGACTTTGGTAGTCTATGGACTAAGCATATGACAACTCGGGGCGCTCCTAAATTAGAAATTTAGCGGAACAAGATCGATTAAAATCTACTGTGAAAAAGTTGATAAGGTGACAAGATGGGGAACCTTGATTGGTTTTGACTGAGACACTGAAAGTCGGCCTCTACGGTATTGGATACGGAATGATGGTGGGTGAGACAAAAGATGTGCCATTTATAGCGCGAAGAGTCCCCAAGGGTCTAGGGCCATGGATCTGACCCTTCTCGCTGCCGCGATTGGTCAACATAAAAGTTCTGATGCACGCCACCTGACAGGTTTGATACTGGGGGGGAAATCCCAGGAAAATAAATTAAGAAAATAAAAAATAACAAGAACAAAAACCCACCAGAAACTAATAAATTCACAAAAAAAGCGTAGGAATTACTCAACATTACCTTTTACATAAAAATACACTTTACTTTCAACGGATGTCAGCCCTCCCTTTATATAACCATGGTAGAACCATCTAGGTTGCCAATAGAAAAGAAAGGGGGAAAGAATTGACCATTGTTATGACCCAAATACCAGATATGGCTAAGAGTTAGGTAGGGCCAGTAGTGGGGACAACACTACTTGTTAGTACAGCTGTTTCTGCATTTTTTCACTCTCTAGTAAGACAGTTAGTCCAAATTACCCATTGAAATCAACCAAAGGGGGGAATTTGAGTTGGAACAACAAAGCATTCGGAGAATGAAAAAAAAATGGTAATTTTCGTATGGCCGTATCTACCAACCCATATACAGTTAAGCTTCTGGCGATAGCATACGACAACAGACTAGACTTGTCTGAGGCGGGCTGGCACCAAACTCGCATCACAGGACGATCGTCTCGTTCTCTTCTTCTCCGTTTGTTTCTTCCTATTCTATCTACCTTGCCATTGTCCGCCACTCGATCGTTTTGTTTTGCTTCCTCTTACTTGCTTTTTTGTTTCTTCTTCTTCTTACTAGAGCAGTGCTTTCAAGTGTGTTTTTGATCTTTCCACCTTTTTTTCTGCCATTTCTGTCAATAACCTAATTGTTCAGGCCTTCGCTTCGCATCATTGATTATAATCATAATCTCCGGGGTCAAAAGCCATCGCTTTGCCTAACATTCGCTGTTTACTTGCATCCCTGTCGCTCGCTTCACAGCCTGAAGAATAGTACGCCATTATATTTAACGATCAAAGCCCCAATTCCACCTTTTAACACCATTGAACTCTCCGCGTCCGAACTTCTATTCGCGAATCCTCAAGGCTGCCCATTCCTTTCTCACGGCCTTAGCGACACTTCACCGTGTACGTATGCATTGATCGTTTGCCAGAGAGTGAAGTCAGACCAAAAATAAGGGAGAAAAGTAGATTCATGCTTTAAGCGTACAGTATCCAGAATTTTTTTTCATTCGTTCCATTGCTGAGTTGGTACTCATTGAAAAGCATCTTTGGGGTAGACCGCCGATTAACCTCGGGGTTGCACAACCATGTCAAATCGCTACTCAGTCTACTCCAGCCATTCGGCTGCTTTCTCCACCGGTGGCCGAGCGTCCCAGCCAGGGGGCCAAGTATCTACGACGACTCTGCTAAATGCCTTGCATACGCATTATACAGCCGGACAACCTTACCAATTAGATGCGGGGACTAGTCTAGTCGTCAATACGTTGCTTACTGCAACACAACCAACTTCTGATGGCCATGTCGGGGCTACAATAGACCGTGAACTAGCAGTCAGAGCCTGGGAACATGCGAGAAGGAGAGCGGAGGACGGCTGTATTGTCTTATGGTTAGTTGCCCTCCCTATGTCTAAGAAAACTCGCAGATGAGCTAACCTATAACCACAACAACCAGCTCCGCTCACCACTCAACACCATCCGTTTTCGAACCATTCTTGGCAGCATTGCCTTTGTCCACTCCCAGTGTCACTTACACAGCGTTAGCCGCTATCCGGCCCTTCTTGACAGCGGTTACTTCCTTCAACCCTTCGTATTCATTGCATTCCGCACTTTCAGCTTGCTACACCTTGACGCTGAAGGGTGATATCACCGGGCTATCCTTAGCGCTCTCGACATCCGGGATCAACGTCCGCAAGGGATTTCTTGACATTCCTTCTGAACCAGGGTACCGCGCCTTTGATGTATTCTATTACCTCTTGACATCTGCATCGACCCCAGCGGAGCGCGAGTTCTTGGATTTACAGGAGGCCTCTTCCTATGCTTTGCTGCGCAAGTCGGGTACCTATGCACCCCCATCATATCTCCCTACTGCCGACGATGCTGCCGCCGCCGAGGATTTCAGATCTGCGCTCAAGGCGATTGGCATCAAAGGCGCATCTCAGCGAGGTCTTTTGTCAGTGCTTGCTGGTTTACTCAAACTTGGTAATGCGGCTGGCTTCTTGGTTGACCAGGAAGATCTAGAGGAAGCTTGCGAGGATGTTGGCGGCTTGCTGGGGATAGACCCTGAAGTTCTTCTACACAAAGTCTCCACTGACGAGAGAGAGATTTTAATCGCCGGTATTTACGAAGCCTTGGTTGACTGGGTGATTGGGAAAGCCAATGAGGCCATTGCAAGCCAGCTTCAGGCGAGCCTAGATGATAGCAGTCGTGGCTCTGGACAAGCTGGGCAATGGTCCGACGATGATACGGTAAGCATTACTGTGGTTGATATTCCCAGGCCTGCCTTGGGAAAGGCCATAGCGATGAGAGGGGTATTTGATGACACTATGGGTATCAACGCGGAAATGAAAGAGGACGGTGTCGTCGTTCCGTCCGCAGGTCAGGCCGTCGTTAATGATATGAATGCGGCGGTTGCTCAAGTTGAAGCCGATCTGGGTATCACCACTGGTCCTACGTGGCGCGAACGAGAGTATGAAATGGACAAGAAGCACGAAGTCCTCGAGAAAGTTGGACTCGAAGTTGACATGGACTCGTTCCTCCGTCAGATCCTGTTTTCCGCCGCATCCGAGGGCATTAGTCTGGGTAAGAATGGCCGATTTGATCTTCCTACTACCCTGGGCAGCAGTCGTGTGTGGCATCATATTTCCATCCACCCTACCGACGACTTGCCCGAGAAGCTGAACCCTGGCATGCCAACCGCGGCCTGGTCTGCGAGCGCTGTTTCTCGCCAGATACGCGAATGGAGACTCGCCGAATGGGCGAACCGTCGGCTCAAGCAGATCGACTTTACAGCCGATTTTGACGTGGAAGAATTTATCGGTAGATACTTCCGGCTCGGGTGCCGGGAAGGCAAGGATGGTGTCGAGAGCTGGTTACTCGAAAGGGGATGGACGAACGGTGATGCCGTGGTCGGGCATCAGCGGATTTGGGTCCGGGAAAACGCATGGTGGGAAGCTGAGACTATGCTTGATCTGAAGCCCGAGGAACCACTAGCAGCAAGCCCTTTCATGTATGGAAGTGGCATGCTCGACCCTGGAGTTCCACATTACGCAGGACATCCTGTCGCAGAATCTACCAGCCTACTCGGGAGCCGGGATAACCTCCTAAATAGACAAAGCACGTTGGTTCCCAGTGTAGCTGGAGGTGCCAAATCTATCGCGCCCAGCGCACCCCAGACTCTAAACATGGGTGGTGATTACGGTTTAGGCTCAAAGGGAGATGACAAAAAGTATGACAACCCCTACTTCGACGATGAGGGCCGCTACTTGGGCGAGCTTGATCCAGAATATGCCGACCCTAAACATATTGAAAAGAAGGAGATTACTCTCGGTCGTCGTGCTTGGACTGGCTTTGTCTGGGCCATGACTTTCTGGATTCCATCATTTGTCCTTCGGTTTGTGGGAAGAATGAAGCGTCCTGATGTGCGGATGGCCTGGAGAGAAAAGCTGGTTCTCGTCTTCCTTATCCTTCTCTTTAACGCTGCCGTCTGCTTTTATATTATAGCCTTCGGCGACTTGCTTTGTCCGAATAAGGATAAAGTCTGGAACGAGAAACAAGTGGGTTATCACCAAGGGAACAATGATTACTACGTCAGTATTCATGGAAAAGTCTACGACATCAGCAAGTTCTGGAAAATTCAACACAGTGACAAAAGCATTGAAACGACGACAGCGAACATGGAACCTTTCATGGGCAAAAACCTTGATGCGTATTTTCCTCCTCCTCTCACTCGAGTCTGTGGTAAATTTGTGACAGATGAGTCTATCACATTGAGAAACAACGACACAAACGCGGTGTTATATCCAAACGCCAAACACAGTTGTGGCCCTTACGCCGAATCGGACCCGAACACAAAATTACACAAAATTACTTGGTACGAGAGTGTCTTTCTACCCAAGATTGATGAGTACTACAAGGGGAACGTTGTCTGGAAACGGAGTGATGTTTCCAAGCAAGCAGACAGCAGTTCACGGTCCTGGGTCATCAAGGATGATAATATATATGACTTGACGGACTATTTCTATACTCTCAAACAGATGAACAACCAAGACAGTTACGACTTCTTGCCGAGCAGTATCACAGAGCTTTTCAAGAACTACCCAGGTACCGACGTCACGGACAAATGGCCTCAGACTCAAAATGCCACTGACGCACAAAAGTGTCTTGATTATGTCTTTCTTAAGGGCAAAGTCGACTTCCGTGATAGCGCTAGATGTCAAGTCAATAATTACATCCTGTTGGCGTTCACGGTTCTCATCTGTGCTGTCATCCTTGTGAAGTTCCTCGCTGCTCTCCAGTTGGGATCCAAACGTCGTCCTGCGCCGCAGGACAAGTTCGTCATCTGCTTAGTGCCAGCTTACACAGAAGGCGAGGATTCGTTACGGAAAGGGCTTGATTCGTTGACAGCCCTTCAGTATGATAACAAGAGAAAACTCATTTACGTCATCTGTGACGGTATGATTGTCGGTGGTGGTAACGACCGACCAACACCGAAAATCGTTCTAGACATTCTCGGTGTTGATCCTAAGATTGACCCTCCTGCGTTGCCGTTCAAGTCAATTGGTCAAGGCAGTGATCAGCTGAACTACGGAAAGGTTTACTCTGGACTCTATGAGTACGAGGGAAATGTTGTGCCCTATATTGTTGTTGTAAAGGTTGGTAAAGAGTCAGAGCAAAATAAGTCCAAACCTGGAAACAGGGGCAAACGTGACTCTCAAATTCAGCTTCTTGGCTTCCTCAATCGTGTTCACTATCGCGCCCCAATGTCGCCTCTTGAGCTGGAGATATTTCACCAGATCAATAACGTGATCGGCGTGGACCCTGAGCTCTATGAATACTGTCTGATGGTGGATGCGGATACCAGTGTCCGCGAGGATTCGCTCAACCGCCTGGTCGCTGCTTGTGCTAACGATGCTCGCATTGCCGGTATCTGTGGTGAGACGAGCTTGCAAAATGAGGAACGAAGCTGGTGGACAATGATTCAGGTCTACGAATACTATATTTCTCATCACCTCGCCAAAGCATTCGAGTCACTCTTTGGCAGTGTGACCTGTCTTCCAGGATGGTAAGTTATTGGAGTTCTAGAGTAATGTATGTTGCGAAGTTTCTGACTCGTACAGTTTCTGCATGTATCGCCTGCGCACTGCGGATAAAGGCCGGCCGTTGATCATATCAGACAAGGTCATCAAAGAGTACGCGGACAATGATGTGGACACACTGCACAAGAAGAACTTACTTTCTTTGGGCGAGGACCGTTACTTGACTACTCTGATGACCAAGCACTTCCCTACCTCAACCTACAAATTTATCCCGGATGCCTATGCTAGCACTGCCGCACCAGAGACATGGTCTGTCCTACTCTCTCAGCGACGTCGTTGGATCAATTCGACTATCCATAACTTGGTAGAACTAGCTGCTCTGAAGGATCTCTGCGGCTTCTGCTGCTTCAGTATGCGTTTTGTCGTGCTGGTCGATCTAATTGGAACTCTCATTCTTCCCGCCACCTGCGTCTATCTAGGATACCTGATCTACCTTATCGCCAGTCACTCCGGACAAATTCCATATATCTCTATCGCCATCCTGGCTGGTGTTTACGGTCTTCAAGCGATCATTTTCATTGTGAAACGCCAGTGGCAGCATATTGGATGGATGATAATCTACATATGTGCCTATCCAATTTACAATTTTGTGTTGCCGATGTATTCGTTCTGGAAACAGGACGACTTCAGCTGGGGTAACACACGTGTTGTCCTTGGAGAGAAGGGATCCAAGCGTGTCGTCGCGGTGGAGGACGAACCGTTCGACCCACGCAGTATTCCACTCCAGCGCTGGGATGATTACGCTCTCGCCAACAATCTACCTGGTCGCCGTGGAGATTATGGCATGAACCAGGAGAAGTTCTATTCAGGTCGGTATGACGACATGGCTCTAGAAATGGATGATATGCATTCCCAATACTCCTCGGTCAAGCCTGCATCCACCATCTTGACCGGATTTCCAGGGGCAGGCCGAAATGGTAGCCCGTACATGCCGCCACAGTCCCCAGCTCCATTCGGAGGCAATATCCCGGGTAACAGACATTCCCATCTATCGAGCTTTAGTCGGTACACCGATATGCCGCTTCAACCAGGACACCAGTCTCGAACTCTGTCCGTCGGCAATCTCAGCCAGCTCCAAGATCCGATAAATCGGCATAGCGTAGGTCTCATGCAGAGCACCGACAATCTCCTAGGGGTTCCCCGGCCAAATTCTCGCAGCCCTGTGGGTGGTTATACCTCTAGACCTCAAAGTGCGTTTGACTTCCGCGGCAGCGGTGGACCGGATGAAATGGCGATTACGGACGCTATCCGTAGTTGCCTGGCGGAAGTGGACTTGGACACTGTCACAAAGAAGCAAGGTGAGCAGAGGGACTATAGTCATGATATGAAACATGCTAACTCTATCACAGTTCGCGCATTAGTCGAGCAGCGCCTTCAAGCGACATTGACAGGAGACAAGCGAGCATTCGTGGACCGCCAGATTGACCATGAATTGGCAAATATGTAACTTTGTAGAGTCTTTGTAGAGTCTTTGCTTTCTCATTGTTGTTTTCTGCACGCATTACCTTAATACATATCTTCGTGCGGGAAAATGTTGATATTTCGGCTGGGCATGCATGGCGTTTGGGATGATCTGAAGCATTCAGCGAATTTGAACGAGTGTAATAGTTGATTATGAGAGAGTTGGAATGTACTCTGGATGTTCACCTGTACATTGGCCATACGTTGTCGGACAGCATCTTATGACAGTATTATACATATTTATAGTATACTGGTCATCAAGATTATCTCTCCTTTTCTATATCTTAATGAACTGGCATTGCTCGTCACTTATTATCCTAATCATGTGTGCGCGACATAGCATGGAACCACATCTTAGATCCGAAAAAAGTATACATCTAGCGAGCAAAAATAGACCTCTATTGTACTTCAGAATTGTAGACCAAATCACGCCACAGTATTCCTGGTATATCAACCTCCAGAATCCACACATTTGATCTCCTGCCCCTGTCCCGCATTGGGAAGACGTTTCTCATCGTCCAGGTCAGTCGCATCCCGAATTCTGGTAGAGGTCTGCTCGACCACACCAGTCTGTCCCTTAGCCGCTCCAAATACGGCGACGATGAAAACAACGCTGTTGATGACGAGTGTGAGGAGTCGTAGCCAACGAACCAACGTTGGTTCGAGGTATCTCTCGGCAAAACTTGCAACAAGGTTCATAGTAGCCAGGCTTGTATTGAACGTTAGCGAGAAATATTTATATGTATGGGTAGAGAGGTAGAGGTAGAGGATACGACTGGACATACATTGCGGCATTATACTTGGTGCTTTGGATAGGTGGGCTACGAGCCATTTGATCGTTCGGCGGCGTGCCAGCTTGAATGTGAGGGTTGTTATGGTTTGGTGGAGAGTAAAGTTTAAGCAACTTCGCGGATTTGCAATGGTGGATGGTATGAGACTGCGTGCCGACATATTTCTCAAGGGTAAGATAGAAAATAATTATTTCCATGATTTAACCGGTCTTGGCAGGATATCGGGGTGGGTTATTAGTATTTACTTGGATATAAATACCTTCAACCCTATCCTTTTCAGAAAGGTACAAATCAACCAGGGAGAACAATACAATTCGGTTTACTAACAGCTTAATTCGGATTGAAAAGTACCAGCCATCATAATAATCCACGGCGAGAAGTTGATCTGGGTTACATGGTAATCACCACCTTCAGTACGTCATGCTTTGACACAGCGCCAAAACCCACGTATGCTTTCTTAACTTCATCGAACGAGGAATCTAGCGATAGCTATTGAGGCTTAAATTGTGTCACGGCAGGTGCAAACAAAGCATGAGAGATCAAGAAGGTTAAATCTAGCATTCCATTCTTCACTGTCAGGATGTCTCGAGTGCCGATGGTATCAACCACCCTACTTTTGACAGCTATGTCTCTTCAGATATGAATAATATAGCATACTCATACTACGCCCCAACAAGTATTCAAGATTTAAATCGCATTTGCAGCCATAAGCACCGAGAGACGCAATCGTGCCGCCGGGAGCCACGAGGGCCTGCGCTGTCTCAAAGGCCAGGCCTCTTTCGAGCGCACTGCTTCTATCACGGCATCAAAGCCCTATTCTTCAGTCAGTGCCTGGCTCGACTGAACGACCTCAGCTTCTCCATTTAAGTACTGAGGGTATGCTCTACCCCTACACCCTTCGCAACATCGAGTCTCGATTGCTCTCTTCCAATAACAACCACTTGAGAAGGACCGAAAAGCTTCTTCAGCGTTATAAGTGCCACTAGCCCTATTGGTCCAGACCCAATTATTACAACCTCTGAACCAGGCTTGACCTGGCCGTTGAGCATACCAGCTTCGTAAGCCGTGCGGAATACATCAGAAAGCATAACAGTCGCCTTGGGCTCGGCGCCGTCAGAGAGAGGATGCAGAGAGAA
Organism: Aspergillus alliaceus; assembly: GCF_009176365.1. Lineage (NCBI taxonomy): Eukaryota > Fungi > Ascomycota > Eurotiomycetes > Eurotiales > Aspergillaceae > Aspergillus > Aspergillus alliaceus. The sequence goes on from NW_022474695.1 coordinate 595,805, forward strand.
CGAAGTATGTGTAATTCTGACGTGCTCAGCTTGAGTACCGTCAATTTCATTTCCGAGTATCCATCCACCGGACACGCTGTGAGGTCATCCCCTTCCAGCATGATCGGCAATACCCTCAGGAGGTTATGCATGAATTAGAACCGGTTGACCGATGCGAAGGTCGGTAACACCCAGGCCAATAGAGCAAATGACTCCTAACTCCCTCATGGCTCAGCAAATGTCCGAGACTAACCGGGATATCGTTCTGGAGAATATGCAAATCGGTGCCACAGATTGTTGTGTGAGTGATTTTGACGACCGCATCGGAAGGCTTCACAATGGATGGCTTGGGTCGGTCTTCGATTGAAAACCGGATGAAACCTTGGAACACCACGGCTTTTATAATTAATTTTCAATCCCAAATGTGTGCCTTGGAACCAGGAGGGATAGATTCGTAGAGTCAGTAATGCTCGTGGCTGTGAAAACAATCCTGTTTAATTCTCCGTTGAGAACTGGAAATGGAGCGTTGATTCTAGAGCTAAGATATAGATACCGTACAGAAATCACCCTAAGCTGCCAGGCGAGAGACTTCAGTCTGGGTCAAGCATAGTCTATCTATGACGCTGTACATCCTCAGTCCCTAGAATTTCTTCAGATCTACCGACCATCGCCAGTCCCCAAATCTTCTTCCACGCCAGAATCCAACGCTGAGGCACACCCTTAAGAAGTCATCAGCTCAGTCCGGACAAGTACCAGTTTTAAGACAGAAACGCATAAGCAAACCAGCTTACACGTCTCTCCACGGTGTTCACCGTTCTCCGCTCCAATGTATCAGCATGTAAGGAGGGCTTCGCTCCTGCACAGTCCCGACCCATTTAGGATACGGACAGACATCAATCAACCCGATGTCTCAGCAGAAGGGAGCCTCCCTCGTCAGATATCTCATAGTGCCCCGAATAAGCTAGGTAGTGTTTCATAGTCTCCGCCAGTTCTTTCTCTGATTCTTCGAGAAAGCCACCAGCGGCGTTTTGGGGAGCCCCGAGGCGAATCATCTGCGCAGATACAGAGGCGACGTGGCTGCATATGATTATGCTGAGGGCTTGTTCGCAAAGGGATAATATTTGAGAGCGGGTTCCCCGTTTGCAGACTCACAGACACACTTGTCAAGGGTCCAGGAGCCGATGATCTTTTCGCGTAATTCGGACGTCGTAGACATTGTTGTGGGTCTAGGACTATAGAGTGATTAGAAGACTGAGCTGAGCTTAGTATTTAACGGAAAGATGATGCGGTGAGGGTTTCTTGATTGGTTGGTTGAATTTATAGTATTGTAGAGGTCTAGTGTATCTAACTCGGAGTACATCGTCGGCTCTTTTGATTGAGGTGCATATATACATGTTTAGACTTGGAAGATCTACTACATCCTTCCTTTGCCTGATGTAGAGAGATAAAATAACACATAGACCAGATTGCTAACATTCATCGAGGACTTCATTGACCACTGCTACATATATAAGATTATACCTGGATGTAAAAGTTCCACATGAGGCTGGTAAGTTTCCACAGGGCCACCAGACTAGAAGTCAGGACGGCCGTATAGACGGGGGAAACACCCCCCCCCCCAAATCTCCCTGTTTTCCCTGTTCACATCGCATGGCTACTATTGAGGCAACGCGTGGCTGAATAGTGGAGGCGATTTCCCGACGTGCCTAGACAAGATGAGCCCTCATTTACCCGCAATGCACCATGGGCAGCCACCCATGGCCAATTCACGACGACAGCAGGGCATTCCTTAGTCTACAGGAACCCCCAACATGCACTCTCCTCTCGCCTATATGGGGTATCCGCCCCTGGATAGGGCAAAGTTTTTTAAAGCTTTGCTCTCTCCTTCTAGATGCGTAGAAAAAAAATGCACAGACAAGAGTATAAATCTATCTAGTACTATAGAGTAGGGGCTAGATCAGTCTTTGTATCTATTTGCAGCGACGATCATAGAATGGATAATCGGACTACCCTCTCTGGAATCAATACTTCCTAAAAAGGAGATAGATGCTTGAGTGTCAGGCTGGAAGTAGCTACTTATTCTTGTAGGAGATCTTCCATACATAGTGTGAATGACTAACTTTAATTCTTGATAGTGATCCGTAGTAAAACTACCCCTGGAAACATTCCTTCTGGCGATGGGATGAACATCAGGAAGAATTGTATAACACCGTTGGGGTTGAGGCAACCCTAAGGCAGAAGCCGGCAAAGTCCTGGAACCCTGAACGCTAAGGCCCAAAGAGTCATTTAGCGGTGGTTTTCATGGTTCGTTCTTTACCTTTAATACAACCTCACATTTTGGAATATTTAAACATGCGTCTTCTCCCGAAATCAAGAAGGAAAATCATCACTTAGCTGAATATCACCTTCTCACCGTTAAAGTTCTCATATCGAAATGTCTGATGAAGCGCTTACCGTCTAGGCCGCATGTGCCTCCAACTCCATTGAATCTCTTAAGAGCGCAATCCCTGCTGCATCTTCAGAGGACCTCAATTCGGCTCGTTGTGATGCCTGTGCAACTGGAAATGTCTCCATAGTGGAGACTTTGCTGGGATGTCCCAGGAAAAACGTCAATACTACCAGAGATGGCCTGACGACTTTGTACATCGCAACAAGTCATCACCAGCTGGACGTGCTTAAGCTGCTTGTACACCATGGAGCCGACGCGAGTTTGAAGTCACGGGGAAAATATTCGTCAACTTCGCAGTCCGATACAGAGGCCATCTTAACGCCGCTCCACGGATTTCTCAGGCCACGCAGAGCGAGACGGAGGTCAGAGCCATTACCGACTGAGATTTTTGCTCAGGTCCTGTCCTTACTTCGTCGCTCAAAATGCGACCTGAACGCTCCCGATGAAACCGGAAGAACAGTCCTACATGAATCCATCCGTAGTGTGATCTGCCTTATACGAAGATGCTCGTTGAAAGTGGTGCAGATGTGAACGCTGCGGACGACTATGGATCCACCCCTTTTCATCAGTTGAACTTATATAAATCAGAAGATAACTTCCAGCTATTCATGGCCCATGGGGCAAGACTAGATGAAAAGATAGATTCGGATGGTTGGACCCCTTTGCAACGCTTTGCCGCTAAAGGAAATTTAGGCGATTTATCTTTGTTTCGGCCTCACGTTACAGATTGGAATGGAGTCGATGTTGAAGGCAATACACTACTACATCTCGCAGCGGGACATCATCGACCTGGAAGTCTGACGATATCTGAACTGCTTAAGGAAGGCCTACATGTCAACCGGAAGAACTTGAAAGGAAAGTCTCCATTACACATGGTAGATGGATCTTTAGAGTGGTTTGAGGCTACAGTAGATGTCTTTCTCGCTGCTGGTGCCGATATCGAGAGTAAAGACAATCAAGGCTATACACTGCTGGCATGTGTTGTGCTGCAGGCGGTTGACTATGAACGGAAAGTCTCTTACTTGATAAAGCGAGGAGCCAACATCAACACGCAAGACTACAAGGGCAATGGGGTGTTGCATTATCAACGCGGACATGGGGAACGAGGAATCAAAGCACTTGAATTTCTTTTATCGGTCGGGGCAGATCCATCTATGAGAAATTATGATGGAGATACCGTTATACATTGTCTTTCGGCAGATTTCGCCTCATTCAGGGACAAAAACGAGATATACATCATTAAAAAGCTGCTGGACGCGGGGATATCCCCTACTCAGGTTAACTTCAAGGGGCAATCTCCGCTGTATCTCTCGTGCCGTCAGGTGTCCGACTATATGTTCTTGCCCACAGTATCCGGCGACAAGAGAGCAATCGACCTTATTTTCGGTGCAGGGCTAATAGCAGCATTAGAGATAGCGGATTCTGATGGTATCCGGCCAATTCATCGATCTTGGAACAGATACCACTGCAACCACCGGCGATGGCAGGAATCTGCTTCATATTGTGGCTACAGCGCGTCAAGCCAATATAGTTGGACTTCTACTTGAGCATTATACCTCTATTGAGCAATCCTCACTGGTGAATAAACGGTGTAAGAATGGCAGAACCCCTTTGCATGATGCATGCCAATCAGGAAGATTGGAAACGGTAAACCTACTTCTCGAATTTGGAGCCGACGTCAACGCGGAAACCGAGGAAAAGTTCGGCCGTGGAAAGACTCCTCTGCTAGTCTGTGCTGAATATACACAAGAAGAAAAGAGATGGCCGGTTCATTCAGAACTCCCCAAGCTCGATGGTAAGGTCAGCGCCGCCGGAATATTGTCAAAGGATGATAAAAGACCCAACCTACCACAGTTACTAGATAAAGTCCAACGAGATCCTATTCGCAGGCTAGAAGTCACCTCGGAGAATGATACAACAAATGTGGCTGGGATTCTTCGAGCTCTCGTCGCACGTGGAGCCACTCTCACTCACGACCCGTCACGCATGCCCCTCGTGATGGAGGCCGTTTTTAGTGGATCCAGAGAGTTGGTAACAGAGCTTGAACGGCTATTGGAAGAAAATGGTATACAAAGTATGCGTTTCCCAAATTTCGGACAGTTGTATCTCACACTTGCTTCTCGACACCTTCCGGACATGCTTGGTGTTTGCTTCAGCGAGCATGTTAGCGATCAAACAGTCTCTCACCTATTGCTTCTCCGCCATTATAACGCCTTGGCTGAAGGATTGGCGAAACATGCAGATGGCGCACATGTACAGACTGCTCTCCCTGGAATTTTGGTAACACTAGCGAAATGGGGATATACCGATCTGTTCAAACGCCTCGGAGATCTCATGGTAGATCTAAGCTGGATCAATGGAGGAATGAACAGATTTAAGAAGCCACTCATACCGTACCTTCTCATCGCTGCAGAGCGAAAGGTTCCCAATCTGGAAGTTATAAAGCTTATGGTGGAAAACTTCAAAGCAGATGTCAACGTTCAATTCCAAACTGGAGTTGAGATTCGACCGAAACTCCCCTTCCAATCAACAGTATGGCTGAGGCGCGCCTATAAACCCGGAGAAAGCGCTTTACATTACCTTGCAAAGGGAGGTCAATGGTGGCATACGAAAGCAGTTCGATACCTGCTTCAGCACGGAGCCGATCCCAATCTGCAAAGCGCCAGTGGTAGTACGCCGTTGTTGAATGCAGTACACAGATCCCTGTCCGAATCATATCAAAGGAAAGAAATCGTCAAGGCCTTGCTCGAAGCCGGCGCTGACCCCAACGTCCCTAGTAAGAACGGCTGGACACCACTCAGCCTGGCAACTTATGACGTTGGACTTTTCCGCCTACTGCTGGAGAACGGCGCATCCCTGGAAAAGCACGCAAGCCGGACAATGTTCGCTTGCCTCGACAATTTGAACCTCTATGTTCTATCTGTTCTCCTGGACAGTGGAATCGACTGCAACACGACTACGCTACAGAAGGAAGGGAATGCGTGGTATTCCCAGCGTTTTCATGACGACAGCAAACTAACGAACTTCGCCCTCCACCCTCTCCACTACCTATCTATGCCAGGCTTCAATGGACCACACACTCGAGCCCGCGCTATTGATATTATCCAACACTTACTACAACATGGAGCAGTGCCCTTCCGAGCCTGCTGCGACGAAACCACAATTCTCCACCACATCTTCGAGCACGGGGGAATCATCCAGCCCTTTCTCGAGATACCAGATCTAGATCTCGAGAGGCGAGATACCCAAGGACGGACGCTTCTTCTGGCCGCGTCACGCTGTGGCAATGTCGGTACAATCTCCTTTGCGATGATGTATGCCCTTCTACAACCCGTTTCACGTTACATTAGGTTAGCAGAGTACTCCAAGGGAGATATCACGCGAGCCCTGGCGTTGTACAACCGCGGGGCAGATATTACGGCAGTTGACAACGCGGGGAATAACACCCTTCACTACTTAGTTGCCGTGCAGTGCGGTGGCCACGCTGCTGAGGAAGAGTATCGACGGACTGTGTCGATGTTTGCTCGGAAAGCGCCAGAGTTACTCCATCAAACGAACAAGGAGGGCAAGACAGCTTTAGATATTGCTCGAAGCGCCGAGCAAAAGTGGCGTCTTGAGGCGATCCGTGATGCAGGCCTGGAGATCGAAGGAGCCCAAGTCCCGTGATTAACTTTTTTGTAAATGGTAAATATACCCAGTATATAAATAAATACTTCACAGTACATCCATAGCCAATAGTAATGAATCTCAGTATGCATGACAAGAAGCCTTAGCGCAAACCTTACAAGTGGGGTCAAACAAACCAACATTTATTGACAAACCACTTCTTAAACACCCCATCTACCAATCGTGAATCCATAATCGTACTACCATAGAACTAAGCTACCATCACCGACCAAGATCCCATATCCCCCCAAAATGTCCACCTCAACCAACACCAACACCAACACCACACTCCCCTCCTCATCCCCATCCACCTCTCCTACAGAAACCTCTCAGCGCACCGAAGAAGCCAAAACAGCCTTCACGGCTTCTCTGCGCTCCGCCGGCGCAAACTACGACAGTGCGCTACGCGACCGGGCCCGTAACATCCAGGAGAATTCCTCCGTGCTTGATAAGCAGGAGGCGGATGTGCGGCGGGCGACGGAGCAGTTGGCGAAGCAGAATGATCAGCTTGCCAAGGTGGCGGATCAGGCGAGGGATGGGTTGAAGGAGATTGGGGATGTGCAGAATTGGGCGGAGTTGATTGAGAGGGATTTGTTGGTTGTGGAGGAGACAGTTCGGTTGGCGGAGGAGAGGGAGAGGGGGAATGGGTATGCTCACGAGGGAGAGGGGAATGGGTTGGTTGAGAGGGAGAGCGGTAGTGATAAGGATGGGAAGGGGAGGAAGGGTTGGTTTCAGTGGTGGTGAGGGTGTGTATATTTGCTGTGTTTAGGCTTGATGATGCTATCCAAGTCATTTGTCATTGAATCTATGGATCGTAGTGTGAACAGATCCCTGTAGCCGAAAGTAGTCCTATTCCACATTATCCTCATCCTCATCTTCCCCGTCGCCCATTTCCTTCAAGTAATCCCTCCAGACATCCAATGTATCAGTCCAAGACCGACGATCCTCCGACTCACTCTCTTCATCGCCGTCGAACTCGTTATACTCGTTCCATTGTCCCAAACTCATCAAATGTCGCATGGTCGGTCGACCATGTGGGCAATTCCATGGTTTGTCGATTGTGCCCATGTTTCGCACCACCTTTGTCATTTGCTTCTGAGACAAATTCTTTCCAATCATGATACTGGACCGACACGCCCGCATAGCGAACATTTTTCGCACCTTACTCGGCCGTGGAACGTACATGTTCTCAGTTGCACTGTTAGCCGGCATTTCAGAAAGCAAGACGATGAGTTCCTCCAAATCCCGTACGCCGAAGACAATTTCCTTGCTCAGTGGTAATGAGACCAATTTGCACCTGCGGCCGATCGGTTCGTTCCCGCTATCGTCAATCTCCACGATGAAGCCATTCTTTTCCAGCGCAGTCTGATTCTCAATCACAATCTCCTCTTCGATCGCTGTTAGATCCAATTGCTTTGGCTGCACAAGCCGTTGGTTTTGCACCACAGTTTCTGCCTGGAGTCGTTCGAAGTTGAATTTCTCGTCTGAAGCGTGCTGATCGATAATGAAAAGTTCATCCTTCGAATGAGATGAAGCGTCGTCAGAGACACCGGCTGAGGATCGAGTGGCTATGATGAATCCCAGGTTAAACTGGCCAGCAATCCGCATCTTATCAAAATCATCTTTGGAGACAGTCAGTGACAAACGCTCCTCGACAGTCTCCTGTGTATCTCCAGCCTCAGCATCATTCTGAGAATGTGCAACACCCGAGCTGTGTAAGCGAAGGCTCTCCTGAAGTTTGTCCATTTGGTGCTGAATCTTCTGAAGTGATCCGTCGATGGTGCTCACTAGGTGGACTGTAGAATCACGATGGGTAGGACCCTTGTTCAGCTTGTTCGCACGGTTGACATTGCTTTCCTGTGGCAAGACAGCTTTTTCTTCTGCCTCTCGAATCAGCCGCTGGACTTCGGCTTCTTCGTGTTTCTTTTTCTCTTCATCGTTTAGCGTGTTTTCCGCTGGCGCGACTATTCGCTGTGTCATTGCAGGTCCGTCTTTAACGCCATCATCAGGTAGATCTTCGTCGTGTGAATGAATGCTATCTTGGTCTGAAGGATTGTAAGCTTGAGATCCGGTAACAGACTCGTCATAATCGATTTCTTCTTCCTCATCCATCGTCTCATCCTCTTCCTCCATCTCGTCAGCCTCACTGCTAGCATTGTGCTCTACCCGGGAACCGGGCGCTGCAAAATCTCTCATATGTTGCCCAAATATATTAGGGCGAGACGGGGTGTGTATACGTCTTTTCCGAGTTGAGGGGCTAGTAGTATCGACAAGTCCAATGTCACGTTTCTTGTATGCACCACTGCCTACCATGGATGTCACAGTCCTGTTTCCGATGGTGATTGTTGCTATCTCAGCTGGAGCTCGCCTCGGCCTCATTCGGTCGAATGCATTTTGTATAGTGTTAGGGGTCTCCATGGGTGACTGTCGTCGCCCTGTGATTGGCTGCTGTGAATGCGGGGGAGCACTACTCTGCGAAGTATTGTTGTTGTCGCGAATGTGCGAATCGCCATCAACGGGGCGCCCTGAAGGTACGCCCTCATCTGCACCTTGGGATGGTGCCCGCGTCGGGACGCTATTATCCGAAACGAAGAGCTGATCATCCTCTTCGACTGGTTCGGGTCTCGACATGATGGATGGATGTGGAGGTAAGGAAGTCGGTTCACGTGCAGGTTCTCTACCCCGGCAAGAAGATGAGGATATGCCCGCTCCGCCTCCAGGAGACGATCCAAGACCACTCAAAAGGCTCCTCATCCTATTCTGGGAGATGAGTCGGCTCTCATCATCCACTTGTTTTTCATCTGGCTCTGATTCCTCATCGGCCGCCACATCTGCACCTCCAGATGAAGACATGCGGGATAGAATGCTTGGTAATTTTGCGGACTGCGGTTTGCTAGTTGACTGCTTGATATTGCTGACCTGAGATTGGGGAACGGTCTGATCCGATGATTCAAACAACTGCATAAGCGAGGTTTTCAGAGATTCGATTAAAGCACCAGCATCGTGTAGTAGAATTGTACGCTTGTCGGGAGAAACGTTGACATCGTACGCATTCGTATCCATATGAAAGTCGGCAAACACAAACGGTGACTGAGACACATTAAAAGATTTGTAGACCTCGTTGAACGCCTTGGCTATCTGAGGCAACCCACAAGGACGAGAATTCACGAAAAACATCTGACGGTCAGGTGTTTGCCTGCCTTCCCCAAAGACAGGTTTAGAGACATGTCCCCGAACGCAAAGTTTATTCGATTCTCGCTCGTCTTCTGTAGATGCTCGCCTTCCAGCTACGGAGGGCTCAAATTCCAGGTTCAGCTCAAGGGGAATCAGGGCCAGTAAGGTCTTTGCGCCGTAAACGTTGGCAATGTTCTCCTTGGTTGTCTGGTTTCCATTCGTCGAGAAGACCACGACATTCCGCGTCTTTGCCACGGTGTTCTTGACGCTGAAGCGTACGCCTGTGCTGATGCAGGCATACGCATGAAGGAGATTCAAGACCTTCCCATATTCCCGTTTGATATTCTTTTCTAGCTCGCGGCGCCGTACGGGTAGTCTCTTGAACAGTCCCTCTACTGATACCGTCGTGCCCTTCTGACCTGCGACGATCTGCGTCTTCTTCAACTTCCCGGAAGCTTCGAAATCAAGACGGATCGCTTTGGGAGCTTGGTTGGCTTGGGCGGTGACAACATGGAAATCGGACAGGGCGCATAGGGACGATAGCGCTTCACCGCGGAAACCGAAGGTCTGTAGCCGGGATAGGTCCTCGTAGGAAGAGAGCTTCGATGTATAATGCTTGAGTGCTGGTACACAGCAGAGTTAGGTATATTCTTTACCAAAACATTAAGATAATTGGAAAAATTACCGAGGTTTTCGTAGTTCTCCGGAGATATTCCACTGCCGTTGTCTTGCACCTCAATCAGATCCAGGCCATTATTCTTGAATCGGACCTCTGCCACGAAAGATAACCAGTCAGTATGTTATAGTATAGATGGTAAAAGAGTGATTTTACCAATCGAAGTAGCACTAGCATCGAGACTGTTTTCGACCAACTCCTTCGCAACTGAGCAGAGGTCAACAATGACTTGACCAGATTGGATTTGATGAACCTGGAGAGAGGCAGCGCGCTTACGTTAGGGGATGCTCATTTGTAATTTTATAGAGCTCAGGCACATACCGAACGGGCCTCGATGGCCTTGATGGTCGCCATATTCATCCCATGACGAAAGGTGGTTGATGGGAAACGCGAAGGACGCGGTTGTTGGGGCCACTTTACGCGATGCCGCGATCACTAAGCATCAATCAATTTAATCAAGACTAAAACTTTACTTCGCTCTACCTTCGATCAACAATAATAATAATACACCGTGTCTCGTTTATCAATCTCATTCGGTAAACTACAAACATAACAGTCCCAAGAACAAAAATGCACCGTGGACATCGGGATAATAATTCACATGGCTATTGAACGCCCCAACTCCGCCGTATATTCAATGCTAGTCAAGGTGACCAACAATTTCTCAATACACACCGAAACGCTCAGGCAAGACCACTGGGGCAATCAAAGTCCATAGGTAGATCGCGTAACAAATCCAAGCGCTGATGATCTTCACCCAACTAGCCCAGTAAGAACGTCCGACAGGAGCAAAGCCATCGGTAGCGGTAGCATCGCCCTCAGTTTCCAAGTTCGCGGTGAGCAGAGTCGCCACCCATGTAGTAGCCAGGAAGAAAATTACATGGAACAGCGAGTAGTTATACTGCGTTGACCCTCGCTCATCGTCTTTCGTATCGTAGTCATCTGATTCATCGTCGCTTTCGTCGAGCGCACTGGCAGGTAAACTACCACTGGCCACGGCGGCACGAATAGCCTCGGCACGCATCTCGCGACGGGTGGTCGGTTGTTGGGTCACAAGACCATGCTCATTGTCATCCGTCCCTAGCGGCGAATAGTTGTGGCTGCCCTTGGACCCCAGCGCGAGTCCTTGAGTGGCTGCACGTGTTGTCGTATATGCGATGGTTGCCATTGTAAGAAGGGCGCCCACGACAATACTGGCCGTTCTTGTCCCGCGAGCGCGCACTAGTGGATTGCACTTGCGGTCATCTGGTTCCATTGAAACGGCCGACATAGTCAAGTACGTGCAATAAACGGTCACCATGGCTGCTTGCGCCAACCCTGCCCGCGGGTTGGATTCTTGTACGATAGGTTGAATGGACACGAAGGAAATGATCAAGAAAACAACGAGATTAACCTGTTTCGTCAGACAAGCTCTGATCAGATGATAGTAATTACCAAAGAGGAATAACATACCGTAATTGCGGCTTGATTCATGGCACATCCACTGTCAGCGAAGAAAACATACATCAAGACAGTCATTGCAATTGATGCAATGTACATGCCAATAGTTGAGCCAATGAGCAGCCCGCGCCAGAGTCGAGAGTCGCTATCCTCAATCTTCTGCAGACAGACCTCGGCCCAAGAGTGTGCCAGATCGACTAGAAGAATAAGTCCCAGCAATAGGAAGAGCATGGCGCAGAAAAAGGCAATGTAATTGCCATAGACGATAAAGAACGTTTGTGGGATGAAGAAGGACACGACCACCAAGGCAAGCCATAGAACGACCTTGGGACCCCAGAACCCATTTTGAAGGACTGCACGACCATCTTTCGATGACCTCACCCCCAGCAGGAATACCGCAAGGATCAAATGAAAGAGACCGAGGCCGAAGTTGATCCGGTGAACCGCCACCCAACCATGGCATTCTTTGTCACCGCATCGGATTGTCATATAGTCGAGAGTGAGATGTTGTAGCTTTTTAAGGGCCCATGGCGTGAGCATTATCCAGGAGACAATTGAATTGAGCAAGAGAATGAAGGCGTAGGCGATTCTCGTAGCCATACTGTAAATCCGGGCATCCGGGTGTCAATGACATATCATTCAAGCGCCTAACAAGAAACATGGGAGACTGACCTGTTTTGAAATTTCCCACATGCACTGCATACTGCCGAGCAAGTTGCTGCGCCGCAACATGAAGTTGCAAGGGTTATAAGCTGGTTCGACATCAGGTCCAGTCTCATCAGGTAGCAACGGAGATGCACGTACTGTGCCTGCACTTGGTATAGCCAAAAGTGGCAGAGATAGAAGAGCGCCCATGTCGTAATTATCCCCCTTTCCGGGAAAATGGACTCAACTCTTCACCAAAGGATATTTTGTGTATATACTAGTTGTCGGGGATTGTTCAAGGTTGATTGCCTGGAATGGTATGATATGATGTCGATGGAGATGAAAGCGACACAGAAGGCTCTCGCCGCCTTCGTCATGTGCCGATAGTGGATTACATAAGCGTATTGTCATCCGGCCGATAACGCTGGAGGATGGGATGGAGTACCTGACAGTACTTGTGTACCTTTACGTACCACGATTGGTACCTCACAGTACTTATTACCTTATCCTGGGGATCGATTACGAGTCCCAGCGATCACTTTGCTTCTTGTCGTCGCGTGCGTCGGGGGGTTATTCAATTTTCCCCTCTCCTGGGTTAATTATTTATTTATTTTATTTGACATTATTTTAATCATTTTTTCCCCTTCTCACATTAATCTTCTCACCTTTACATTCGTTGGTTTTGTGCTTATTTTAAATCCCGCTTTCCCTCCTATTTAATCCAATATCATCCCTTACTTTCGTTCATTCCTTTCCTTGAAAACTATCTTGACGTCTGTGACGTTGATAAGCTTTATCTTCTCCATTCGCCGAAGGAATCGGCATTTAAATTGGCTCCCCCCAGAGTTTCCCCCGTTCAATTCAATTGCTTCCCCGCGTTGTGTATGCGTAGGGAATAATACTATCTCCCTTTCTACCATCTGTCACAGCACCGTCTCAAATTCACCATGGCAGACTCAACTCATAAAACCAAGCGGATCATCTCCGTCGTTGCGGGAACATTAGTAGCTCTGGCCTGTGGGACCAATGTATGGACCCTATCCCTGTATTCAAGTCCATGAACTGGACCATATGCCAAAGAACCTTACTAATTGATTGACAGTATGCGTACTCAGCATGGGCACCACAATTTGCGCATCGAATGAAGATCTCATCAACCGAAAGCAACTTCATCGTAAGCTGTCTTATTTCCCTCGGAAAAACCGAATGTAAATTGATATTGACATCTCACAGGGCGCAGCTGGCAATCTGGGAATGTACGCATCGGGAGTTCCAATGGGGTTGTTAACAGATGCTCGAGGTCCACGGCTTACAACATTTCTGGGTGCTGTAGCCCTCGGAATCGGCTATTATCCTATATACTTAGGTTCGTCTGGTGTCCCCGACGCTGGAGCATTTCTGTACTGATCGTATTGGACAACTATAGCCTATGAGCATGGGAAGGGCTCGCTCAGTGTTGGTTTCTTATCCCTTTTCTCGTTCCTTACTGGCCTCGGAAGTTGCTCCGCCTTTTCTGCGTCGATCAAAACAGGTGTGTTGACCTCCATCTGACCGATGTTCGGAACTAAGGTCCATTAAACTCAGCCGCTTCAAATTTCCCCAACCATCGCGGAACAGCGACCGCATTCCCATTGGCGGCCTTCGGCTTAAGTGCCCTTTTCTGGTCTGCTGTATCGTCCATTGTATTCAAAGATGATACTGGCCGGCTTCTTCTTCTGCTGGCCCTGGGGACCTGTATCTTAAACCTCGTCTCCGTTCCCTTTCTTCGACTCATGCCCCCAACTGAAGCGTACATCCCGCTATCCCGGAACCGATCGCCAGGAGTAGAGTACAACCGACCGCACAGGACGAGGTCCGCTGATTTGCGTTATGTTCCAGAGGAGTCTGATGAAGCAGGTATGCAGAGTTCTAAAGCTTTTGAAACCCACCCCCAGATGCACGTAAGGTCGCAATCTCTCGCGTCGAACAACTCCCACCCTCCTCACCACAACCCCGACTTGGATGAAACATCATCGTTGGTATCCAAAAGCGCGTCGAGGCATTCTCGGGAGGTGGCGGACGAGGAAGATGATGCACAGTCTAATGTTAGCGTCGGCTCACCTCATCCAGACATTAGAGGCTTGGCGATGCTTCCCAGGGTAGAATTCTGGCAGCTTTTCTTGACGATGGCTCTTCTTTCTGGAATTGGACTGATGACGATCAAGTATGTTCTCAAACTATCTGACCTCGCTCAACTGTGACGCTAACATCGATGATAGTAATATTGGCAACAGCGTAAGATGTCCCTTTTACAGACATGTTTGTCCGCCTGCTAATCCCCGCAGGCCAAGGCGCTGTGGAAATACTACGATGATAGCGCCAGCTCCAGATTCATCCAACAGAGACAGGTCATGCATGTGTCCGTCCTGTCATTTGGCAATTTCGTTGGCCGACTTTGCAGTGGTATGTTAATTAGTGAATACCTATTGTCACGCATTTGCTAACCACCATCGCCACTCTCCAGGAATTGGATCAGATCTGCTGGTCAAAAAGCTCGACATGTCGCGATTCTGGTGCTTATTTATCTCGGCAGTTGTCTTCACCTTGACCCAACTAGCCGGAGCTGCCATCTCCAATCCACACCAATTGATCGTAGTGTCCGGATTCACTGGCATCGCATACGGATTCCTTTTCGGCGTCTTCCCGTCCTTGGTGGCTCATACTTTCGGGATCGGAGGCCTTTCCCAAAACTGGGGTGTGATGACCCTTGCTCCCGTTTTGAGCGGAAACGTCTTCAACTTGCTGTACGGCAGCATTTACGACCAACACTCTATAGTCGGTCCAGAAGGAGACCGGGACTGCCCCGATGGCTTGGGCTGTTACCGGACGGCATACTATACCACATTCTTCTCCGGGGTAGCTGGAGTAATAGTATGCTTGTGGAGTATCCTGCGCGAGAAGCAGGTCCACGGAGCGATTCGCAAGAAAGTCGAACATGACCGTCTTGCCTAATTTGGGGTCTATCCCGTTTGTTCAGACCGGGGCTCTTGGGCTTTCCAAAAAAAAAATTGACTGGCTAAAACGCTATCCTTGCATGTTTTGTTTCTTTCTTTTTCTTTCCCTTAGCAATTAATACCCAAGTCTGAGCGATATCTGCGATTATCTTGATATCTCATCTCCTATGTCATTACTGGGTTTATAGACGGATGGTCATTTATTGGGAGGCCAGTATCTTTGATCCATTGACTCATTCATTCTGCAATTTTCTTCAAATTCAGCGCTCCTTTGCCACATTCATGGGATAATGTCCCTTGCATATAGTGCAAATATCCAAAATCATGCGCGTTCAACTTCTGCCTTGCTAACACCATACTTTTCGGATACTATTAGTAAAGAGGGATGAGAGAGCCGGCCGACTGCCGCAATAGCCGAGGTAACTCTGGCGTTAAAAAGGCAACGTGCAATTGGTAGAAGATAATAGATAAACAGGGAAAGATAAGATAAGGGAGGCAAGGATAAATGGACATGTCGATCGGGCACCATAATACTCCTATCCACTGCTATATCCATAGTAGTAGCAGTAGTAGGGTCCCGTCACTGAAGAAAGAGCAGGTAAAAGAGGACATAACTAATAATAACACGGGAGAATAGAATGGGACGCAATTTTAAAGCAACAATAGAATCAAGTTTTCGACAGGGAATCTCCTCCTGATCTGGTAACAAGTTTCGTTTCAAGGCGAAGAATTCAATTACCACATAACCACTGCAGTCCTGCTTGCATTTCCCTCTCATCATCACCATAAGCCTCATCTCCGGCACTCTGAGAAGGCCGGGGCTAGGCTGTAGAACAAGCAATAACAATATAATATCGACTCATATGGGAATAGTGAACACATAAAAACTGAACAAAGCTGGCCCCAGTTGGTTTCCTTTTCTCTCTTGTCGTTTGATGAGAATTTTCGTAGCTCCGCGGTTTGCTGTCCTAAGGTGATCTCCTCCGTCCCGTACTGGAATACGAAACGCCTCCAGTAACCCAAAAGCGAAAAGGTGAAAAGCAAAAGAAAAAGCATCATAGAGCAAAGAATTGAAAGGTTAAAAGGAGAGTTATTAGTTTTAATCCGATATATATCCGGCCAGCTGACAAGACACGTAAAGGGTATCAAAAAGACCAAGGTAGATCAGAGAACTTAGCAAAGCGGTTGCACTTCTTCGTTGCCCACATCAAACGGGGGCCGAGGAGAATCACAACCCGTCGGTCGATCCCTGGAAGACCCTCTTGTTAGACGCTCCTTGGCGATTTAGTGGGAGAAGTGGAGGATTGATCTACCACGTCAGACAGTCTCATCCGTTTCGCTAAAGGCTCACCAGGACTGTCATTGCCCTCAAAGTGGCCATTTTGAGTCTGTTCT
This sequence comes from Aspergillus alliaceus, assembly GCF_009176365.1. Lineage (NCBI taxonomy): Eukaryota > Fungi > Ascomycota > Eurotiomycetes > Eurotiales > Aspergillaceae > Aspergillus > Aspergillus alliaceus. The sequence continues at coordinate 612,222 of NW_022474695.1, forward strand.
CCGACTTGATGTTCCAATTCAGAAACCCGACGCTTGAGGTCTTCTTCACGCCGTTGAGCTTCTTCCAAAGCCCGCTTGAGGCGCGATTCTGAGTCGCGAGCGATCATCTCGGACCGACGCGCCGCGGCGTCGCTCTGTTCGAGCTCTGTTACCCGGCCCCTAAAAAGATCATTGACGAACTCCAGTTCTCGCACGCGGGTCTTCAAAGATGTGTTCGCTGCCAGAAGTCCCTCCACCGTCTGGGGGGACTCATTATGGCGGTCCACAGCTGCAGATGTCGAGGTGGGAGACGGCTGGCGCAGTTGTCCGGACGGGAGCCCATTCGTCAGACTATGATCTCCCAGGGTAACGCTATCAAACATGTGCTGCGGCGCGATGTTGGAATTGTGCTGCGGCGGGAGCTGCTGTTGTTGCATCGGAGGAAGACCAGGCGTTTCTGTTCGGGATACTGGTGAGTTGGAACGATCCGAATGGCCCGGTGACATCTTCCGCGACGCGCGACGATATCCATGAGATCCAAGCGGGGGAGTACCGGCCTCTGATCTCGAGTTCGTGAGTCCATTTGCATCGACGGCACTGCTAGACTGATTTGGGCGATGAAGTATCAGCGACATGTAGCACATCGAGGTTCCCGCGTTAAGGCAAGCGACAATAAGACAAAAAAATTTTTCGGGTTGCTTGCTCACCTTGCGCTTCGGGCCCTGGCCAGCGGTCTTGACCCGGTTGCGACTTTTGATCACATCGGTCTTTAAGCTTATCGGACGGGGTCTTCCGTGGAGCTTCAGGAATAAGCCACAGGCGTTGCAGAGGACGGAGCCAAGTTCGTCCCGGCGCCACAAGGGTGTGGTGGATGTACCACAATTCTGGCACACAGGCTGTAATTGAGGGCGTTTTTGGTCAGCTAATGTAGTCGCCATGGTATTTTAAGGTGTGGGAATCGAGAAGGGACGGTGGAAGTAAACGGAGTAGATGAGTATTGGCGCTGATAATGACTGGAGGGAAAAGAGCGACGGTTGATAAGATCGGAGAGAGAGATTTGATGGGCTGGCGCGATAAGACCTGGGCACGCAGCGGGTGGTGCGGTGCCAAGACTCCATCGGCTGCTGATAACAGATTGGGAAGAACATTGCCAAAGAAAAATTCCCCAGGAAAAAAATAATAATAAAAATAAAATATGAAAAAAAGATGGGGTAGCATATAGATAAGAACAACAAAGATACGATAAGGTGAACCCTCAACCACATCCGCTTTACTTACCGGACTATTTCCTTGTCCCCCAGTAGTAGCGGCTGGAGATGATGTCGCGTATGTCATATTGGTCATGGGCTGCGCATTACCACCGGAATTCCTGTTCGCATAAAATTTTGTCAGTCACCCAGGAATTTTTTGTCGACATGATATGACCGTTCGTAGACTCCAAGAATACAAGCGTAAACCATGGGTACCCAAAGTCGGCCGCGATCACCGTCAAAACCGTGCATTACGCGACAAAAACGCAGTGCAAGTACATACCGCAGATTGGAAGTTGGGGCAGATGCGACCGACGCCAGAGCAGACAGTCCTGATAGCGATGGGCCAAGAGAGCCAGGGAAGCTGCCGCCGTTACTGTCACTGCTGCCAGGGCTTTTGTCCAGAGAACCAAACTCAGGTAGCGTCCCAAAGTACTGCGACGATGCCGAGGATGCACTCGCTACAGCGTCCGTTGTTGACTGACGGGAGGCAGATGGACTATCAATTGTAGAAGAATTGTTGTACTTGAGATCGTGGGACTGGGAAGTCGACGGCGAGGGAGGATGCAGGGCTGGGTCGATGGGCGACGCCCGGAACAAGAGTGAAGCCACTGTGAATGGTGTCTCTGAGAAACCCGTTACAAATCCGGCCTAAATTGACCGAACTGAGAGCAGTAAGAGACGATTAACGTATACGACCGTGAGGGATATTGCCGTCGTTCGGAAGGACCAGCCACGTAGAAAAAGGGAGGGAAGATACGGATTCCCAATTTTTTTCTTTTTCTTTCTCTTTTTTTCTAAACCCAAATTGAAACGACAATTGGAGGCTAGGTATACTGTAGAAATATTTCCTTTTTCCTTTTCTTAGCAATGGGTCGTTATAACAGAAGAGTAAAGTGAGGGAAGGAAGGCATTAACGGCTGAGATAGGGAGATTTCAACAGCCAGAGGGACAATGAAGAGGAAGTGATGATAAGGAGTAATTGATTCAGTTTGATTGGAAATAATAGCGAACCAACCAGAGGGGAAATAAGAAGAGCATACCTCTAAGTTCATGGGACAGAGAAGTCCAGTCGTGGGTGAGCAGTTCGTTACACGAGACGGGGAGAAAGTTGGAAGAGGTTCTCGAGAAAGATCGATTTGATTATCGGAATCGCTATCGCGCGTCCCTCGGACACTATCGATTGTTATTTATCGGCGGGAACAGCAATGCTTGGCTATCGTTAATAATAAAATGAAATAAACTTGATAAATTTGACCCTGTCTGCAGTCCAGTGTGGGAATTATTCGCTTCAGTTAACGTTATTTTCAATAATTTCTTGTGTTTTGGTCTTGATCTAGAATCACTATCTTGGCTATTATGAAGCTCCTTGGGGTTTTATTGCCTATTAACTCCTTCCTGCCTCCAGGACTTATGCGACTATGTATGCAACACGCAGGGCTAGGAATGGATGAGACGAACCTCCACGCGATAGTCGCATCTCACCCCTGCATCTCCCTTTGTTGTCCAGTCCTTAAGAGAATAGTACGAGAGCAGCTTGGTGAGGTAGAGGGATTTATGCTCCCTCAAGTAGGAAATCTCTGAAGTCAAGTCGAGATGACAGATGCAATGCCAGTACTCGCATAGTAAATAGAGATGGTAGCATTCCTCCGGTAAAATGACTAGGTAATGATCTTCAGGTAAATTGTCAATAGAGATAGTGACACTGACGTTCGACCCATGTCTCGTTGGAGTGATACATATGTATCGATCTCTCTGATACCCCATTCCAGACAGCGAACAAGACCCGAGACATGGACCGTGATGACCATCGATAAGGATACGAAGAACCGTGCCCAGAACTCATCATATCAACTGGGCAACGGTCAACAGCTGTCCGTCGGCTCCCTTCTGACAGTTATTATTAATATGTGATCGACTCTTCGAATGGTGTCTACTTATTTTTTACTACTATTAGAAACACATTTTCTTTCTGTTCAACTCAAGGTTTGCGTCTGTCATTTTCTTAAGCTGTATACCACTGAGAAACCTCTTGGACGACGGGAAGCACGACTGTATGTATGTGAGGCGTTCGGCTAACCATGGGCTGAATAACCGGTTCTTCAGCAAGTGCAAATGACGAGTAATCTCGAGTCATTGCCTAGCTAAGGGAGGGAGACGCAACGGAATGGGTATGAAGAGAAGATCTATTCGTTTCAGGGGCTTTTTTAAGCTCCGGTGGAGCCACACCGGGACAAGGACTGTGGCGGTGCGGTACGGTAAAGTACCCTCCCTGTGGCTGATTCCAGAGTGGCCATTCGCCTTTCCGCCCCATGCCGCGGGATTTAGTGGTACGGTACAGTACAAGTGTAGCCACTCTGTGTTGGCCATTTCCAGTGGATGACGGCGGATTGGAGGATCAAGTAAGTTCCCTTCTCTCACCACCTAATCTACAATTATTCCTCCCTCTCTTCCCTCCTCCGAAGGGTCTCTTCTTCCCATTACATATAATTCTCTCCTCTGTGATTGAGTGATGCCGTGATTGCATTTATTCTTCTTCTTCTAGTCCATTCTTTTACTTCCTTTCTTTTCATTGCCATTCCTTTCCTCCCCGTCGCTCTGCGTATGCAACGACTTGTATTCGCCTCCCGGCTCTTCTATTAGACCAACAAATACACCATGCCCAAAAACCGACCTGCGACCTCGGGTTATGCCCGTCTGGCCCAGGAAGAAGAAGATAGAGCCAATGATTTGTACGATTATTCAGATGACGATGACCTCCACGACCCGCTCAGTACGACCTCTCACTCCGCTCCCCGATATGCTCCTATCTCGTCTCGCGCGCAAATGGAGGCGTCCATTTTGTCATCCCCTCCTGAACACCGTAGGAGACCAAGCGGATACACACGCCGAGGCCGGAGGAATTCTGGAGTAGACATCAAGGCCATTAATGCGCGCCTCGAGCGGTGGGCCGAAGAAATCGCCTCCAAATTCAAAATCAACAAGGTCAAAGGGAAGACTTTGGAAGAAGAAAAGCTTGAAATCTACCATTCCGTTTTTCAGCCTCCGAATGGCGTCAGACCAATCTCCGTCGAAGAGCTTGAGTCAGACGAAATCGAAGGTGCGGCGCGAAGGGCTCGGGAGGAGTTTGAGGAAGTCGTAGAGAGTGTTCGTTCAGCCATACGGATGGGAATGCAACCTCGGATGATCTCTCAGGGAAGCTCTGGTAGTTATTTTGCGCGCAATGGTGAAGGCAAAGTTGTGGGGGTTTTCAAACCAAAAGACGAGGAGCCCTATGCGTCGCGCAATCCCAAGTGGACGAAATGGATTCATCGAAATTTATTCCCATGTTTCTTCGGTCGAGCGTGCCTGATACCCAACTTGTCCTATGTCTCCGAAGCAGCTGCCTATGTACTCGACTCTCGTTTACGTACCAATCTCGTCCCTTACACTGATATTGTGTGGCTATCTTCTAAGTCATTTTACTACGACTTCTGGGACCGGAGGAAGGCATGGATGGGCAAGAAGCCCCTCCCTCCTAAGGCAGGCAGCTTTCAAGTCTTTCTTAAAGGGTATAAGGATGCGAATCTCTTTTTGCGCGACCATCCCTGGCCAGATCAGACCAATACTGGCTTTCGCGCGGAAGATGCTCCCAAGCGCAAGAAGCGTCCTTGGAACGAGGCCTGCAGACCTTCCGGAGTGCAGTCGGATGATGAAGATGAGGAATTCGAGAACGGCTATCTACAAACCCCGTCACCAAGGGAGCAGAGTAGGGAGCGACGGTTCTACTGGACTGAGGGTCTCAAGCAGTCATTTCGCGAGGAGTTGGAGAAATTGGTGATTTTGGACTACATTATGCGCAATACTGACCGTGGGTTGGATAATTGGATGATCAAGATTGATTGGAACACTGAAGAGGTGTCTATCGTCGCTGATCCACCGAAGCCTAACGGGGCTCAGCACGACGATGACGATGAACACCTACCTCCCGCTCGTCCTGTTTCTGTCAACACAGAGCGCACAGGCACCTCTCCCCTACCTTATAGGCGACATGAGGCGATGGTCGCAGTGAGTCGCACCGGCACTCCTCTTAACTCATCGGAACCCCAAGCGTCTATTCAAATCGGAGCCATTGATAACAGTTTATCCTGGCCGTGGAAACATCCTGATGCTGTAAGTACACTGTAGTCTAGTCTAGTCGCATCAAGTCGCTAACACTCCCCAGTGGCGAAGCTTTCCGTTCGGCTGGCTCTTCCTTCCAGTGTCCTTGATTGGACAGCCCTTTTCTCAAAAGACTCGGGATCATTTCTTACCCCTTTTAACCTCGACCGCCTGGTGGAGTGGTACTCAGATGGCTCTTCGGCGCGTATTTGCCCAGGATGACGACTTCAAAGAGAGCATGTTTGCGAGACAGGTTGCAGTTATGAAGGGGCAGGCTTGGAATGTTGTGGAGACATTGAAGCAGCCCGACCATGGGCCCCTAGAACTCACGAGAAGAACTCGCGTGTGCGTCTGGGACGATCTGGTAGATGTTCCTGTTGCAATCCCTCTTCGTGGACCATCGACGGAAGCCCAAAAACGCAAGGTGAAGAGCTACGAGAACTACGATTATGACCCAGACAATGAAGAGATGGATATTGGAGCATCCATGTCGCTGGGTACGGGTCCTGAGAATGATCTCCTGGGCCTGGGATTATCCCCGAATGAGTTGCCCAACCCCAACCGGTTTGAATTGTCCCGCGGCCGATCTTACGAGCCTAGCGCAAGAAGAGCTCCAAACGGCAGTCCTGCCACTATTGGTGATTACCGGGTTGATCAAGATAGTATTGATGGCTTAATTCAAGGGCGAAGTGTAGACCAAAGTTGGCCATCGCTTCCCCCTCGGCCCGGGAACAAACATCAAAAACACAGTTCGATATCCAGTGGGCGCGGTCAAGCGCAGCTGATCTGGAGTAGCGACGATCTCGAAGGAGATCTTGGATATGCCGCTGCTGAGGGGATGGAAGGGAACCAGCGTAAGGTGATCGTGGAGCGATTGGAAGCCGTGAAGAGCAAGAATCCAGTCTTCACCTGGTGCTGATGATATTCCCTGTACTCCTCTCGTCTCTTGTCTTTTCTTTTAGCCTTGAAGGTTTCATTTCTTCTGTTCATCTGTCATCATGATCCTGATATCAATTTTTTAATTTAGCGTGTTATGGCAAACGGCATGAGGAGTCCTTGTTGCTGCAGGGTGCAGCCTTGGTTGGGAAGAATTCACCTCCATGTTTGTATATAGACTTGATATCGCCTCCCCCCCGTAATTTATCTTTCCACTTGATATAGATGCATTCGACGGCGTTAGAATATGCAATCGATATCACAATATATATTCGAATCGAATACTCGATCAGGTTTCTGTATTTCAGTGTCTTAATATATAAAAGCAACAACACCATAGAAGACAATACTTCAACTTTCTCACTAAGGCACGGTATATCTTAGCACCCTCAACCACCAATTCCAACTGCTCTTGCCCCGCGAATAGTAAACGTAGGTAATAAACACCCCTTGACATGCATATGCAGAACACTTAGCCCCGCCAAGAAGCCAGCGAGATAATCACTGCGCAGTGACCTGTCACATTTTGGATGAGGCCACAGCTGATGTATACGTCGATCAGTGAGACCCACGTTTTACTGAATATGTATATGCATTTTATAGGCGCTAGTAGGATATAGCTAGCTATTTGGTGAGGATAGGTACTTGGCAATGGACACAGCTTTAGCTAACTGTGTTCAGGTGTCAGTGGGAAAACTGGCTGACTATCAACCCAGTCAGAAGCATGGTTCTGTTCAGTAGATTCATGCGGTACAATGATGTTAGTTGAAGAAGTAGAAACCGTTGAATTCGACTCGAAATTTATGGCGATTAGCACTGAAGTCGATATAAATTTCACACCCGTATATATGACGAGACGACGGCTTAAAGATCTAAAACGGCATTCGGTCGGAGGGCTATTCATTCCGTAGGATAGTTCGTTGATAGACATGTTCGAACGCATAGGCAGCATAGTGTCTCCGGTCTCTACATATCTTGAGCGAAAGGTGAGTAAATCCATAGGTCGCCTTGTAGTGTTCAACAAGCATCCTTAGGGGACGCTGTCCCTCCAGTCATGGTAAAATAGGCAATATAAAGAAGCCGCAATAGACTTGGAGGTAGAGCATCCTGGCAGTCGGGTGTGTATATGGGTTATAAAGCGTACCAATAATCTCTTTATCTTCCTGGAGACCCCCGTGAGGGCTTGTAGATGACAAGGGAAATATGAAATAAAACACCGAGAGTACGGAAGAGAGTCGTGAAAGAGAAAGGAAGACTGAGCCGGGCTGTTCAGCTCTGAAAGTCCATAAGCTTAATTGAGTCTTCTACTATATAGAGAGCTCATGCAGCCATCATGCTATGCTCTGATGACTGGTCTAGGCTCCTTGGAGAAAGCTTCGGCTTGTAATGGCATCTATCAAATTCTAATCAAAAAAAAACCCACAAGTGACCGAGGCCTATCTCCGCCAGATCTAGAGGTCTGCTATGAGCAAAAAAAGATAGTTTGCAGCCTGCAGTTCAGAGTAAAGATGAAGAAGGAGATAGGAATGCCATTATTTGTTTCTTTCTTTATATACATTTTCTGAAGAACGCTTACCATCACAATACGGCAAGGTGGCCGAGTGGTTATGGCGCTGGTTTTAGGTTTACTAATCACCAGTGGGAAACTTCGCGGGTTCGAATCCCGTCCTTGTCATATATTTTTTCTTCTGAGAACCTTTTTTCATTGTCTTATTTTTCACCATTCGTTCCTTCCAGTATTATATCGTAATGTACGTATATGCCCCAATTATCGTCGGTGGATTTGCTTGTTTGGCATCCAGAAAATTGTGATCTATCTGATATTCCCTCCGCGGCACGGTGAGTTGCAATCTGCACAAGGTATAAATATAGCTGTCTGGAGAAGGACCCATGGATGGGATAAAGAGCAACAGTGTTATTCTAAGATTTTCCGGACATCATATTCTGGTTGGCCAATGATCGCAGGATATTGCTACTATAGGACTTTATCGCCATGGAAGGAGAGACTTATCAGGAATGTAGCGAAGTCTTGATTTGCATTTATCCGTGTATCACCAATGCTGTCTAGATCTTCTGTGTTCATCACAAGCGCCAGCAAAACGAAATGTAGGACAACATGGGACATATTAACGCCGTGTGTAAATCAGTGGGTATCAGGTATTATTCATGTTTGTACTAGTGTGGGTGTCCGTCTCTATGGTATCGAGATTTAAAGTTTGACGCAGATAGACAAATGGGGAGGGGAGCCAGAAAAAAAAAGAGGAAAAAAAAATAAAACCAAAATCGGGTAAGAGGGGGATGAAGGGGATTGGTATCATTTGAAAAGACTTCGATATTCACTCATGCGTTGCTCCTGTACCTCTCTTTTATCAAGCTTCCTTTGGTTCAAGCTCATATCGGCCAACTGTTGCTTTTTCTTGGCCAGCTCGAAGATCTTCTCTTCAATACTATCCTTCATGAGGAACTGCACGGTAGTCACCTCGCGTGTCTGCCCGATCCGATGCACGCGATCGATAGCCTGTGCCACTGCTGCAGGGTTGTACTGAGGTTCCATGATATAAACGCGGGAAGCGGCGGTCAAGTTGAGACCCACGCCACCAGCTCCTATAGTCGCGAGGAGGACTGTGGTGTCATCATTATCATGAAAGTCCTGAAGGGCCTTGTTGCGCGCCGACAGAGTCATCGTCCCGTCCAGACGGGCAAAGCCCGTGAGATCGTTATCTCTTAGCGCAATCTCGATCAGGTCCAAATGCGAAGTCCATGCAGAAAATACTACACTCTTAATAGGACGCTCATCCTTCAGACCCTTGCTCTCCTCTGCCGCCTCCAAGAGATGTGTCACCAGCGCCTTTGTCTTCGTATGCGGTCCTTCGTACTCTCCAAGGACCTTCGCTTGCTTTCGACTCTGCTTAGCTTGAGCTTGGCCCATCATATATTCTTGTAGCCCACCAGGGGTGATGGTAGAATATGAAACCGGGATCCATCCATCACAGACCTGGCATTTGATGTCGTGTGTTGAGGACCCAGGTTGGCTGTCAAATGCCTGTTTCCAACCAGAGAAACATTCAGGGCAAAGGACGTCAAAGCAAGGAAGGATGATCGCCAATGGTGCTTGCCGGTCCGTAGCGCCGGAATCAGCATTTGGCTCTTCGAGACGTTTGCTACATAGAGCACACATATCTGCTGAGGACTCCTGCATCAACGTAAACATCTCGTATGCCTTTTTGTCGACTAGATCCGGTGCTTCGTTCCCGCCTTCTTCGAGGTCAATAGCGTCATCAACGCTCATACCCTTAATTCTTGCGCGCTCATTACTGTCGAGAAGCTCTTTGCCATGGGCACTGACTTGGCGTAGAATTACCATTGCCTTTAGAATGTGATGATACATTCGACCCTTCAACGCTGTCTTATCCTCGCCGGCAATCACTCTCATCATCACGTTCGATTCTCTTCGGAAAAGCTCATGCAGCTGTCTCTCTTTCTCGGAGAAATTAAGTGTTATGATCTTATCGTGTCGGGCAGGAATATCAATCTTATCCTTGACACGGCGCAATGTGAAAGAATCCACAAGCACTCGCAAGCTTGCTAAAACAGTAGCATCTCCAGTCTTAAATCGGCTGAGAATGTGGATTCCGAACTGCCCCCGGTCATCGTAAGGATGCAAACCAAGGAACTTGGTCACCGAAAGAAGGTCATCTAGACGATTCTGAATGGGCGTCCCAGTTACAGACCACTTACGCTGTGAGTTCAGCTTGAAGATAGCCTGGGTCTGTGCTGCGCTCTGCTCCCGTATAGTATGCGCTTCATCTAGGACAATTCGAAACATGTTCATCTTGGTTAAAGGGCTCCCAGGGCTCCGCCTTGATCCTCTCCCAGAGAGCTCGCTGAGGACAATGCTGTAGGTCGTGATAACTAAGTCATATTTAGACAGCTCTTCAACATCCGTAATTCTCGATTGACCGTGGAATACATGGTAGGATATGGCATTTTCTTTCAGGTGCTCCTTGACTTGGAATGTCCAGTTATTGACAGCACTCAGAGGAGCCACCAGAAGTGTTGTTTTAGTGTTGCGGATGCCCGGCAGATTTTGAATAAGGTCCGTAGGTGGTACCATGTTCGCCCACTCGCGAGCTTCTGTCAAAGAAGACACGACAAGTGACAGGATGCTCAATGTCTTCCCGAGACCCATCACATCCGCTAAAAGACCACCTAGGCTCTGCGGGGGCTCATCGTCACGTACGATGCCACTTATGATCTCTCGATACCGCTTCGTCCCGTTCTTCCCGTATTCTAGCCTCCAAAGTGAATTATTATCCTCCTCTTTAGGCCCAAATTTGCGCGGCTTTTCCTTTTCTGTCATAAACCAAAGCGCCTGCTTTTGGTGGCGTAGCAAAGGGGTTGACAGAAGTGAAGAAGGTTCCATTTCAGGTATGTTTTCCGCACTCTGAAGCTGATCAAACATCTTCATTACTGCATCATTCACTTCTTCTGCAGTGCGGACTTCATAGTTGGTACCTGGCCGGCTCCTCGCAGCCACGGCTGGTAAGAAGGACGCAGCCGCTTGGGCGCGCCTTCTCTCTGCGTGAGGATTGAACACTGGAACACCTTGTTCTACAGAAAACGGGGTACCCAGCCAGACATTATGCTGTCCTAGATGCTTCCCGACTAGCTCAGCATCCTTCCTAAGGCCGTACAGATTAATAGACGCCCGATACAGAGCTGAGCAAGGTGCCCACGGCCATTCGTTTGCCACTCTCCTTCGAACATCCAACCGAGCGGTGATGTCTATTTTTAAGACAGGCGAATCAAGAAGAGGGGTAATCACGGCAGCGGTGTTTGCATCTATAGCGCCAAAGAATTTTCCATGAGGGTCTGCAACCTCGATCCGGTTGTTGCCTTGTTTTGCTCGGCGATGCACTCCTAGTTTGATTGAGGGCCAATCGTGTGCTGAGTCGCCAAACATCGTTTGAGCTGCGGGCTTCGGGACTAGCACCGCCTGCACCATGGCATTTTCTAGCTTGCCATAGCAGACTCTCTGAATGCTTAGATTGTTAGATCCGGTGACCTGTAAGTCATCGTCATCAGTGGCTCCAGCGGAGGAATCTATCACATTTATTAGCAAATAACCTCCTAATGCAACGCACAGTTATGTTCGCACCGATCGTCAAGTCGACAACATTAGGGGTAACTGGTGTGGAAGCATTCGACTTCTCTTCACCGTTCTTCACCCATTCACCTAACGCGCCGGTCCCAGAGGATGTAAATAACGCCTTCTTTCCACTCTGGTCCAAATCCTTCTCCGTCTTAACTCTCTTATAAGGTTGGGTTGCGCGTCGTTCCACGCCATATATATTTCCGATGAGATCCCCATGGCGCATGCCATCGACATGGGTAGAATTTCGCTTTCCTTCAGCAATGTCCTCCTGTGCGCTAGTGAATATCACGTCGACGTCAGGCTCACCGTAATCAGCCCTCTGAAGTGACGACCTTGCACTATCCTCACTACGTGAAGAGATCGACTGAGGTCGTGATCTCGACTTCGGGCTGGACTGATTGGAGGTCTGTCGACGTTGCGGGTTAAGAAGACGATGTGCCGCAGAAACCGTACCTGCCGGCGCAGTGGATGAATTTGAGCTACCTGAATTCTGGGAACCTGTCTCGTGGAGAGGTGAGCTTCCTGTACCGATCAGGGTTGGATGTACGAAGATAGGGTCTTGTGGAGGAGAGCAATCTCTAGACGATAAGGGAAAGGGGGATAGCTCATCTGAGGCCCCGAAAGCCGTGCCTCTCTGGATTTTTGACGGAAGAAAAGCAGTTTCTGGGTCGTTACCATCGTTCTGAAGCTGCTTCCTGTGGGCCCGTGGGTCCAACAGCATGGCGGCGTTAGATGCCATAGTGCAAGCGTCTTATGCAGGTATCCGAGACAAGTCTGCGAGTTTAGATCTTAGTCGCGTAGTACAGACAAAGAGAATCAACGGTCGAGACGGAGAGACTCGATGGCGCTAAGAGCGATCGAGGGATCCGTGAAGATCGCGACCGGACGAGAGGCTGAAACATAAGATTTGGCAGGTCAGGACGATATGAAAGGTAGACACGGAGCACAAAGTGCAGTGGGAGACTTGTGGAAGCACTCTTATTGCGCGCTCCACGTTCGGGCTTTCCAGCCCTGTCGAGAGCAGGGTGGAAGAACGAGAGGAAGAAGCGATGGACGAAAAAGTAAAGAGAGGGGGGTTGAAAAGCAGAAGAGGGACTTCTCTCCGCCTTGGACGATATCGCGATAAGATCAATTATCAAATCACCACAGGATTGAAATCGCCTGCATCTGTGGTCACGCGCTAACCTACAAGAGGAAGTCCCGTTCGTCCCTTACCTCACCTTCACCCTCACCTCAACGAGACAACACATTGGAACAACGTTCAAAGATAGTTGATAAATGTGTTTGATCTCATGCACTGATTCCTTTTAACTAGCACATTCTACGCCGCCTTAAGGGAGAGATCATCGCCCACCTGTCTCTATGAGAGGAATATATATATGCAGTTAGTGACACCCTGATTGCATTCATGAAAAAATATACTTCGGTTGCTTCAGAAGTAAAGTAGTCCCACGAGATGCCTGCTTGCTCAGGAATACTCAGGGCATTTCCATCAAATACTTTGCTTATATCCGGCCGTAATTATAAACTAATTATTTCCTTACAGCTCTGCGGATGTATGTGGTGTAGCACACTACTACTGATCATAATGCCACATTGCTATTGAAATGAGCTTACTCAAAGAATTCATTAGCTGCTCTACGTGGCCTCCATAGAAGCCACATAATGTCTCGGAATTTCAAAGAGTTGCTCCGCCCGTGGACAGAAATTGTCCTAAAGTCGCCTTTGAAGATGGACGAAACGACAGTGGTCTATTACTAGAGGGAGTGGGCATTATAGCAATCCAAAGAATGAGGTTATGAAGAGTCAACCTGGACTCTTATGCGATGCAATCTAGATCCTGGGCCTGAAATGACTTGTTTATGCGCTCAGCCTGGCCGGCTCGCAGGCCCGTACTGGTCCAAGAACGGCCTTGTTTGCTCGGCCTGCTATTCTTTTCAAACCAAACCAGATAGTTCCTAACCATAGCCGTCAACCCCAGTCAATCGTTTCGCAAGTATTGAGCGCCCTTGATATCCTCTCATAGCTTAATGACAACGCTCCTTTCAAAACAACCTCAGGGAAGCCTGCTCCCGTGGTGGTCAATTTTCATATGACAGCCTGACATAAGCCATCATAGAGACGCTCTGGTTACACCGAAGACCCATCATTTCGGGTTGTAATGTTGCCGTATTCTTGATCAGGGTGAGGGTCCATTCAGAGAAGTAGGGCCACGATTCCTCAGCGTCTCGTCGCTGTTCTCGCGATTTTTCAGCAAGATGACGATACCATCTCTGCCTACAGGTCGGGGACATATGAGGAAGGGCCGCAAGAATCTTTTGATCATCCTTTCTAAGGCGCTTTTTAGCTCCTTTGAAAGAATATTCTAGATCAAGAATCCATTCTGCCTTTGCTGTAATTTAAAATCAAGAGTAAATTCTGGAATATTTTTAAATAACTTAACCGTACAGATATCCTTTGACGATGCTGAACTGGATCATAGGCGACTTCTTGACGGCTCCTCGCTTTCCAATCTGGTTTCCAATCATCGGATCGTTTCTTGAAGATTCTGAAGAGTTTCGCTTTCGTTTTGATCATGGGTTCCAGAAGTCGTTTCCGGGATAGTTCGAAGCGAAGGTTGCATGTCTTCCTCATAGGTTCTTGGAGGAGACGATACCTCACCATCAGAGGTTCGCGATAAGGGAGTCATAGGCATCCTTAGGTGGTTGATAAGAGGAAGAATCAGAATTGTCAATGGTATCTACTATTCAGGTTAGAGGGTCTGTCTACTGGTGAAGGATGCTTAGCCTAAAGGAGATAGAAAGATCAACGGTAGGCAATAGATAATATTCAGACAGGGGACTGATTCTTGACCTCCTACTACTAATGATTCGCTAATTTATAGCTGAAGGCTCTACACCTAAAGGACCAAGAATCCCCATTGAGATCCTGACCATTGGGTGGTCCGATATTCTTCATCGGTGGCCATTTGGGGCCCGATTTGTCCATGCACATCGGTCAGGGTATATTGTACGATTATCAGGCCGAATCGCTATTCAATATGTGATCCGAAGGGTCAGATTTCTTGTATAAACTTTGCGTTGCCAGAACGTCGTCAGGGTTGGATCAGGGTTGGACATCAATTAAAGCCTTGCATCCCTACCCAACACATCGGGGTGATAAATTTCGATAAGCATTAAGCGGTGATGATGATCCACCGTCAATACTATCAACAAGGGGAACAGTCTTCCCTCCACCACCTTCTTCCACTTCTTGCAACGTCCGATGTAGCCCTCAACGCTGGCTGCCATGCTTAATGTTATAGATGTCAGCGTAAAGTCAGCATCAATTCCACATAGTAAGGAAAGCTCATAGAAGAACCGAGTCTAGACCTGTGAGTACCTTTATTCCTGGTATCAGGGACATGCGTAACTTGTGGCGTTCTGCCCCCTCTTCCTGGAGCTGAAACAGCCTATCTGAGAAGTCAGCGAGGCTGAATCTAGTGTTCGGACAAATCGACTAATGAGTTAGAGACTCTTTGTAATAAGAACCTGTGCATTTACATGGTCGTTTAGACATCAATGGGGGTTTTGAAGCATTGCATATATGACCCTAGATAACGCTGAGACACTCAGCATAAGGCCGGGACTGCTGGCTATGTCTCTAATGTAACATTGAGCCCCTGGTCTCTTAAACTGCTAGATATTAAAACCTAGAGCAGCTCATTGGTTGACTGGTATGTGCGTGACCCGATTGGAGGCTAAATTCTGACTCCTTCGAGACTAGATAAGCGGCGACCTTTCTAGTCTCCGAGTGGGACGCAAGCTCGTCATTTAAGAATACATTGAGCATCCAACAGCTCTCTTATGACCCAGATATTCATGGTTCCAGCTTGCAACCTCGTTTTGCTTCAGCCTTGACCCCAGAATCTTTAGTATATACTGCGATCATTTCAGATAGGGAGATTCGATTTCCATTTTGTAGATCTAGAGACTGGAAAACTCACGTAAGCGACCTCTGTTTATCTGCTATTGACTTCACCAACTAAGAATTCAGCAGTCCTAAAATGACCCTAAAACATCTTCACAGAGCCCTCGTGCTATTACTTTTAAACCTGGCAACCAGCCTCGCAGCATCAATTACCAGATACACCGTACCCATCAAACCAGGAACCCTAATCCTGGAGACGCGCCAACAGCTCAACAACATGGCAACCGCGTACTCAATGGGGACCTTAGATGATACAAATGGCGGATACTATCTGCTAGACCGGGATCGTAGCATTCTGGCTGTGGCAGCAGATAGCCTGTGCGAAGAGCTCGACGCTTCGATGGCATCCGCAAAGAGAGTCTACGAGCAAAAGGCACGTTCAGAGCTATATGGTGGAGAGTTCCGGGAGTTTCCTATCCAGGGCGCTGAGGGACTACGACTGAATGCTGTGGAGAACTCTTGCTCTCATCCTCGTTGCTATACACACGCGCTGTGTGAAACTTATAGTGATTGTTTTGTGTGTTCTTCTAATCATCATTGGTGTTATTAGGGTTGTTTTGTTTGTGGAGATAGATCTGAAATGGAGAGAGGAGGAAGTAATGTCGTATTGTGGGCTAAATGGAATAAATGACTGTCCTTGCGTTGCAAATACGATACTCAAAAGAGATGAAAAGGTCTATAAGTCTACAACCGTGATTAAAGAAGAATATATTGATGGAGCTGGTGTAGCTCACGTGTATGGGATTGATTGTCTTAAGGTCTAAGTCTATCATACAGAGATTCCTTGGTGTTGTGGTCAGGTCACGTGGTTGCTGCCTTAGGCTCCAATAGGCTCTGACATATATCAAATAGCGGAGATCTGTCTGTATCAGGCCTTCAGGCCTTGAATAATTCTTACTAGTTATTGAGATTTGAAACCCCTCAGATGCTACTTTTACATCAGCTCTTGACTTGATACTACCACGAATGAGATAATCCGGCACCAAGGGCTTGAAGGCCCATGTTCTAGGAGTAACAGCCATAGCAAGAGCATATATTTGAATTATTGCCGCTTTCAGTACCAATAGCTCGGAAATTGTAGAACTCAAAGATCAGAATCCTCTTTCTCCCGTACAAGCTAACTAGCCCATGATCGAAGGATTATTCTGGGGCATAGATTGGTGTAACTAGGGAGATGGGCTATATTGGGTTCATAAGTGGGTCGGGCGAGTAGAACGAGCCAGGTAGAAATGGTTTTCTCACTGGAGTCTAGAATAGGGCCTATCGACTTGGGGTAAAAACTCTTGATTCTGGTGGACTAGTGGTAGTACCAGAGGCTACATTGATAGTAAGCTCAGTGACACAATGCCCCTTCGAGCAAGCCTTTGGACAGAATTGTTACTGGTAATTATGCTTTGGATCCTGTCTTTGGGTGAGGTAACACATTCTGTGGTCCCACACGGGGAAACTCTTGACCAGGCTATTGTTTGCCTCTCACAGACCGGTTGAACCCAAGACACTTTAGCATAGAAGGGCATATAACAACCTATACTTGAACGGGGTTCTCATGTTGAACTGTGAGACCAGCCCAAGTCGTTGCTAGAATTTGGAGGAAACTTGTACTGCCGGTGGCAGACACGCAGGGTTTGGTAGCGATAGTAGAAGCACTTGAGGTAGATGGATGGACAAAGCTAAGCGACATTGTGAAGGAGTGGAAATTGAACAGTTTCGGTGCATTTGGGTCTCTAGAAACCTAAGGATATAATAAATAATATGGCAGTGTCAGACAATATCAATTGCTCTTGTCTCTTGATCTTCCTGGACGTTCAAAGCATTTTCAAAGAACTTCCAGACAGCTACAACAAAGTATTTCTGTAACGCAAAGCTCCAATGCCTTAGAGAATAGTGCAGAGTCTAAGTAAAGGAGTTGCATATCCAACTACCGTGTATTATGAGCGCTTGCGTGGGTTTCGAATCCCTTCGGCAATAATTTCACGCAATATTTAACACATCAGTCCCGTGTCTGGGACTTACCCCAATTGGTGCTGAGGAACTACCAGGTTGCCTCAATATAGTTATCACTATTATCTGTACTAGGTAGAGCACCGTTATCAAGTGGGAAGGCCACATTCGCAGCGCCCTCGGTGACTTCTAGCTGGCGTTGGCTGACATCTCCCAATAGATGGAATTTAAGATCATTTGAAGCTTATGAGTTTCGAGAATCGCACTTAGGTCTTCAACGAAGGCCGTCCCAAGCTCCGGGGAGGACTTGGTGGCGGGCGAGCGATCAAAGTAGTACTCGTAAGGAACCAGACGGCCATTCACAACAATCCAAGAGAAGGGCTTGATCGAACCGCCATATTTCCCGATCCGCCCAGGGATGATACTTATGTCCTGCAAGCCTCCGGGCGTTGAAGGGCCGTTAGTTTCAACCAAGATCTCATGTTCTTTGAGGTTGAAATGTCGATGAAGAAGCGTGAGTCCAAAGCTTTGGGTCATTTGGTGTCGGGTAAAGAGCTCCTTCAGCGAAGCTTTGAGGACAGCCGGGCCATCCTCTTTCAGGAATTGAGTATTCGCATAGTCCAGATTGGGGAGTTTGTTGAGGCATCGACAGTGCACGGAAGCTTGAGCTCCATTTGAGGCAATATGAAGCTGAGTGGGATCGAGCAAATTAATGATTCAATGGCTTGGGAGAGGATCAGAGTTAGAAGGAAATTGTAAGCGTGACCTTGTCTTATATTGCCTGCCCGGTCTTGTAGGTCAGAGAATTAATCTGCTCACAGACAAGCAAATAATAGAAGTTCCGGCTGTACAGTTGTTCTATTAAACATGCCGCCTTTTTTATCTCAAGTCGTCAGCTTGTATCCCCTTGAAGTAAGATGGGTTGGCCACCGGCGATAGGCTACGTCCTCCCTTGGGGGATTGAAGAGATTGTACTACGTTCCAGGGCCTAGATGACTGCTCAGTACCCAATACCCAATTTTCAGGAATAAGACATCTACTTCTCGTCCGTCCAACAAACATGCCTTAGTACTTCGTAACACGTTCGATCATCATGGCCCTTAGTTCTGAGGAACTCACACAGCGCATGAGAAATCTTGTCTTTGAAGGTAAGCTCGGCCCAAGTGAAGGGAGAGCAAATTCTTATGACATAGTCTGCAAGGATTCTCTGTCAATTCTTTTCATCGCCGCACTCATCTCGCTCACTGAGAATAGTGGCCCGTTGCCTAGATACTTGATCTGTTTTTCTAAGCAGGACGGAGCTTTGTTGTCTCCTACATTCTTTTCCCTAGGCAAGGACGAAATGGCTAGAATTCTTCAAGAGGCTGGCGGTGGTATTCTTGCCGAGTATGACAGACTTAGCGATGGAGCATTTGGCACAACATACAGAGCGAACGCATACGTGGGGGATGAAAATGAGATGTATAAACATGCCGTTCAACTTAGGTACCACGCCGATGTCAACAGCATGTACTACCTTATTGATACATTAGCAAATGAACCCAGAACATCTCACAGAACCTCAGAGTTCCAAATGAGCACTCCTGCAAATCGGTTCTGGGTGTTCAGGTTTCTCAGTCTGTACTGGGCAACATGGGATCTGTCATCTTCTCTAATCTCTCATGAGAGGGAAAGCCGAGCATTATCAAACAAATGGTTCGAGCGATCGCTGCTCTCTGGGAGTTACCTGCCCCGGGTGCAGGGAAGCTGATGGGAGAGGCGATCGTCTCACATCATAATGCAATTTCAGTTGGCCCCGAGTGGCGATATGGTCTAGGCGGCCCATTCCCTTCGGTAACATCATACCTCCAGACATGGATCAAGTACCGTGTCAAAATGCTTCAAGAGCAGCAGGGTGTTGATGAGTATAAGGAGATATATCTCAGCCGGGTACTTCAATTTGTTGAATCGTTGCTCAATCATATCCATGTGGAGGTCGGAACTGTCAAGCTTTCCTTGGTGCATACTGACCTAGGTCTGTATAACATGATATTCTCTGACTCGACAATATCGATCTTGAGGACCGTGATCAATTAGGAGTTCGTTGACTACGCTCCGACGCTCATTTCGACCCTAACAATCATAGAGCCAGCCTTTGAGTCGGCTGGGTCTGGTAACTGGACAATAGTAGTTGATGACCTCAGGGCCGCGTTCTGGAATGTAATCCGCAGTGAAGCATCACGTAGCATCCAAAAGTTCCCAGACTTTCCTTGGCCTCCACTCTTTCAGGTTTTATCTGAAGGCAGATGCTCTTCCTGATCGAGATGTTGACTTGATTGCGAAGAAGAAATATTGGGTGAAGAATGCTAATGTTGTGGAAATGTTCCTTAGAAAATGGGGAAAGTCGCAAGTTTGTGTCTGATGTTTGTTAGTTGTTCTAGTTTTGTCTATGTAGCTGGGGATCAGAATAATCTTAATGATGACTGTCTAACCAGAGCAATCCACACAGACATACATGCGTTTAT
Source organism: Aspergillus alliaceus (assembly GCF_009176365.1). Taxonomy (NCBI): domain Eukaryota; kingdom Fungi; phylum Ascomycota; class Eurotiomycetes; order Eurotiales; family Aspergillaceae; genus Aspergillus; species Aspergillus alliaceus. The sequence continues at coordinate 632,096 of NW_022474695.1, forward strand.
TTTGTGGTAATGACTCGAATAACTCCCTTTATTAGGGTTCACTGGTGAAGTACTAGTTTTGTCTAAAAAACCCTTGTTAAGGGTATGAACCTTACAAGAGATTGGGAGATATCACAAGAAATGAAGGAAACTCTCTTCATCCCGTAGCATCAGCTAGCTCACATATGTCAAAGAAAGTATGGCCCAATGATCTCTCCCATTTAATATGTTCTCGATTTAGGAGATGTAATAGAAGAGGATCTCCCCAGAAATCGCGGGATTCGCATTCAATGGGATGATAAATCCTGGACTTGCTTTCGGTTTGAGAGGGATCTAGAATTTTGGGTAGTAGCTAGCCGACCCCCAATCTAAGGTTGCTTTGACGGAGAATCCTCTAGAAGAATAATATTTGTCGGGCAGAGATCTGCGAAGTAAAAGTGGAATTTATCACCGATAGAAGGAATGGGTCGATTTGATATTGTCTTTCAAAATACTGTTCAGTTGCAGTTCAAGAGAGTGGTCCTAACCTCAAAGGCCGCCAGCTTGGATGCAACGCGTCACTATTCACAGTGGAGAATGGCTCAAGGACTCCATTGCCTGTAACTGACTGAAGGTTCTCAGATGTTTCTTGGGAAAGATCGTGGCAATACTGTGCAACAGTAGTAGCGACCTGGGCCTTTTGTGGGGAAGTTAGAGACGGCCAGGCCTCCAGTGTTTGCCCTTCAATCCGCCTTAAAATAAGCTAGCTCCTCTCCAGTTCTCATCTACCCATGAAAACATAACCTCTGGAGCGTGGATGTGTGGGAACTTGGCCGCAACAAAAGTTAGATTCCTGCCCTCCATTTCCATGCCTTGGACCCATGTTTTGACCTTGCAAGTCGTATTGGAGCCAATTGCCCCGAGCACAGATGACATGCCGCGATGGTGTATTAGTCTTTCTGCAGCCTGTCCCTTGTAGGCCATGTCCCCGTCGGTCGCCTCCAGGAGACAGTACTGTCCACCTTCCTCTTTTCAGGTGGTAACCAGAGACTCAGGTGTAGTTCCGTTTGTGACCTTTCTGCATAGGAACCTTGAATCCATCTGATATGTGTCCGGGTCTAGCTTCAGGGCTGACTTTTCGATTGGGGGGAAAGGAGGCTTGCTAGATCACGTATCAACTTAGCATTATTAGGTCTCCCAGATTTGAACCATACTGACCCAAAAACCATATTTTGCACGCAGATGGTAACTCCTATGTAGGCAATTAGAACAAGTGAGCAATAAATTGAGACAGTCCAGGGAAGTAATGGGGGGACTGAGCAGGTAAACCAAGCAAGATAGACATATAAATACCCTTCACTCTCTAGTCTCTTCCTGCTGATGGCCCCACGTTGCCACATTTTCCATTTTAACTTCTTGTTTGGAGACTCCTAGGCTGTAATGCAAACTCGATATCTCCGTAGAATACTGTCACTGCTGTTGTGTCACTTTGTGATGCGACAATTTTCGGAAGACCAATTTAGTGTGCAGTTGTCATACAAACCTGAAGTATGTCTTTACCAGTTCAAGTAGCTTCATTCGTCGATTTGTCTCAGTGTCTGAGGTGTAGCTGACATGTTGTGCCGGTGGAGGGAAAGGAAGATTCATAGGAAACATTATTAACCCGCATCATCTCACAGCTTCACTAAGTTAGAGAAATTCGTTGGTGGTAGCTTTGGTTTATGGACAAACCCTAATTTCCCTGCTGGATTGCTTACTCTTTTTTTTACGTGCGATTCTAACTCTCAAAGATAAATGTATGGCCTGTCTGTCTGGGTGATTTTATTGATGCGAAGGTACCCTGTCATTGTTCATCTCTTTACGTCTATTGAACTTTTGAAATCCACAAAGGCTCACTGAGCGTTTGTGTCAGCATGGGTGCCTTGAAATGTAGAATTTACTTATGTATTCTCTAGCACAAAGCTCAAATATGGACAGTATATATTGAGAATGAATGATACGCCATGACTAACAAGAAAAGGAGGCTTCAACACTCTAGGTGTGTGATATATTACATCCGATCCAAGGAAACTCAGGCTTGGCCAGCCCCATCAATACAATGATCTATACTTCGAGCAAAACCTCTCGGAGTATCCCACCGCTCCTCAAAGGAAAAAGGGAAGCTTAAACCGCCGAGTCGCAGCCGAAGTCGAAGTTGTAGGAGTCGCACTAGCGGACGAGGCGCTTCGCGACGCTGTCGCTGACTTGGTAGCAGACGCCGTGCCATTCGACCAAGGGGTAGGGGTCAACAGGCTACTGGAAGAGCCCGTAGCGCTACCACTGGCAGACGAGGTAGAAGTCGAATCAGACTCGGTCACCTCCTCTGCAGTGGCGCTAATTTGCTGAACAGACCACGCATCCTCGGCACCACCTACCAGAGGTAATCCATTAGCATCCATCCCAGTCGGATAACCCTGCTTGCGCGATGATACTTACAGTAAGCCTCGGGCCATCCGGAACACCTGGCGTTGCATTTGTCGTCCGATTCGAGGTACTTCTTATCCGGCTCAGAATTACCGCACCAGCATTCCGAGTGATCGTGCAGGGCCATGTACTTTGCTCCCTGCTTTGTACACTCCCGGGTGCAATATCCTGGGCTTTGGTACTCGAATTTACTTTGGATTTTGAAGCTGCCCGAGTCGCTGTAGCAGGCCTGCTGGATATTTGGGGTTTGGGCGGAGACGAGTAGGGCCATGAGGACAGCCAGGTAGGCGGATGAGATCGAGAGGAGCTTCATTTCTGATGACAGTTGATATGACAGTAGACATAGAGTGACGATGTACAGTAGTAGTATGGAGATGAATAACTGAGAGCAGATGAAAGAAAATGTTAGTGGAGCCCGCCCCCAAATTCGCCAACATCACTAAAATACTATTCGAGAAACCCATCGTATAGAGATCTTCCTCAGGCTCCAGTCCACAGCCTAGGCCCCTAGCCACGGGGACTAGTTGCTTAGTTGCGCCAATGAACCCAATCGAATAGCTAACAATAACCCTATGTTACATCCCTCCTGTGCATGTACTGGTTCTCTTCTTGCTAACTAGTCAACCCGTCTTTGCTCGATTTCTTCTCTTTGCCCCTGTCCCTAGCTATTTTCTTTACTGCCCCGTAGGAGGATATACTCATATATAAGAATAGTATAAGATAGGATCGGTTTCTATATAGCCCACTGGGTGGGTCATGGCAGATATTTTTCCGTAGCGAATACTCTATAGCCACCCACGTCAACTCGCCCGTTAGCATATGTAGGGCAGCGCCTCCGTGTTTCACATGGAGTGGGGTCTACCAATATAAATAAAAACAGTATAATATTCGGGGCCCCGTATATTATTCCCGACGTAATGGAAAGTATCTGTTATGAAGAACAGTCGACACATCAAGCAGAGCAACTCGGGGTAGAACATAACTGTATCCACCATGTAGCCATGAGTTTGTGTACACCTTTTCTGGCTCTCCAACAAGACCCAAGGTCACTACCATCTATATTCTCGGGCTCGAGATCCCTGCAATTACAGTGTAGCACCGCCCAATGTCAATCCTCTTCATAAATGGCGAGATCAGGGCGCTACAACCCTCCCTCATGAAACATTGAATGAGATTATTTGCCGCCTAGCTGCTCTCGGCCGCTTGCGGGACTGTATCAATGAGTAGAGTGTTGAGCACGCTAAATGAGGTGGCACTATTTTTTTTTTAGCTCAGAGAGGACCACAAACGCCAGGATTCCACCGAGATTGTAAACTTCTTGTAGTATCTATCCGTGTACAATAAGGACGATTGGAATGAGGTAAAAACCTGGTCATATGAGCCCTAGCCTTGGATTCTAGATGAGGGGATCTCCGAGCTCCGTGCGGCGAGTCTCCGGGATACGGAATGCATGCCAGTCCAATCCGGAGGTCGCCCAGGTTGGACGTTGAAGAGAGTTAAGAAGGTAAAGCCAGCGTGACAGCTGTTCCCAATGAGGGCGCTGATCCCAGTCCCGGAAGCAAGGATTGCAGAACATTTAACCTGATGCAAAGAGTATCAAATCATTCGCCCTCAGAGTCCGGCCGGTCTCCGTCCGGTCTGAAAGAGATATTCCTAATGTGAAGGGACAAGCATAGATTAACCTAACCTAGCCATGCTTTATGAGCAAGAAATAACTAAGGAAAGAAAGGGGAAAAGTACGAGGGTGCACATGGGTGAAGCAAGGAGAAAAGGAAATTTGAGCGTGGCAGCATCGTTCATCGTACTCGAGACCATAACAAAGTAAAAATGGCGATACAGATATTACCAACACCCATCGCTACCATCCAGTCTTTGCCTGTGGGTTTTTGATAAGCATAACTTACTTGACTTGCGCCAAGAATTAGCTGTGGGAGAGCCACTATCCAAGAAGATTAGCAGAGTGACTATACTATATAAGTTGATGATGAGTATCTCTTACAGCTCGTAAAACCGCCCAAGTTTGATACAATAAGAGACCAGAAAACGTATGCACTCGACCCGTAGATCATCCCTATCGTAAAAAGAAATCAGTCTCTTACTGGCTATATTATACAAGTTTGATCGAAAAGCAACTTACAGCTGTGGATGATCCCAGTATATGACCTCTCCCAGACTTCATCTCGATCTTCACGGACACTTTGGAAAAGACATAGCCCTACATCAACTCCAAATATCTCTTGGAAGTATTTCAACGTTGTATCGTGAAGTTCAGAGCCCCGCCCTACTCGCCACAAGCGGGCAGCTTCTTCTGCAAAGTGCTGATCTGTTTTATGCTTGGATGTGAGAGTCTGTACGATATAACTCCGAACTTCTTTGGGGCATGCGGATCGATCAGGAACTCGGGACATTTTGAACAAGAAAGAAGAGTCTGTCAAAAGAATGTTTGTTCAGAGAGGCTAAGAAATTACAAGGAACTTAATAGTTGGCACAGCCCCATCTATAAAGGGCATACTTCGGAGTAACCCGCAAGGCAAAGCTTTATTCACAAGCACTAATAAGCACTAACCCTCGAGCGCGCGTTTCCCTTAAAACACTGATCCACAAATAAAACTGGTCCTGTCATCAATCAAAATGCCTAAGAGACAATTCAATACTGCCCAGGCCTACCACGGTCATGATTTCCTTATCTTCTAAAAGTGTGAAAATCTGACTTAAGTCACCTCTGATCATTCTAGTTGCATTCACTGAATACTCAGTGAACTATGCTCGTGGCACCACAGGTACTTATCAAATGAATTAATATGGTGGCAATTTGAGAACGGAAAGTGAAAGAATAAAATCAAACTGTTTATGCGCAAGGCTATAGAATGCAGCAAGCAGTACAACAAGCAACGGTCTTATTCTCGGCACAGTTTCCTCATAACCTGTTCCGCTTGCCTATTGCGTAGACTGAAGCAAAAACCATGGATTTGACAAGTCTATGTGTAAGGAAGTCAAGCACAACACTACGTTAATTATCTGTGAGGTTGAATATCAGTCTTTCAGTGTGAGCAAAGCCAATGAAGGTCTTCTGACTGCTCAACCCAACCATAACCCCTTTCACCCTGAGCTTCGGGCCCGATTTCGGGTGCCAAGTAATTTAGACATCTCTCGTCTATATAGGCGTTCTTCTCATCCGCTCAAGTTGCTACGTTAGCTTATCTCGCAGTCTCGCGATAGCGGGTTGTGAGATTGTCTTGATCTTGGTTTAGTTGGTCAACGCGGTTGAGTTATCTTAGCTTTGCTGCGTCGCTCTTGTGGGTCCATGGTTTCTAACAGTTGTCTGTAAGCGTATCAACCATCGACATTCATACCTTCACAGGGTTAATGTAAGGGACCTGTGAGTATTGCTATATGTTTGCCCCCTGGTTTGAAAAAGGTTTGCATCACGTATGGCGGCGGTCCTTTTTCTCGTTAGGAAAAACGACAGAGGAGCTTAGATCTCATCGTAATTGCAATGCATGAGCACTTGATTATTGTATAGGAGCAAGAATAACAGATATCTGGGGATATTCACTGATAATAGTACCCCAAAGTTTTATATACAATATTAGAGACCACAGAAAGCAGTCCCATAAATCCATCAAAACAAGCCAGGGAATAAATAAACCATTTATCTTAATGAGAGATATCTCCCTCATAAGCACACCCAGATCAGAAACAATAGGCAAATAACCAGACAAGAAATCAATCACCTCCTAGATGCCACAAACCCCCGATCCCCATAGATTCCCACCTCAACAGCCCCCAAAACATTGTCCAGCTTCTTCCTCAACTTCCTCAACTCGCGCACCCTTTGTTCCCTCTCCTCCTCCGCGCCCCTCAACTCCTTCTCCAGTTCCTTGATCCGTTTCTCTTGCTCTGCCTCCGACGAGTCAATCCCCGGAAGCACCGAAATCAAATACTCAATTTGCTGCTCCTTGATCACCAAATCCCTCGCCAACTCACGCTGCCGACTCGCAAACGTCCGCGGCGAATCCGGCGCGGGAGGTAGAGTCGGATCTACCGCTGTTCCTCCTGTAGCTCCCGGTGTAGCCTGTCCTGTTTCGCCTTGTGCCTGCTGGCCTGGGATCTGGGCTGCTTGTTGTTGCGGGGATGCTTGGGAGCCGGCGGGCGCACCGGCGGGGGCGGGCGGCGCGGTTGAGTTTCTGGTGATTTTGGCGAGAGCGGGTGCGGCGGTGGGGTTGTTCGAGGCTGGGATTGCGGGTGAGTTGTCGTGGTATGTTATGAGGTAGCCTATTGTGGCGTAGAATTGGGTCGCGAGCTGGGAGTTGGCGTGGTTAGTTGGCGCATCGAATCAATGAGGTTGGATTGTGGTTTGAGGGGGGGGGGGACTTACTTGGTCGAGACAGGTTTGGAGTTGAGTTAGGATGTCCGCCATAGTGGATATAGTATTTGCTTGTACTGGGTGAGCGGTAGAAAGGTGGTGTGGAAGGGAGTTGAAGTGGTGGTTATCTGGACCAAGAAGCCCTGAGGTTGATCGGTGATAAATTAGATCTCCGGCGATAAGATTTAATTTCTTTCCATAAAATCAAACTCCAACTTCGACTCGAATTCCAATCCGCACCAACAGTATTTTAATCCTTAACTTCGCACGCATGGATAGTCCCCTGGGAAGCTGATATGAAGCTCCACCGTCCCCTTTTTGCCTTCTTCCGATTTAATTCCACCCCCATCGCCAATCGCCCATGCCATCGCCAGCTTCATTTCTTCACGCGCCGTCTCTTCAAGCTCCCCTCTCCGCCGCCACACCCATCACCGCACCACCATGACCTCCCCACTTTCCTCGCATATGCGGACCGGACATCTCTCTCTCCCACAACTACATCCTACATAGGCACACACTACGAATATATAGTCCAACAAACTCTCCGTTCCTCCGCCTTCACATTGCACCGCGTCGGCGGCCGCGACGACGCAGGAATCGACCTAGTGGGAACCTGGCACCTACCACATCGCGAACACCCCCTCCGCGTGATCGTACAATGTAAATCCCTCAAAACCAAGCTCAGTCCGAACCTAGTCCGCGAGCTAGAAGGGACATTCCACAAATCGCCGGTGGGGTGGCGGACTGGCGATGAAGTAGGCGTACTGGTTAGTCCGCGGGAAGCGACGAAGGGGGTTCGGGATGCGCTGGCTAGGAGTGCGTACCCACTTGTTTGGATGATGATTGAGCGGGATGGAGCGATGCGCCAGGCTTTATGGAATGCAAAAGCCGAACAGCTCGGGTTGGTGGGCTTGGGTGTTGAAGTGAAGTATTCGGCTTGTGGGGAGGCGGACTCGTCGGTTACGAAGAGGGTTGCTCTTACCTGGGATAGGGAGGAGCTTCCTGATATGGAGCAAGTAGAGAGTCAGATGAGCGGGGTGGAAGATAAGTGGTTGAGGGCATGGGGTAATGTCTTCAATGAGGTAGAGAAGAATAAGTCGGAGCTCCTGGATGCTGTTCAGGAGCTTTTCCCGGAGGAGAAACCTTTATTGCTTGGGACGGGGCCCTGTAGTGCCTTGTCTGAGGCGGATAGGGCAAGGGTCATACAGTCTTTGAGTAGGCAGGAATCCGCCCAACAGGAGAGGCCGGAAACAGATCACGCATCTACATGAACTACGAACGCGGGTTGTAACTGCAGCGGTGAGGAATCGCTGAAGGTAAATATGTATGTATTTGTATAGAGTGTACATTGTTTTCAATAGAACCCAGGGTATATCCTGGCGATGCAAAACAAGATCATAGCATCGCCCCCAAACACCAGCGCCGTGCCATAACAAAACCGTTCTCTAGCTAACCTTGCAAGGTCGACCAGAAGTAGTTGGAATAGAAGAACCGAGAGAACTTGGGATCAATGTTAACAACATGCACGTCTCCTTTCCGACTGTTACGGATGATAGCTTTGTTGAAATTGCCCGCGTCGTCGGCTTCGATATCCACGCCGAGGGAGCGGTAAATTTTGAGACGGAGGCTATCTCAGTCAGTAGTGCGCAAGCAATATAGAAGATCAGGGGTACCCACATTGTCGCGTCATCAAGCTCCCTCTCCCGTCTTGTGCTTTCATCCCCTTCCAAACCCTGAGCCTCCAAATCAGCCAACCGCTCCTTCAACATCTCCAGCTCGCTCTCCAGCCTTTCGCTCTCGATCTCGAGCTCTGTGGCCGCTTTCGCGATGCGGAACTTCTTTGTGTCCAGTTCAACCATATCTGCCGCGTGTTTGCCCGAGTCATGCGCCGATACGGCTTCTTCATGCTGGGCGTTTAGGGAATGGAGGAGTCGGGAGAGCTTTCGTAGCGCGGATTCGGCATCTCGCACGCGCAGTTCGCGTGATTGCTGAAGAGTAGCCAGTGAATCATTGATGCGAGTGACGGCTTGTTTGTCGGGTTGGATATTGAAATTCCCAATGGTATGGTGGATGAGCTGCGACACATCAGTTTTTTGGGGTACTATTACGTTTGGAAAATACATACAGTGCCGGGATTTTCGTCGAGCAACATTTTGAGTAATTTCCGATGGCTTTGTCGACAACGAAGTCTTGGGAGTTGACCTTGCTTGAATGATGCGTGGGGTAGTGATTGGACGAGTGTTGATACTCCACGTTGGGGGAGCAACTGATTGGATTAGCCTCCGCACGCGCCACTCGCACCGCCACTCGTGACGGAAGGTCAAAGATCCATGCGCTTGGGTTTGGAAGCCTATCGTCTTGGATTCTGGCGGAAATTTGCTTGAGATATACCTGGCCTTAGCTTCTTCGGTTTATTTTCATTCAGTGTGAATCTATTTGCTCGAAGACATGGGTTCTAACCTGCCATGTGCGTTATTGACTATACCCGTCCTTGTTGTTTTGGTTATTGAAGCACAATACTGACTGTTTCTTCTGCAGATGCCGCCGACGCTGAAAGGTTGGTGATCAACCGCTGCCTCGCTTCTTTCATTTGTCTAAACTAACATACTACAGCCCGCTCAAGCAAGCAGAGCTCCAGGTCTTGCGGTCGCAGTACGAAAAGGAAGGTGATTATGTTGGAATTCAGACCAAGTTCAACTACGCCTGGGTATGTCTTGTCTGGCACTTTAACTCCTGTCCTCTCTATATCTGCGTCGGCTGATCCGGGGTCTTTATTCTAGGGTTTGATCAAATCCAACGCCCGTACGGATCAACAGGAAGGAGTCCGCCTGTTATCAGAGATCTTCCGCGCCGCCCCAGAGCGTCGACGGGAATGCCTCTACTATCTCGCCCTCGGGAACTACAAACTTGGGAACTATGGCGAAGCCCGACGATACAACGATCTCCTGCTCGACAAGGAGCCCGCCAACCTCCAAGCAGCCAGCCTCGGAACCTTGATCGATGAAAAAGTGTCCAAGGAAGGATTGATGGGAATTGCGATCGTGGGTGGACTGGCTCTCGCTGCAGGTGTGGTGGGAGGAATCGTGTTCCGGGGAGCATCGAGACGATAGTAGTCACTTGTTGGAGGGCATTGTTGCCCCTGTGAAGTCAGGAATCTACGCTATGTATATATGGTAGCCTTTGTTGTTGCTCTTTGGTTCATGGGATGTTTCGCATGCGATGGCGTTCTGTTGTCCATGATCATGCTGGCTTTTGTGATTGTTATATGACCTGTGAATGGCTGGCAATTATGCTAATTTTTTATTATTTTTTCCCTTGTTTTATTTTGTTTGTGTTTCTAATGATAATCAAAAGAAGGAGAAGGAAGGAAGAGGAAACCTTCACAACAAGGCATTCTCCGAGTCACTTGATTGGCTCCGAAATCAAACCGGCGAACGTCATCCGACTCACACTCACTTTCCCCGATCATTTATTCTCGTTCTTTCTCCACCCGCTGTCTTGTTCTCAGTATAAATAACGAATCCTAACGATCGCCTCCTTTTATAATGCGGTCTTGAAATACTACCCATAATTGATCTGGCCTGCAGAACGTGCATGGTGGCCCCGAGAAACAATGAGTGACGTTGCATGTCGACTCTTGCGACTCTTCACCTAGTACAATTTAAATCATCTGACGGGCTGACGTTCTTGTACATTCTTTCCGTTCCGTCTGCCTAGTAATACTAGTCTTGCTTGTCATCGTGTTGGACCTTGTCTCATCCATCTATCTTTCGGCATAACTACCTTCGATTCATCCATCATGGCCGATGTGGGGGATCGTATGTTTTGTCATGCCTGTGGCGGAGTATGGCTACGCAGAGAACACGGGCTAGAGTGCCCACGCTGTGGCTCCGAATTCACCGAAATTGTATGCCATCCTTCCTGCTACCTCCTCTCGTGGTGTAAAGCTGTTTATTTGGTCATAAATACTGACGGGTAAGATCGAAATCCCGCCAGATACGGAAGAAGATACGGAAGCTCCCGACCCTCCAATTTCCGTCCCCGAAGAACGGTCGTCGCATACCCCGGCGAATCCATGGGCAGGCCATGACCCTTGGGCCCATGATGACTCGGACAGAGACGGCCATGATTGGGATCCAGGGAATGGATTCCGTCACCACACCTACCGATCTCCGGACGGCCGATTTACATTTTCCAGTACGACATACACACATGGTTTCTCTCCACGACGGCCGTCAGGTCAGCAAATGCCGGTAGATCCTCTGATGCCCATGGTACGCGGCTTGGATACGATCTTCCATGGACTGGCCGATACCTACAGACAGACGGAGTACAGGCCAGCTAATGATCGGAACTCACCCCAGGGGATGGGAAGGGGCGACGGACTACAACAAGAGCACGGTCCAGATCCAGGACCGAGGGTGTTTAGTCGATCGTTTGATTTTGGTTTTAACCCGCGTAACGATGGGAGCATGGGATCCGAGTTTCATACCGCAGGAGGGCTCCATCCCCGGGACGCCGACGGTCCACAGCCCATGGGAACCCCCCTGCGAACTCTGGGCGAGTATGTTCATTCCCCGAGAGCATGGCCGGCCAGAGAGTGGTAGCTGACTCGCATAGTATTCTTGAGCTTTTCCGAGCCGATTTTGGAAACAACGGACAACCAGGCGTCGGCGGGACACGTGTGATGACGGGGCCCAATCCTCTCGCGATTTTATCTACTTTGCTAAACCTTGACCGACATGGTGATGCGGTTTACTCTCAAGAGGAACTAGACCGGGTAATATCACAACTAATCGATCAAAATGCAAGAGGGACAGCGCCACCACCCGCAGCTCCCAGCGCTATTCAGTCCCTGCCGAAAAAGAAAATCGATCGGGAGATGTTGGGCAGCGAGGGTAAGGCGGAGTGTTCAATTTGCATGGACCCCGTGGAAATAGGCACGGAGGTCACGGTGCTCCCCTGTAAGCACTGGTTCCACTACGCCTGTATTGAGATGTGGTTAAGTCAGCACAATACGTGCCCCCACTGTCGGCGCGGCATTGACCTCTCGACACCGTAAGTTCCCATCCGCGGTAGAGTGTCCGCTTCTGTCGCTAACGGACGCCCTAGGCCCGGAGGAAGCAGCGATAACCCGGTAGTAATTAATGGTAGTCCGGAGATGTCCCCTCGCCGACCCAGTGGCACCGTTCCCGAATACAGCGGAGTCGCACCTTCACGATGGTCCGGGAATGGTTCCGAGACGGGGACAGCCGGACAAGAACAAGATCAAGGACCAACCAGTCGGAATGAGAATCAAGGCGGAGGAGGGTTTACTGGTTGGGTACGAAGCCATTTTGGAGGAGGCGGCTAGTCAAATTGTCTCTCTTTTATGATACGTATTTCTTAGCAATTGCCTTTACGGAACACGCCTGGGAGTGATCTATAGAGCTAGTTCTTTACTTTTATTTTTGGCATAAATTGGACACTGGAATGGACATACCATCCGATCACTCTGGGAGTGATAGCCAATAATGGGTCTGTGACTAATTTTTATTTTTATTGATTTGTATACAAGAACTACTAAACTTATCAAGTTTTCTCCACATTGATTGATTGGAGTTATACCCCACTTCAGCCATGCGCCCTAATCGCGCCCTACTCATGATTAGATTGATAAAAGGTGCCCTCCCCCTCTTCATTTCTTCATTTCAACTCTCTATACAGCATCCGGGTTAGCCATTTATACATTCTTCAATAATGAAAACCCTCTACAAGAACGGTCACTTCATCACCGGCCAATCCCCCGAACCAACATGCATGATCACGGAACACGACCGCATCGTTTATCTCGGCGAAGAAAGCCCCGCCATGTCTCACCACCCAGAGACTCACATCATGGATCTAGAGGGTCGAAAAGTCCTTCCAGGGTTCATTGACGGGTACGTACATAGACAATACATCCCACACCCTCCAAATCCCCAAAACACCACCAACTAATAAGAAAGAAAAAAAAAATAAATATAGACACATGCACCTGCTCCTCTTCGGCGCCTCTCTCTCCAAAATCAACCTCGGAAACTGCACCTCCCTATCCGACATCCGTGCCACCATCAAAGAAGCCGCATTGCAAAACCCCACCGCTGAACGACTTTTCTGCCGCGGCTGGATGCACTCCATGACCAATGGCGAAGCCCTAGCCAGCATGATCGACGACCTCGACCCGCGCCCCATCTTCATCGATTCCAAGGACCTTCACTCTGCCTGGTGTAACAGCGCCGCGCTCCGCGAACTCAACGTCGCCGAGATGCCTGACCCCGCCGGCGGGGTGATCCACCGTGACGCACAGGGAGCTGCATCGGGTTTGCTCAGCGAGGCGGCGGCCGTGAATATCGTCTGGCCACACGTAGCCAAGGTGGCGAGTCTGGAGGAGAAGTTGGGATTCGTGCGGCGGGCGTTCAGTGAGTACAACCAGGCCGGGTATACGGGAATTGTGGAGATGGCCACAGATGAGAATCTGTGGGCGACTGTGAAGACGTTACGGGAGCGGGAGGAGGTCGGGGTGAGGATGGCTGCGCATTGGATTATTTCGCCGAAGAGCGAGGTGAGCGAGGTGTTGAAACAGGTGGACCGGGCGATTGAGTTGCACAGTCTTTATAATCTGGAGACGAGTCCGGATTTCCGGATTGCGGGGATCAAGGTGATCTGTGACGGGGTTGTGGATGCGTGCACGGCTGCATTGATGGAGCCGTATTCCACCGGGGCTAATTGCGAGCCGCTTTGGGAGGCGGAGATTCTGAAGAAGGTGGTTAGGAAGGCGGATCGGGCCGGTTTGCAGTGTGCTCTGCATGCGATTGGGGATGCGACTGTGCGGTTGGCGATTGATGCGTTGGAGAGTGAAGGGACGCCCGGGCGACGCCATCGCATTGAGCATTTAGAGCTGACGGCGCCCGAGGATGCGAAACGGCTCGGCCAGTTGGGCATCACGGCCTCGGTGCAGCCTGTTCATGCTGATCCGGCAATTCTAAAGGCTTGGCCGACCCTGCTGGGGGAGGAGAGGTGCGGCCGCGCGTTTGCGTATAAGGATTTTGTGAGTCATCAGGCGACGCTGGCTATCGGGACGGACTCGCCAACGGCGCCGCATTTACCCTTGCGGAATCTGTATACGGCTACCACGCGGCGGTCGGCAAGGGAGCCCGCGTCGTCTACTACTGTCAATGAGCATTTCAAGCTGTCATTGTTGGAGGCTGTCGGTGCTGCGACGACTGGGTCGGCGTATTCGTGTTTCGCGGATTGCTTTACGGGTCGCTTAGAAGTAGGCAAAAAGGCGGACTTTGTGGTTGTTGATATGGCATGGGAGGCAGAGAAGCTGCTAGAGGCAGAGGTGTATGAGACGTACTTCAACGGAAAGAGGGTATATCGGCGTGACTAGAGACACCTGAGTCCTCACTGTATATAGTAATGAGGCCGCATGTGTGTATGTACATAACCCAGTATAAAGTCACAGTAGCACCAACCAACAGACTACCTCGACACCTACAGATTCCGAAAAAGCACCGAAATCAAGCTTTCAAAATCCTACAGCTTCGCAGGCGATCCAACCTCCCCCTCCACCCTCGCCAAACACTCCTTCAAAACCCCGGCCAACCACTCAAAATCACTTTCCTCAAGATAAACCTGCGCACTCAACCTCGTCCAAAGCCACCCCCCATACTGAAAAACCGGCACAAAAGTCCCATATTCCTCGATCAACGTATCCCGAAACCATAAGCTAACAGCCGGCACCACAGCCGGCTTCACCGACAGATACGTCCCACCCTTCTCATCCCGCACAGTCGTAATAGCATGCCCGCTCTCAGAATCAGAAGTAACAGCAATTGGCAACCGCACAGTCGCCAGTCCACACCTCCGCAGCTGACTCGCCTCCCCTTCCTTCAGCCCGGGTTCCTGCATCACTTCTGTCCCGAGTGCGCGGGCAACGATATCTGCCGCCGAGCGTGCCAGTTTCTCGAGGTAAGCGTGGATACGGTCTTCGCCGCCGCAGACCTCGGCGCGGAACTTCAGCGCAGAGCGGACGCACAGGAAGGGCGTGTCGTCTGTCGTGGGGGTGTATTCGAAGAGATACTCGAATGCGGATTTAGAGCCATCGTTTTTCGCCGGAGCGGGGGATGTCTCCGCAGAGCGGGGAATAAAGCCCCAGCTTGTTGGGAGGGTCGTTCGAATTAGATGCTGGTTGTGAAGTGGGACATAGAGGACTGCGCAGCCCCGGGGGACGAATAACCATCTATGACTCCCGTCAACGCCCTTCATAAGGATCAGAAAGGTAAAGTAAAGAAAAGAGAAGCACATACTTGTGCAGATTACTCGTGAAAAAGTCCGGGCGTAACGCCCCCAAATCCAACGGTATATGTCCGATCCCATGCGCCCCGTCAATCAGACTCAGGATGCCCTCCCCCCGACATACCTCCGTCAAGGTCTCGAACGGGAACCGCACCCCGGGCATACTAACGATGGTATCGAAGACCGCAACCCGGACGGTCAGTCCCTCGTTCCTCGTCTTGGTCACTACGTCCCGGAAGCGGGTGACTAGCTCGTCATGGCTGATGGGTAGCTGGTACTCGACCTTCCGGGTCTGGAGAGGTGTGCTCTCCGTCAGGGAGACGAGACCATGCTCGACGGCACCGTAGGTGGTGTCGAAGTAGATAAGTGCGTCGTTGGGTTGGAAGATCAGGTTGCGGAGGACGGTGCTTACGCCTGTGGTCGCGTTCTTGACGAGGACGCATTCGTTGACGGGCACGTTGAGTAGTTTGGAGACGGCGAGGCGGGATTCGTCGATGCCTTTGCCGCGGGTTATGCGGATGAAGGCGTCGGGGCGGGCTTCCGCAGCGTTTTGGAGGCTGTGGAGCGTGGATTGGACGGTACGTGGGTAGGTGCCATAGGAGCCTTTGTATTGTTAGTTGTGTCATCTAGGATGAAAGTGATTGAAGGACGTACCGTGGTTGAGGTTTTTGAAGTTGGGGTCGAAGAGGAAGTGCGCGCGCATGGGAGCTCCGAAGGGGGTCGTCATATTGTTGGTTAAGGTTAGAGATGATGTTTACGGAAGAGAAAATAAGAGTTGAGATTTGAAGGATTATCACAGTTGGGGAAAGCGTCATTAACTTATATGTAGTCCCTGAGCGAGGGTAGAGAAGTTCCCCCGCTAGATATAATTAAGTATCGATATGATAAATAAATGATACCACCTCATAACCCTTGGCCAATGAGAATTTGCCTAGTTGGAGTTTTTGTGTTGTTGATTGGCGGAGGGGATGAACTACTTGCAGTAGACCCAGTATGATCATTTTTATCTTAAACTTGATATCAATTGAGTCATCTAGTATCCTGAATACGAGATGAAGCCCTAATTACTAATTACTGCTTATCTGCTTATTACAATGTAGGTCCTTCTCCATAGCTCACTTACATTTTCCATTCACTCGTTCTTATCTGTTCGACTCACTCTATATACCGATCAAAGCTCAAGCCCGGTACGTGTCAAAGCACTTGACCGTGAACTTCCCAGTCTCATCCTGCGTTACAACCGCATAAAATTTCCCAGCGCATTCTCTCTCTGTAAAATCAATCGTGGCGGTCTCCCTAGTCACAGGACTATGACTCCCGCCTCGAAGCTACTCTCAAGAATGTTGAACTTCATCTTGGGCGAGAGTTGAATCTTCATATTGTTGAGCGGATTGGTCTGCCCCCTCCACCTCCCAGGTATACGTCAGTCACCATGGTTGTTTGACAAAAAACTGGTACATTCACAATTTACGGAAGCAACAGGAGCAACCACTCCTCGACTATTGAGCTTTCCCAATCCGATCATGTACGTGTTGGTTGGGACTGGGAAGTCAGTTCCGGTGTCAATCGCGTATGAGCTCGCGAGGCAGTGGAAGGGGAGGGCCGTGATCGTCGGGGGATTGTGCTTCGATGACCATGCCAAACGTGTCTACAGATTCACGTTAGTGAATTCCTTCTTCAATCACTCCGGTTATCACAAAGAACATGCCACCAGGAGTCCCCTCCTTGACCCAAACTAGTGCGCAAGCTCATACCAGTATTGACCGTCACTCCGGGCGCGGGTTTGGCCGTGGCAGTTCCGACCCCTGGGTAAGGATTGGCAAGTTACAGCAAACATGAACCTCAAAGAGAAGTTAACATACACGCATAGTAATCGACGCCAGTTTTGATATCAAAGTACCCGTGGTTGAGGACGAACGAGGTATACCAGACGTTCATGCACGCCTCGGGAGAAGTTCCAGAGATGACCGGGGGTTCTATGAAGAGAGCATAGTTGCTGTTCACACCACGCTTGCTTTGGAAGTTGATAGTGTAAACGGTCATCATCTTCTCGGCAGTAGGAGGGTTTACAGTTGTTGGGGAGACTTTTGCGTTTGATGAAGGGCGTTTGTGACTGTGTTTGATGGGCTGGACAGGATGGGTTGAAAGTGCACAGCGCTCAGCCTTCTTAAATAGTTTTATGGTCAGCCAAGATGACCTATGATATATGATAGTAGTCATTTCTTGGTGTAAACGAGCTTGGGCCACGTCAGTTAGAAGCGGCCAGAATACCAGTGGGGCATCTTGCATTCTTTCTACCTCCAAGGGAATACTTCCCGAGGCAATCTGCACCAAGTGTTGGCGTGTATGCCAATACATTTGAGACATTCGAGATACAGCTGAGATTCGCTTTCTTGCACTATTGACAGACTTGAGAAACAACAAAGAGAAATGAGATTCAAGGCGGGGGTTCTCGGTTTGAGGTGAAACCCAGGGTCGTATAGGTTTCACAGAGTGATGGACGATGTGGAAGCTGAACTCTAGGTATAAACGCCGGTCAGCTGAACCACTGCAGCGTTAGCTAACCGAAATATATGCAAGCTCGCTTACGTTCTCAAACAAATGGTCCGAGTGCCGCCACTATATCGGACAGGATGAGCGGGAAATGTCCGTCGGTCTTTACAATATGTCGGTCTTAGTTCAGCACATAGAACTATTGAAATGGTCTTAGCCACTTCAGCAACTTGCACGATACTTACTGGAACCACTCGCCATCGATGTCTCTGTTTGTCGGTCGAGCTCGCTTCTAGCTACTTTAATGGCAGTGTGGTTCCTATACTATAGTATCGGCCATACCCTTTGACAACCCCCACCGAAGACCAAACGACGCACATAAGAGGCATTTCTACCATTGGTCTCTGGGCAGAGATGAGGCTTGGTTCCTAGTGTCAGACACAACAGATCGCTTTACCGAAATATTGAATAGGACCCGTGATTGCTCACCTAAGTTATCCTACATGAGAACTGCATAGTTATTATGAGCAGGGAAATGGCTGGCTGAGGTTGTGTGTCTCTGTAGCGGTCACTTTCAGCTTACAGTGAATGGATTCAGCTTATCATTCGAGTGGTCGACATGCGTAATAGTAAGGATTCAAACAAAAGGGAAGGAAACTGAATGGGTTTGACTGAGCTACTGCGGTATACTGAACAGATGTGGTCGATCTTTAATAACCTAACGCTAGTATACTCTCAGAACGCCTAGCTACTGGATCTTATAGGACTTGTTCTATCAAAACGTTATGTATAGCCGATCTACCAATTGGTATTGGCCTATGGTCCTTTCTTCGTAGGCAGGCTAGGAATTGCTCATGGGAGCCACCTTTTCAATATTCTATATAACTCTATAAAACAGCTATTCACTAAGTATATATCAGATGCCAGCAATACTTGGTGCTCATCGAATGAGCAACGGAAAAATACAACACCCGGATATTCGTTAGTATCAAAACGAAGAAGCCCGTTTCTCCTCATCTTGCTAAAAATTTGTTCCTTGCCTACGCTAGTGTCGATAAGCATAACACCTAATAAGACGGTTGCTGAGCGCACTGGTTTCCCAACCATCGCTGAGATCGAAGCGGCAACTGACATTCTCAGCATACTTGACAATTCAGCCAAAGTTGTTCGGGTGTAGGAGCATTTTGCGGTCAAATTCGGCAATGGCATTCTACTTTCAGCGGCTAAAAACATGAGGTTCCTTGCGGCCAACAGTAAAGTGCTGGTACCTAAGGTCTACCCAGCGTTTGTTGATCTGGAGAGCAATCGGACTTTTATCATTATGGAGTACACCCATGGTGACAACTTCAGAGATTGCTACATCTTTTACGCCCCCCTCAGAAAGCCATCATCTGCAAGCTCGTTAAGGATTCAATAATTGACCTCCAAAATATGCCAACCCCAGGTTACCTGGGGACCTTGAAATGCCAGCTTTACCATGACGGTGTCTTCTGGACGACAGATTATAAACCGTTGATCTCCGGCCCTTTTGCAAGCCAGGAGGAAATGAATCGTGGAATTACAGAAAGGCCACGCCAGACAGAAACATCTCAGTATTCGATTATTGCAAAAAATGGCTGATAGCAGCACACTCCACGACCACCGAGCTGTTTTCACCTATGGGGATCTGCAACTGAAGAATATTATGGTCGAAGAAGTTGAATCTCGGGAGGGTGGAAGCCCCGAGTTTACAATTACAATCATAGACTGGGAAATTGCCGGCTGATGCCCTGAATACTGGGATTTCTGCAATGCAACCATCTCCTGCAGTTTTAGGCCCGACTGGCTTGAACTCATTCCAGACATTGTAGACGAGTATCCTACGGAATACCTCGTGATGCAAGTTATTTATGGCATTATATAAAACTAAAGAGGAACCGGGGATCGCGAGCGAAGCTTTACAACACTCCGTTTCAAATCTGGCCAAGTCCCCTTTAGTGAGGGTTTCCGATCTTCATCTTCAAGTCCGGCACGAATGAAGCTGACTCTATAAAGTCCCTGGGGACTTGTGGGTCATATATCGCGCCAAAACGCCCTGAACAGGGCAGTGTTTGAGCTTTACGCGCTCTTCATCTTCTTCCAGTTGTGGCATGGAGGACTACCATGATGCACTTCACGTGGGGCGCGCTATGTTACTCTATATATAGCCACCAATCACCATAAGTGTTTACCTTAGCGGTATCCATTGATATCTCGTAGAAAGGGCTGTTGGTTGATAAGCAGTCATTCAGGTGTTGTATGCTGCCTCAAGTGGATCATCCAGCCCAAGGAACACCAAAAAGTATCACCGTTATTACGTCCGCCGTTTCCCAACAATGTAAGTGTGGATAATTGAGACCAGTTACTATACAGTATATCTAATAGTGCGCTGGAAGAGAAGAAGATGCCGGCTTCGAATTTACTGCCAACCACAAGCAAATAGAACCTCTAAGAAACCTACTACCACAAGTACCGGTAGGGAAAGTCAAGTGTGTATGTCCTGCGTATATTTATATCCCTATATAATCCTGGTTACCACAAAGGAGCGGTAATTCAGGTTGATAAATATTCTAGAGCAAGGTTAACTCTGCTTAGATCTGTTGAGTGAGCAACTAACTAGATACGTCAAGGAGAACATCTAGATGAATATGTCTATAGTCAACGCTCATCTATTAAGATACACTATCTCTTCGAAGTGTTCCTAAAGGACTATCAGAAATAAAGATCAAGCAGCACAGCAAGGTAACTCCGGTCAGTTCTGCGATGTGGAACACCGTCCCTTTAATAGAAGAAGAGTCGGTTGGAAGAATTTACCGGCAGGTCCTCCTAGTACGTTTCAATATCTGATCCGCCATTTCTGAGTAGGTTTTGCTCAGCCCATGAATGCAAACTAGCAGCAAGGGGATTATTGTGGAGTTGAAGAACTGTTATGCTCCTCGGGGGCCAATCGGTCTCCCTGCAGTAACGCTCATATTGAGTCAACCACACGCGGACTGATACACAGTGTTCTGGATAAATATCTACAATTGAGGTTCGAATTTAAAAGCAGAATAAATATACCCACATCGTCAACTTGTCAGTCCAACTTAGAGACAGAAAGTATGCAGAAACTAACAGGAAACCTATAAATCATCGTCTTTGTACGTCACCATATCAGGCTGGGAATGCAAAAACTACCCGTACATATCTCGAGATATTCACAAAATGCCAGGTACATGCCACTATCGACTAGGTATGCCATTTACCGCTTGCCCTTCTTGCGAGGAGCAACAACCTTGAACGCAGCATTGCTGTTATCCTCTTCACGGTGCGCGCTCGATGATGATCCCTTCTTAGCCACTTCATTCCATCCACCACCATTTTTCTCCGCGAACGCGTTGGCCGAGACGGGGTCCACAATGCCCTTGTCGGCCAAGGTACGACGACGGATAAACTCCTCGGCGAACCGGCGGCCATCCAGGGTTTGCGAGTTAGCATACACCGAGTCCGAGATAATCTCCGCTTCAGCCGGCAAGAACAGCAACTGCTGGACAAAGTCATCCACTGTGAAATGTTAGTATCACTTTGCTATAGAGTAGGTTGGGTCGGATGGGTTATGGGGACATACCGTTGATGTTGCTGTTTAGGCCCTTGCCTAGTGCCAACTTGGCCCATTTGGTGAATTCCTCAACCGCGCGGTTAGGGTTGGACGGAACTGCGGTGTTAACAGTAACGGCCCGCGGCGTGGAGATAGTAGCGGGCTTGGGCTTCACGGGCGAGGCGACCAAAGGAGTGGTTCCGGTAGTCGATCGTGGCCCGGAGGGAGCAGCCGGAGGAGCCTTAGCCTTACCACCGGCCCCAACCGTGGTCCATGCACCTGTGTTCACGGGAGTGGTAGGGGTAGGGTTAGGGGCAGGAGTCTTGCTGGCCAGGTCTGCATACCGCTTACCAGTAGAAGAAGGAGCTGGTGGGCTAGGCGCTGCTGTGGCCGCACTCGCCGCCGCCGCCGCCGCCGCGCGTTGCTTACGAGCTTCCTCCTCTTTCTGGATCTGTGCGAGGGTCTTCTTAGCACCGCTAGGGGCAGCGGCCTGGCTCTTGTTGTTTCCCCACACCGAGCCAGAGGATGCGGGAGTAGCGGGAGATCCAGTACTAGCCCAGTTGGCAGTCGATGGGAGACCTGGAGTTTGAACCTGGACCTGGCTAAGACGCTCTTGTTCGGCAAGGAGCTGAGCACGACGAGCAGCGGCAGCCAGTTCTTCCCTCTGAGCAGCACTACGAGCCTCGGCCTCTTGAATCTCCTTCAGTGAGGGACCCTTGGGCATGTCATGCACTTCCTTGGCCCATGGGGCGACGGACGTGGTAGGAGCTTCCACAGGAGTCTGGGTCTGAGATCTCGAGTTGGCAGCAAGCGATTCCGCCACATTCTGGCGGCTGCGCTGCGCCGCAGGGGCTGGAAGGGGCGACGCAGAAGGTGGAGGAGGGAAAGGTTGGGGCATGGCCGGATCACTCGGGATAGACCATGCTGTATCATTTGTAGTTTGGCTCTGCTGCTGCTGCTCTTGCTCTTGCTGTTCTTGCTGCTGTCTCTGGGCGGACGCGGCTTTTTGAACCTGCTGAGACAGAGTGAGGACCGGTTCGTTGTCGTCTGCCACAGTAAGCTGCTCTACTTCCGCCGTGGGAGAGTCGACGCTAAGGTCTTCCATGGCCTCGGCTTCAGCCTGCGAAGATGGACCCGCGGCGGGATGAGTCGGGAGCCCCTCTAAAGTGCGCAAACCGAATTCACCTTCCTGTGCCCTCAAGGCGTGGAACTGGCGGAGCCGTTCCTCACGGGCCTGTTGGTCAAACAGGCTGTCGCCTTGAGAGGTGTCGAACTGCTCCTGTTCCTGCTGTAGGCGAGCGCGGTCGTGGAGCATTGTAGCAACCTGCTGCTGATGGAACAGATTTTCCGGCTGCCGAGTGGCAAAGGACGCAGAGCTGCCAAAGGCGAATGGATCCGGTCGGTTCACGTTCAAACGCTCAAGAAGGGCGGGCAGCTGATCTTGACTATTTCCCAGATCCGTCCCAATTAACTGAGGTCCAACGTTGGGCAAAGGGTTCGGCCTTATCGGAGCGGCGGCATCGAAGAAACCACCAAGAGGCTGCGACTGTTGCTGTTGTTGTTGCTGCTGCTGCTGTTGTATGGGTCCTTGGATAGGTGAGGGTTGAAAGCCAACAGGCGAGGCAATGCTGCCGAAACTTGGTTGGCTGTGGAGGCTATGAGCGCTTGAATGATGCTGTAGCTGATGGGGGTGCATGGTGGGAGGCAGTCCTTGGAATTGCATTTGTTTCATCATGGCCTGTTGCTGTGCGAGGTGTTCCTTCTGTCTGGCCATTAGATATTGCTCCTCCTGTTTTCTGCGTTCCAAGGCGTTCTGCTGTTCGGCAGTCAGGGTAGTACCAAAGCTGGGGAAGCTGCCAGGGAAGGGCGGTTGGGCAGCACCAGTAGTCGTGTTTCCTTGCCAATGGCCAGGGTTAGGATCGGGGCCATGAGGAATGCCGATCTGGGGAACCAAGAACGGCTCACGCGAGTTACCAATGCGTCGCACTAACTGTGCCAAGGGCTCAAATTCTGGGTCCTCGAGCTTCTTAATTTGCAGGTCAGGACTGAAGAACCCTGCCTTGAACCAGTCGTGCATCTCAAGACCGGTCCAAGGACCCTGGATGTTCCCCTGCGGATCACGGTAGATCCAGCGCATCCGATCTGGCATCACCATGGTACGCTGCTGTGCAGAAGGAACAGAGCCGCCACCGTTCCCAGATTGTCCAGGAGTCTGACTGGGCTGAGGTGCGTCTGGGGCCATAGAGGTGGGAATGGAGCCAACAGCAGACACAGGGGTTTGAGAGGTCGATGTGACTGTAGGTGGATTTGGCTGGCCAGACTTGTCTGACTGTTGGGGATCTTTTTCGCGGGTTAGTAAATCATCCTGCACCCAGAGCCTCTGCGAGATCTTACCTGGTTGCCGAGAACCATCATCGAGACTGCCGAAATCCGTCCGGGCTTGGTCACCTTGCATCTGCTCCTGCATCGCCGCTGGGAAGAGAGATCCTAACTTGCTCGAGCGGCCAATGCTTCCCGAACCACTGATGCCAGGACTGAAGAGGCCGCTTCCTCCCATGGTCGATAGGCTAGGGGACTGAAGATCGGCCATCGAGCCAAAGATCGGATCACCAAAGCCAGCGCCGAAAGCAGATCTTTCTCTGGTTGGAGTACCCACGGCACCACTCGAGGGCCATCCAGACGCACCTCCTAGGGATGGAAGGCCACCCAAACCACCCAAGCTCGAAAAGCTGCGGTTTCCAGCAACACTAGAAGTCGCGCTCCGGTCGATCGAAGGCAAGTCCATACCCGACCCGACACGTCTGATAGAGCCAAACGCGGCAGTATCACGTAATCCAGTGAGGCCCGGATGGTGAGAGTTCTGGATATCAGAACCGTCAGTCTCGACATCATCCACGTCTCCTCTGTCGCCGTGCGGGCTTTGGTATGGGTTGGTGTTCGTTGGACTGGTTGGCTCATGGCCCGGGATTAAGCCAGGGGTGGGATTACGCGAATTTTCATGGCTCTGCATCAGTTCCCGAAAGCCGGGGATACTAGAGGTCATTCCAAAAGCGCCGAATCCCGACTGATCAGCAGCCTGGGATGGAAGATCCTGTGAGCCTCCAAGCGCAGCACTCCCGCTCCGAAGTTCCTCCTGGAATGGATTTGTCTCACTCCGTCCCGTGCGGGTCTTGAGAGTTTCCCCCCAAGGCGATTGAGAGCGCTGCTCCCCCTCACCGGCCAGACGTTCCAGGTTGCTCAAGGATGGCTTCTCCTTCACCGCAGCAGACATATCCTCCGAGCTATCCTTCGAAAAGAGACCCTTCAGGCGACTCTCCCCCCGAAGACTGCCAAAGCCTGGTTTCTTCTCAGTGGGATTCGTGCCCAGCGAGAAAGCCCCGAAGGCCCCCATGGGCGAAAAGCTGGCATTTTGCGACGCCGACCCCCACGGGGAAGTGGTTGTCCCCGGCGCCGCACTCAGAGGATTAGTCGCACTACGTTTGAGAGAATTAAATGGTGAGGCGGTCTCCGAGGTGGCTTCCCGAGCAGATTCTTTCTCCTTCTCCTCCCATCGGGCGGTGGAGGATGTGTCTCGAAAATCGGTCTTGCGACGTAGGAGAGACGGCGGCGGGGTCGAAGTATTCGGCTCATCACGGAAAAATCGAGAACCACCCGTGGTAGGGGACATAGGGTTTCCAACAGAATCGCCTGTTTCCCGACGCCTCGGCCCTGGTCGATTCGCGCTTGGGGATGAGGTGTTGTAGTTATTGGCATGACTCTGGGAGATCGATGATTTGCGTGCTCCCACAGGGGTGCCCGTGTTCTCCTTGGGTGCATTCGTCGGTGGTGGCTTAAGCGGGGAGTTCACTGAGAGGGAAAACAACTACGCCCGTTCAGCACAGCTCTCCCTTACACCATTTAAGGCACCAAGGCCATTAACAAACAGAAAAGATGGCAAAGACACGAACCTCTTTCTCATCATCAGTCATGTCCACTAGGCTCAAGGGTTCCATCTGTCCTCCATGATCCCAACAGACCCCTGGCCCGGAGGGATTATCTTTCGAATCCTCCCGCCTGCCCCAAGCACCGTTGATGGCGGATGCCTCTACCTGCGGATTCCAGTCGGCAGCCAAGTAATCTGCAAGATTCTTACCCAACACACCCATCTCCCGTTGAGACTTATAGAGTTCTAACAGCTGATCCTTGGAATACCGAGTATCATTGGTTGCCCCATTCCGGAGTGCGCTAGACTGGTAATTCGAGAGCATATGCGGGGGGGTGTAGGTACCAGCCGTCGGGGTCGTAGCGGATGCGGGCTGGCTGGTATCCCGGCTGTGGGAAGGGTTCGTCGCGACTGATGGACGGCGGAAAGTTTGTGTTGCCCCGTTCATGCGAGTTCGAGCCCTAGAATTCGCGTTAGGTGTTGCAGAGACAAGTTTCAATCACGATAAAAAAAAAACAAAAAAAAAAAAAAAAACCAGAAACGAGGAGGATATACGAGGATAGATTGTAGGAAGGGATGAAATAGAGAGATAGGTAGGATTCCATACCATTCTCCACTGACAGTGCCATCACCTCGTCGAGAGGCGTCAGTGTTGCCAGCAGCGGCCGAAGCAAAACTAGAAGGGAGTGGCGTAGGCATTATGAGGTGGATAGTTGGGCGATGGAGTAAGTCTTCCGAACCCAAAGAAGAAGAAGTATCCAAGTTGAGAAGAACTCGTTGTGGTTGTTTGTTCAGTGGTAGACGAAGAAAGGAGGATATGCGAGCGTTTAAGGTGAAACGACGCAGAAGAGAGGGCAGGAATTCCTGAGAGCTACTAGTCCGTAGACGATCAGCTGTGGTTTTATTTCGGAGGCGGAAAGCGTGTGGCACGCGAACCAACCTACTCTGTTTAACACTTGGAGTTTGCTTCGGTAGCAAAAGGGGAAGAATTGAGGACAGGCCAACAGCACGAAACGCTAGACAGATCCAAGTCAAGATCAGAAGATCGAGTTTCGAACGAGTTCCTGAAAAATGAAAGAGGCTTTGCGGCGAATTAGCAAGGGGTCGTGGAATTACCACGGAGCAAAGTCGTATGTAAGGTAAAATCGTTCCCGTTGCCAGCCACTTGGCGGTAGTCGTACCGCAATGTTACAACTTTTACCAAACATACCCATTAGGTTGCCGCACACAAAAAAAAAACCCACAATCAACTCGTGAGTATCTGGGGAAGTGAACATCTAGACGATCATTCCAGATATAGCTTGGAGAACACCCTATCTCTTTGTATCATTTCGAATACGATCAGCAAACCATCACCGTTCGAGCTATCTCCAGGAATTTACAATCCCTCCCCCAGGATTGGTATGGGCCCAGTAAATTCTGTTTCCATTCATTAGGTTTTTTTCTCCCTCCGGAGTGCGTGGTGACAGCACCCCAGACAAACCTACAGACTCTATTGCCACGTTGGTGTCGTCACTGGCGGTTTGGCCGCAAACGCTTTGGATTTCGCATTCACCCGGTATTTTTAGAAATTTTGCGTCAACATGAAAATGAGCATGAAATGGAAATCAATATAACCATATTTGCCCTCATGACAAATACTGAGTCCACTGCCACACGGCATTTGTATCCCTTCTTCGTCTGCAACCTGTAAGGTATATAGATAGATATGCATATATGAGTGGTGGACGGAAAGTGACGTTATTGACTATGTGTGCCCCTAGTACTCTCTCTACTCTCTATTCATGGATCCTCCTCGTACTCAGAACCAACCTCCGCAAATCATGGATCAGTTAGCCTCCGGAAGGAAATCAAATACCACAATTTTTAATTTTAATTTTATAATGATTTTTTTTTTTTCAAATTTTTCCTGACTGATCTGGCCTGTACTACTTCAACCCATCTACTCCACTTGGCTTATTCTCCTATCAAACAGTTTTAAGGCAGGATTTGCTGTTTTCATGACAACATGTGACCTGGTACAGTATCTCGGTATGCTCACCTCGATTCTGAACATACAATCATAACAAGCACAATATCTTGCCCATTAATCTCCAGAAACGCTAAATGGCACCCCTGGCAGAGGACTAATGCGAATAATATATGGATTACTTTATCGCCTCTCGATTATAAAAGAGAAGCCTCTTCCCTTGGGCGAAGACACATTCGTATCTTTCAAATTGTATTTACAATTTGCTTCAGATCTGGAACAATGCTGACTGAATATTGTCTCGGTGCATATATTGATCACTACATGGTAGAAACTGTATGCAGCTGAGCAAGCCAGATTTGCCGATCGCGACCCATCCACATGTAGGCAAGGGATCAATCGTACACCAGTGAGGGTCAATTAAACTATCTTAGACTATGTATATATAT
Source organism: Aspergillus alliaceus (assembly GCF_009176365.1). Lineage (NCBI taxonomy): Eukaryota > Fungi > Ascomycota > Eurotiomycetes > Eurotiales > Aspergillaceae > Aspergillus > Aspergillus alliaceus. The sequence continues at coordinate 659,630 of NW_022474695.1, forward strand.
ATATTCATTTCCATTTGAAGCAAATAATACTTATAAAGCTTCTTCATATTAGACAGTCCATTAGTCATTCATTTACTGAGACTACAACCTCGGTTCAATTCACCTGGATGAACGGAAGAACAAGCACAACATCACAACAGACCGTCCATTCTAGAGATTTAATATCGAAGAATAATTCAATTGGTGCTAGAACTTATCATATCCAATTGGCTTTATTCATCCTCCATCCAGATCAGTTCTAGGAGATATTGTAATCTGACAGCTGGCGGTCTTCGGTTATCGATAAACTACTCCCCAAAGCTTATATAACTATATTCCCCGCACCACTAATACAGTGTTTATCAGACACAGTCAAACAATCAATCCAACAACATCTCCCACTCCATTCACAGATCCAGTGTGTAGAAGACAATAAACAGTTCACAATGTCGAAAGCGATTTTCCTCTCCCAAATCGAAGGCAAGCCAGGGCAGGTTTACTATCCACTCTCCATCCAGAACCTGCCTAAGCCGACACCGGAGGGTCGCGAACTACTGGTAAAAATGACCGCGGCGTCATTGAATCATCGCGATGTCTTTTTGCGCCAGCATCTTTATCCCGGAGTGACATTCGATGCGCCCATGGGGGCAGATGGCGTTGGTGTGGTTGTAGGTACTGGCCCTGCGGTGTCCAACCCGGAGCGATGGCAGGGGAAGCGGGTCATCTTGAATCCAGGAACGGGGTGGAATGATTCACCTGATGGACCGGAAGATCCGAAGGGATATCGGATCATGGGTGGTACCAAGCTCTACAACAAGGGGACGATGCAGGAGTACCTCACCATCGATGAGTTCGAGGTGGAAGAGGTCCCCGAGCACTTGTCCGATGCCGAGGCGGCTGCACTGCCCTTGACAGGGTTGACGGCATGGAGAGCCTTGGTGGTCAAGGCTGGCGAGAGGAATTCGGGCAAGGGTGCGGCAGTTTTGCTTACGGGAATTGGAGGGGGCGTTGCGCTGATAACGCTCCGCTTTGCCGTGGCTAGGGGCGCAGATGTCTACGTAACGAGCTCGAGCCAGGAAAAGATCCAAAAGGCGATTGAGCTAGGTGCCAAGGGTGGTGTTAGCTACAAGGAAGAAGCCTGGGAGAAGAAGTTACTCGCAATGCTTCCCTCGGGAAAGAGGGCCTTCGATGCTATTATTGATGGTGCCGGTGGTGATTCGGTTGAGAAAGGAGTCAAATTACTGAAGGTAAGCTTCTTATCATCAAAGCTCTAATTCCCTTTGCCTGTCACTAACACTGCCTAGGCTGGTGGTGTGCTCTCCGTTTATGGTATGACTGTATCTCCCAAGATGCCCTTTGTGATGCAAGCCGTCCTGAAGAACATTGACGTTCGCGGCTCGACAATGGGTTCTCGCAAGGAATTCAAAGAGATGGTCGAGTTTGTCAGAGCAAACCAGATCCACCCAGTAATCTCACGTGTTCTGCAGACCGATCTGGACGATATTGCGGGCCTCGACGGACTGTTCCAGGATATGAAGGAAGGCAAGCAGTTCGGGAAGTTGGTTATTGAATTCGGAAAGTCTTCAGGGAGCAAGCTGTAGGTATTTAAAGTAATGATAGATACATTAGCGAATCTCGTCCATATAATATGAGATATGTACACAGGCTCGGTCGGGATGGAATGTGCTCACTGTTCGATGCTAAACTTGGTGCATGGTAACTATCGCCCATACTTGCACAACGAGCAATGAAGCACACAGAGCTCATAGTACTCGGTACCTCCTTGGATAGGCAGTGCCGCTGGGTTGCGCTTTCCTTGCTTCGGGCCCATCCCATCTTTAAGTATGAAGGCCTCTCTGGAGGTTCCCAGTTTAGAGCACCCTTTTCGGAGAGCTACATAGTATAGCGCTATCATTATATAGCCTGCAACACATTTAACTTCACATCTTAAGGAAGTGCCTCCTCATCCATTCATTTTTCGCTCGTATATTCACGCTTGTGTTCATTGTTCACGAATCTTCAGCGTCTTGAATTTCGGAAATGAGTGTAGACATTGTGCAGCTATATGGCCCCGGTCTATCCTTTTATCTTACTCAGGGAAAGCCGCCAGCACCGATAGACGCGCCCATGAGATCACCCGATACATCGCTTAGGGTATGTTTTGGTCTCCACTGCAATAGAATACAAGACCGTCAGCCGGCATCTCGCATGAAAGCAACACAGCCATACTAACCTTTCATATCTGCTAGAAATACTCGGCTACAATGAAGGCTTTGCATATCAGCAATGATCGCTTAGAAAGTAGAGTGAAAAATCTAAGCTCCAGCACCGCTCAACTTGAGCTCGAACTGATGAAGCTCCAACACCACATCAAAGGCTTCCACGGGGAGCTTCTAGTGACATGGCAGGCGGATACCCTTACACGTCTTGTCGAGGTTGTATACGAACGATGTGGCTGGAAGCTACCTGGAGGTATCACCGCCACTTCTCATGAGGGCATGGACCAGGCGAGGGTGTCCCTGATGTATAGGACTGCGGCGCGGAAGATCAAAAAGGAGACATTGCAGAGGAGGTTTGGTCTTTCGATGCCGTATTATGTCGCTCTACAGAGGTATGATGAGGTGAGCTATCCATTCCTCAAGATTGTTGTCGGTCGCCCTTCTTACCTCATTGTAGATTGTATACTTTCGAAGCACGAATCCGTTTCGTTCCGAGTGCACATTCGCTCGATGGCTGATGTCGCAGAAGGAGAAGAACAGTCGACTGAGATTGGTCGATTTCTGGGGAAGATTGTTTCCATTATGTTACGGTCGGACCGTCAAAGAAACATCTGAGATGTTCTAAAGATGCGAAGCAGTACTGCAGTTTGTTCATCCATTCGTTTTGCATGTCTCGATTACTATTTTCAGCGTCGGAGTTTGTACCCAATGAGGTCTCGGCTCCAAGGTCTCAGAGTCACTTGGTGAGACATTTTAGATAACATGTTTCTTGTTAATTGAAGGAAGAGATTACCATGTGCCTGTCACCAGTCGCCAGAGAGGTCAAAACGCAGATGGTATGTAATTTCTCATTAGGGTAAATGCAAGATTCGAAGGCCAGTATGACAGTCGCTTCTTTAGGCCAATAGGGCTCTTCGGAAAGGCAACCAGCATGCTATGGATAAACGCCGTACTGAAGTTAGGTATACCATTCCATCTACTATTCACCGAAACTACTACCTGACTTTGAAATACGGAGAGATACTGTGGAGAGAACTTGATATTAGATTAATCAGACTGCTTAAATCAACCATAAAAGCTCTCAAGACGGCGACCCTATCACCTTCGAATCACAGTTCACTGGCCTCATAACAGTATACGGTCTAGAACGTTCAGTTTGCCTAATTGACTTGCGTATTCACATAGACTGGCCGAGAGAGTTCCCCTTATTTGTTGCAAGTTTACAGGGAAGCTATTTTCTGTACCCTGACCTCAATTTTGGTCGGTTCTTAGCCTTCGAATAGCTTCGCTTCTGGGTTTCTAGCGCCACGGCTGACTGGCCTTCCGCTCAACCTATGACAGACCAGATCACATAGTATGACAAGTGACGAGTAGTAGAGAGATAGTACGACTACTCTATTTCACAGAGCTCTGATCGACACCCGGGCACCGTTCCAACACCAGAAAACCCCTTTCGATTACTGAGAAGCGCCAGTTCAGGGATGCTGCCGTGGGGTCATGTCCCGTAGGGTTGGAGAGATAGTACTGGCGCAACCGACCAAGTGAATGCGAGCCACCCCATCCCAGCATACACAGACTAGTGAGTTCAAAAACATAGGACGGTTTATGAAAGGACGACGTCGTGCTCTCATTTACACCCGAGGTATCCAATCTGCAGTGTGCGAGCATCCCACCAGAGCATACGGCTCAATCAGGGCTATGGGCGCCAAAAATATCAGAAACCCAGCCACTCAGAAGTGCGTTCGCGTCGGCAGGCCTGGGATCGTCTCCTAACCGGGCGGTGCTGGCTGAACACTTTTGAGCTGAAATATGGGTCTGTCCGAGGAAAAGCATTTGGTAATATGGCTTAATTGCCTTTCTCTACCAGGTTCGTTGAGTAAGGAACATGAATGGGTTTATTGGAGATGCGCACCGGTAGACGAGTGGCTCTCCTTGCGATCTTTTGACCATTGCTCTGCTGATCAGTGGGCTGACTATGGTTGGTACCGTTGAAAAGCCAGTTTTTTTTTTTGGTGACTCGTTCCACTATCATTGTAACGGTTTCCTCGCGACTAGCGGGTGTAGGATGGGAATGATGTTTCTCTTGTTTTGTGTGGTCATTAGGTTCCGCAGGCAATTCCGACAGTCGTTGCGGACGGTCCCCATGGGTTGACATCTCTCATCCACGGAACAACACCGAGTAGTATTGCTATAAATATATCAACAGGGCAATATGGGAACTTTCAAACTCCTCCAGTTTCTTTTCTTGAACGGTCGATACCAGGGAATTATCTAGATGGTTTAAACGAAAATATTAGCCGAACCATAACTTTCCTAGCGGGTAAGGTACATTGGAGTGTTTTGGGTTTCGGTACCTTTTTCCCACTGTACTAAGAATAGATTTTCGAGGTACCAAGGTAGTAGTGAGAAAGTAAGTAGTCAATATCAATTCGAGTCCGTCCTTATGGAATGTCGTCATAGAATTTTTTTTTTATGTGTCCAAGCACTCAGTCGACGCGTGAGATGCGACCCTTTCAATTCCAGGAATATATATTTAACAGTATGAAGTAGAATGCAGATATCTTTTAGTGTCATGCGTCCAACCTAAAAGGTCAGTGACTCCAGGCTTAGTAAGGACGCTGATGATCATGAACCACATTTAGTCCTTAGGCACCCGATTATTAGAGCTTGGTCTAGAGGTAGAGTAGGTTCCTAACGAGGTAAGAGGAGGGAAATACCTTCTTGTTACGAACGGTATTCATTTCCAGATTCCCGGCGACAGTCTTGGCTCTTCTACACCGGGACACATCACAATGGACCAAATTAACATATGCCTATATCATGCCATGTGGCAGTGGTAAATGATGCGACACTCCACTCACCCCATTACTATAAAGCTGGGACCTGTAACACTTGAGCGTGATCCTTCCAAGTACATAATTAAATAATATACCTAACGTGTAAATATGTATGTATGAAGGCCCCGAAAAGATTTTAGATTAGCCATATAGAAGCATTCCATATTCATCTATTATAACTTAGCGAATCGTGAAAATTACCTTGAACTGCAATGATTCGATAACGGAATCGACCATTAAGATCTGCCAATAATGGCCCAAAGAGCTCAATCGATCAGTTCACCGGCCGTTTTTCACTTACCCGACAGACTAGTAAGAAGTACCAGAGATGAGGAATTGATCATTAACCTAAGTCCCGAACTAAAATAGTTAACCTCAGCTACAAACTTAATTTTTGTTCAATAGTCCATGGGAAAAAAGAGTCTGACCCACCGGTTAAAACGAGCGAGCGCAACGTTCCATCCCGCATTAACCCTCCGAAAATAACTGAAGAGTCTCTCTTAACCGTCGGAGGTTCCATAATAGATCCCGGAAGAGGCATACACTCCTTTTAGAATGTTGTTACCGGTGGTGATCATTTATTGTTGTCGGTATGTATAGAAAAACGTTGAACTACTGTCACTAACAATGTGTATCCAGTGCTAATTAGTATAGTATAGTAGTACCTACGTATATATGTACCCTGCGCGGTACCTGAACTATACTTTTCGCTCGTCGTCGCTAACCGTAGTCTAACCCACCCTAAATCCCCGCCTAGAAAAGAATCTAGATAATATATTCAATAGCTAATAATTAAAAAATTTTCGTCACTTGCACGGAAGGAACACTGGTGAGACATCTGAGGTTTTTCCTAAAGAGATTGAGCGATGATACTTGGACGCGGGTATCGCTTAATTTTCAGGGGTCGAGGTTGGACATCAAAGAGGAATCTACAACATAAGGCAGACTCTCAAGGGGAAAGGGGAAACCTAGTTACCTCTTCTGGTATTTTCTAGGGCGTCAGACTATAGGGCACAAATTGGCACAGGGAGGAAGTTTCAAGGAGTGGTTGAGGCTGGCTGAACTTGCGTCAAGACGCTGAATGGGGAAATCCGATGGTGGTTCGAACCATGGGAATGGATCGCAAAAGAAAAGCACCTATTCCTGCGTTTGTTATAGTAATGTGATCGACAACCTTTTCCCCAGCCCCCAAAACGTGCCGATCAGAACGGCCGGAAGCTGTGGACCATTTTCGCACCATTCAAACTTATATGTTCTTGTGTTTTCTTGGGCCGATGTTAAAATCCAATTGATTCTCCTGGCAGGATCTTGTTTGACAAGCACTTGGCGAACTTAGCCTCTTCCTGCGCCGCAGGAAAGTAACAGCTATGACCCCGTGCGGCATGCAGATGTACCGTATATGTACATAGTTCCGTGGTTCTCGGTAGTGTTCCGTAGGCCTGAAAAAGAAATATCCGAATCTCCGGAGGATAACTTCGGATTACAATTATCATTGTTTTGTCACTAGACTGTTCTCGCCCTAGCGTCGGAGTGTCTAAGTTTCCGATAGGATTTTCCCGAGAATAAAAAAAAAAAAAAAACACCGAAAATAAAGGGGGGACGGCGAGGATCTGGAACTGTGCGGATATATGTAAGGGAGCTTCTCGTTTTATTAACAAGGAGATGTATGATGCAAGGACATCTACATTCTTATAAGGATCGTTCACTTTCTTTCACTGCTGTTCCTCTTGTATCCCACATAAAAATGGATGTCTGTGCTGTATCCCCCCTATCGTAGTATGTCTGGTTGCCTCCTTGATCATCGAGATGCACTTATGCCGATCGGTTAATGTCATGGGACGCTGCATGATCAGGCCAAAAGGATCATCGAGCTCTGTGTAACGATGGTATATTATGTCTATCGTATGTCTATCTTTTGCACCCTACTTCACTACCTTATATGAAGGAATACACTCAAACCCACTCTCCCACCTATCGAGCATTAAAGGGGACCACGAATTTGTACAACTTCAGCCATTATATTTCTCAAGTCGCCCAACATTTGATTTGATTGCACTCGGAAAATCCTCCCCTTGACAAGCACTTTAAATAGCTTCTCAAACTAGAGCAAAAAGATGTACTATGTAATATGTTACACATAGCAATGCCGAATGATTCGGCGTGTGTTTGGCCAGCGAACCCCCCATGACTAGGACAAAGGGAGCTAAGCATGTACAAAATAGTCGTGGACGTTCCTGATCCATTGAATTGGCGTATTCCACCTAACTCCCAGCTCTAACACGGTAGACTTTACCACTAGGTACCTACCATGTGGTCAACCACACCGACCCATATATAATTATGGGGAACTCGGGAGCCCAAATCCCGTTTCGAATCAGGTGTAGTGGCCACCTTACACGCTGGGCTCTTACAAATAACTTTCTCTTATTCAGTTTCTTAAATATTGACATCATGCTTATGAAAGGTTTACTTAAAAGTTGGAACCACCGAAAAATTAAACATACATCTTGGATATGTACAGGTTATCCGGCGTTTGGAGGGGGGAAGTAACTCCATCCAGTAAAGTTCAGGTCCCGTTCACCAGTGAGCATCTCCGGCCTCCATGTACTATCCCCGATACGAGTATCCGATACGGACCGAAGAGCCCACAATCCCCGTTGACCAGGGACTAGCTGATTAGCGCTGGTACCGGGGGTTAGAAGTTAATGGAGAAAGGAAAAAAATAAATAACTTGTTTGAATTTTGTGGCGATGACCTTCGAACTAGTTTTGATTTTTACCGAGCATTCACCGAGTTAGGGTTGTTGCGCCTTTTTCTTAACGTCCGGAGGAGACTACAGACTACGTACCGATATATGTTTTTTAAATCTTAAATCTTAATTTTTTGCTTTACTTTTTATTTTTATTTATTTATTTATTTTTTTACTTGGTACCTTTCGTTCGATCTCTTTTTTCTTTCCGCTTTCGTATAGTAATGTCTTTCGCATTGGATGCTAGCTATGGAGCAGGGGGGTTATAGTGCGTGGTCTATAATCTGATGTTGACAAGCTAACCTAGATCCTAATACACTTGTTGAGCATAGATGATGGGCTTAAGTCAAAGTAATCATTTGCGGCGCTTATCATGAGGTAGTGTCTATCAACCTAAACCGATCATTACATATGTACCCTATCATCGGGGCGCATCCGATTTGGAGCCAAGCACTTGAAGAGATTGCTGATCAGGGTTGGAAGGAGAGGGTCCCCACAACACAACTGATAATCTAACCCTAACCATGCTTGTTCAGCCGAGGAGTATCACTATGAAGGAACGAAACGGCTTTTCCTAAACGTGCTTGCTATTATCGCATGGCCCCTATTTCCCACAGGACATGGAAAATCAAGCACAGGTACGGATGAAAGTTAAAACTATATACCAGAATCCTGTACATAATATTAGGGCTCGGCGTTCTCCGGATCCGAAAATGTGGTACCTGGAAGGACTATCTATATTCTATATTATACTACTGGATCAGATTGTCCTATCGATTTACCTAACTTTAGCCAAGTAATTCAGTTAGTTAGGGAGCTTTTTTGCTTTGTCATCGGAACTTGTATAACTAAGGGTTTTTGGACGACTAATCGAAAGTTCCTTGGATTTGGTTTAGTTTAGATTGTGCTTGGAGGATGATCACTATCCGAGAGGACGGGGTGGTGATCTGCGCATTTTCCTTCTTAATTCCTTTGGTAATTTGAGTTTTGACTGTCACTGTCAATGTGACCTCATCGGAAACTGGTGGGACATCTTTTGGTTTATCTTTTCCTTTGCCCTGATGGTATTTTTTTTTTGGGCCCGTGCTAGTACTAGTAGATGGTAGTTATACGGAATAGAGGTTGAATCGTTGTTCGCGACATGACCTCATGATCTTACTTTGCCCTACCGAGTCCCTGGGTCGGGTAACCGCATACTAAGGTGACGATGAAATAAACATTCACTGTTACTTTAAAAAGGGACTGGAAGCGGGGGAATCGTATGAATAGAAACAAAAATAAGAACCATGAAGAAAGGCTTAAGCAAGCGGCTGAGGTGGATTTTCCTTGTCACTCGATGGGCGGTAAGACGAGGGAATCAAATCCTCAACAACTCAGCTATGGCCAACGCTGACTCGTCGTTGAGTTAGGGTGACAGTGCAGAGTAACCTCCGCCGCTACTACCCATGTCTACTACCTTCCTTCACAGTTCTCCGGAGAAGGGAGAAAGTCTTGTGCATCCCCATCGTGCCACCTCCGGACTACAGGCAACAAATCACAATCTGGCTGGGGAAACGGAGGATTCGAAAACCAGCAGGTGTCAGTGGGGTGGTCCCACATATGGTGCACCTTCTGTAGCCAATGAGAACATCAGTACCCTTGCATGGCTCGAAGACCAATGCGAGGCTTGCTATGTTTAGCATCTTAGATCTGCCGCTAGCCTCGATCAGGTCTTATGATTGAAACTCGAAAGTTGAAAGGATGGATGTTGCTTGTTGGAGCCGACTAAAATTGTACAGAGCTAGGTTCATGATGATAATGTCCTTTTTTTCCTTCTTGTTGGTCCCGTCAATCGTCCCGTCAATCACAACCTACTAATCGATCTAACCTCATTTTGGAATGAGAGCAGGAATTCAGGTCCATGGGAGTCCCGTGATTATGTACTCCGTACTAAAGTATGTATTAGCCTTTCCATCGTATCGCTCAGGCAGCGATCTATTTTCAGGCATCCAACCTTTCTATTTTCTCTCTCCCGTAATAATGGATCTGCTTCTCAACAGAGCCGCCGCCACAGCGTGGGCTGACTGTAGTGTAAGACGACACCGCAGGACATGCGAATCCTCAACCTGGCTAGTCGTGACCTTGATACTCGTGTTCGAACTGGCAGGGTCCAACTCGATAGTGGAATAAACTTTCTTCCCAGGTGACTGTGGAGATATTCTTAGAGATGCTGCGATGATTGGTCTACGGCCAAGGTATCAAGAAGTATCCTAGGTACATAGTTAAGCAAAGACAAGTCAATCTTGGATAGCTTTCTTCTTGAGCGGGTGTATCTAGGTATTACCAGACCCAAATTCCTTGGGCTGTAGGTGGGGTAGTAAAAAAAGAGGAAAAAGAAAATGGAAACAAAGAAACGGAAAACGGTAGTAAGTTGCTTTGATGGTACTCTGTATGTACTTGATAGGCAGCTACCGCGGTGTTTGAAAAATACCCTCCGGCTGTTTGGCGTTGAGTGGCTCTATGAATCGATGGGTACGATTTGATTCGTCAGAACAGAATAATCCCTCTGCGGAAGTACTAAGGCTTCTCTTCCTCCATCGGGAGTCGGCCATCGACGGTATGTCCTCGACAGATAGTCTGAATAGTATGGAGTTATCTCCGAGAGCCGGGACGGAGCATACCAAACAAGGTAAAGACTGAGGACAAGGGCGAAATGTCGGATTAACTCCCTTTGGAATCTTCTGCCCCAGGCTCCAAAATTAAGAAACTCCCAATAGGAGAAGGTTTCGAGGTTTCCAAGTTGGCACCTGGGGGACCGAAGATAGGGTTGCCCGATGTGGAAAGGGGCATAGTAGGTGGGGTGGGGAGCCATCCTCTAGAAAGCTAATAATATGCCATGGTTATTGACGGTTAGGGTTGATTGATTCTTTCCCTACTGTCTTTAATTTTTATGTGTTTTATGAATATTCTTATTCAATTAATTTTCCTTCTCCTCCACCCTATTGTGGCTGCCGTTGTATATAGTCCTCATAGGGCGTAGGGTATACGAGTCTAACGCACCTAACTTTCTATTCTTCTACTAGTATCTATGCTTCATCTATACTAAACCAAGTACGCAGCAGTCATCACATCTCCGTGCCTCCTTAGGTTCGATCATAACATAAACTGATTGGAAGAGAATTACTTAGTGGGCCTTTGTGAATAATGTATACCTAGACATCTCCTAACCTGATCGGTACATAGTGCAGAAAGAAGAAAAGAAACCGAATGGAAGGGTAGAGGATGAGAAGACAGAAAAAGAGGCGGTGCAAACCTGATGCCGGCACGATATCCATCGTAGCTCCCGTCGAGTACCGGCTTCGTCATTAAATTGAGGACATTTCAGATTTTATGATTAGTAGTTAACTAGATGAAAAAAGGCCAAAAAGATCATAGAAGAAAATAAGACAGAAGTAAAAAAAGTAAAAAGAATTTATAAAAAAAAATGAAAAGGAAGGAAACAATATCCTACACTCTGGATACGACTTCGACTCATCATCTTATCTTCTGACAACGTACATAATGGGGGAAATAAACGAAAGCCACCAGTCATGGGAAGACCAGAAGTATCATCACAGTCCCGTAGATTTTCTAAGTTAATCGAAATCCTTCTGTATTGGAAAGCAAATCCAATAACTAAACGGATCCGAAAGTTCTCCCCATGACCCTTTCATCCACTTCCCCTTCTGCAGCCCTGACTGATCCCATGCTTTCTCTCCCTCTGGGTGGATCCACAGGCTCAAGGCGGCGGCGTGGACCGACCAAATGGTGTCTGCTGCTATTCTTTGCTAGCACCCTTGCTAGTTGGCTTCTGATTTGGGTATTGAAGGTTTCCCTTCGAATCATATTTCCATTTGTTATTATTTTAGACCTAAGCTAACCTGCCTTCAGCAAGAACACCCCCTCCACCTCTCTCTATTTTTTCCCTCCCTTCACCTCCCTTTTTTTTTTTTTTTTTTTTTTTTTTTTTTTTTTTCTTTTTTTTTTTTTTTTTTTTTTTTTTATTTTTTTTTATTTCAACGGTATCGTTTTTCTACCTTCTCTTCCGAGGCCCAACTCTCTACCTTCTGTCCTGATGGATACACGGTACCCATAAGTCCTACTAGACTTAATCGTCCCGAACCACAAATTTGAGGAATGGCGGTTGAAAGCGATCCTTAGAAAGGGTTTAAAAAAGAATATGTAGAGTTTATTCTATTTTATTTTTTGATTCTTTTCCCTCTTAATAAAGAGGGGAAAAAAGAAAAATAAAGTACAAAATAAAATAAGCCATGAGGTCACACTTTCCTTCCACTCGTACTCTGTGGAGCTCCTAAAGAAAGCGGACAGCGCGGAAAGTTCGTCGAAGGATGTTATGGATACGGACCATTCTCCCTCTTCCTCTCCATGGACGGACTGGTAACGGTTCAGCTGTGTGTGGAGGAGGACTAGGGACCTTTTTCGACAGGAGCAAAATCCAACAATAGTAATACCCATCAATCAGACAAGAATAACTAAACCAGTGATCGGCTCCGGGTCCTGCTCCATAAATACATCCTCCGTTACTATACGGAAATACATATGGATTTCTGGTTTAGCATTGGTAATAATAATAATTATCAGAAGAAGAATAATAAACAATTAAGAGATGGATATTAAAATTCAAAAAATAAATATAAGATAAAATCAACTCAAATAATAGTACCGGTAATTATAACAACCCATCTTTCATAACCTAAGATATTAAAGGATCTAAAAAAAAGAAAAATATGGAAGCAAGAGCTTTTGGGGTACTGAAAATAAAACAGAATAAAAATCTTCTTTTTTCTCTATATAAATCGTACTATGTGGTAAAAATCGCAGGATTTATTAATAAGGTCATAAATCACCATCGAATAAAATCCCAGCGTGCATTCAAAATCCCTGGGTGTCAATTCTTCTACTACTTGCCTTTACTTTCCAATACTTTACCAACCTCATCTTCAAGCCCCAGTATTACTTGACTTTTACTGTTTTCCTTTGACCAGCCTATAACCTTCTGTCGCCCTCTTACTTTGCATCCCCGCCACACTAAGGAGCATCCTTCCTGTGCCCTTTAACCACCCCATCCCTCGGCCTTAGTGCTAAAAGGGAAAAAAGAAAAAGGAAAAAATTAATATCTCTCTCGTCATCTTGTACTGGTCCCTTGTCTTTTCTTTTTTTAAACCCTTTAAACTTCTCACACTCCTCCCCCGTTTTTTATTACTTACTTTACCCTTCCCCTCCCCCTCTTGGGTTTCCTGTTATGGCACCTTGAAAGTATTCGACGATTTCACTTACTTTCGTTTTATACACTCGCTCATCACATTACACTCGCTTTGTGTCTGTTTTTGAAACAATATAACGTTCGCTACGTTGATTGATGAGGAAGAAGGAATAATAAAAAACACAAGTAGGTATTATAATACAACATCGCGGAAGAACACAAGGGAAAGGAACAGTGAAGAAGAAGAAAGAAGCAAAGACATCAAGATCAAATCACAAAGGAAAGAACGCAAGTGGGTGTGTTTGACACTTGAAATTATATACTCTTTGATCATCGCGGGATATTGCACTCGTTCATCGTCCGACGACTTTCGTTTCGCCCCCAGTTGCTGCCTGCAAACCCGACAACTTATTGTTCTTGGCGTCTCATTTCGACAAGACAGAAAGGAATTTTGTCTGGGAGTATTGACTTTGATTGATTAACGGAAAGCCTTTATTTTTTATACGGTGCGCACTATTCAACTGCCGTTTGTCGGGTCTCAGAAGACACCCAAGCTGTAGAGAGAGGACCCGCAAAGTCGTTTGTACTGCGGGAAGGACATCAAGATCGTCAAGTTGTGTCCCCAGTCAACGAGTCCCCTCCGTCGTTTTACTCTCTTATCCAGGCCCTTTGTTCGGTCTCGATTCGTCCTGAGGGTGGGCCTCCAGCCGGTCAACTACCAATATCCGTGCCATTTCGATCTGGGCCTACTGCATCGTGAATCATTGTCTCGGTTGAGGATACCACTTGATTACGAAACATCAGCAAAGTTCCCAACAGAGCGCCTCGAAAATCTTAAGGGCTTTGAATTTGCTGGAGGGCTTAATCACTTAAGGTTAGTTTAATTATCCCCTTTGCCACTGATACTATGGTGCCTTGCATCCGTCCCCTTCCCTTTGGGCTCCTTGCTTCTCCCAGGTCGTGCCCTTGGAGCACAAGGGCCCTCAGAAAGTTAGGGCCCATGATGGGGTTTCCCAGGTGCTTGTCATTTCCCGAGTGGCCTTGGTCACCTAGTCTCGCATGTTTGTTATTGACATTTTTATGGCGTAGGCTATTTCGTCAGACATTTCGTGACGGTGGACTTTGCATAATAGCTTCCCGCTAGCCTCAGTAGCGGATCTGATTTCTTTATTACTCTTGGTTAGTCCTGCTAGCTTATGCAGCAAGCCGATTCCTTTTGACATCTAGGAGGTTCGTACTCATTAGCTGGATAGTTCGTGGCTCCAGTTGTCTTTCAATTCGCTTGGTCTAGTCGACCCTGGAATTTCGAAGTTTCGCTTGCTAGAGGGAGAAAGAGATTAAAACCTTTCCTGTCTCTGTTCTTGCCGACTTCCTACGACTCACTCGCTTGAGACCGGCCTGCGGAAATCGGTCGTTGTCCCGCCAGCCTGGCCCGTACTTCGAATTATCCACGTCCAGATCAAATGCAAACCGGCTCCCTATAGGTGGCTTCTGAAGCAGTCTTTGCTAGCGTGGCTTATCTCTAGCTCTCGTACTGCAGCCATCCTGCCCCGGTTTCACTCTCCGTCACTGGATGCTAGTCGTTGATTTGAAGTCCGTTGTTGCGCATCCCCTGTCGAGCCTGACAGCCGCTTCGTGTCGTCACTCGTTTTGTTTCGGAGAGCAATTTAGCACTCTCCACCCTTCTATCGTTTCCCCCGTTAAATTCGCTGTCATTCGCTTCTCTAAGCGGTTGTGTTTCGTTGCAGTACCTGCAACACCTTCAAGCTGGCTTACTCGAAGGCACACGGTGTTTTGGTACGTCGAGATACCTGGTCCTTTCTCTCTTTTTGCTGCCCAATCGACTCCCCTTACACCCTCTTGGGAGGGTTTTTTTGCCCTGTTTAAGAATCTTGGTTCAAATCCTGTCTCGCCAGAGACTTCCAGCTTTCCCTGCTCTCTCGAAAATATTGTTCTTCTATTAACGTCATCGCCTCATAGTTCGACCCTGAATTTCAAACCCCGTTGATTCTAGACGAATCCTTAGATTTTTCAGACACTGAAGAGTCGCGGTTTATCGGTGCACTTTCAGACGGCCTGTTGGCCAAGTCTGTACCTATCCTGTCTATGTCTACTCTTCAGAAGCCTCCGCAGGCGGCCTTGCTTGGTAAGTTTCATCGGGAATGGCGACGAGGAGAAACCTGGTGACGCCACATATCTTGTTTGTGTCAAAATACTGAGTATATGTAGATTACGAATCTGCTCGGTCCGTACAAGATGGTGCCTCCTATTCCAGTTTCGGTCAGGCCCCATACGTAACAACCACACCAATGGTGCCCTCACCCATGGCCGACCATGCAAGTCAGATATCTGACTGTGTCCCATACATGAGCAATCAAGAATATGCTAGCTCTTACGAGGACAGCCGGTCACCCATGTTGGGCAGTGAATCACGTCAATTACCGGAGGTTATTTCTTACTCTCCCCAAAGAGGATCCGAAGGGACCAGAGTCTTCGTGCAAATTCAGTCCCCGTACGATCTTCACACTTCGTCGTATGCAACTCTTTACCTAGTGTTTGGCTCGAAGAAGTGCGAATGCGTCCCGCATTTTCTGGGATTCCAGGGCTCTCTGTTTCAGTATGCCCTCTCCGTGGATACCCCTCCATTTATTTCAACAGGCTCGCCGTCCTTCGCCGTGCCCCTGCAAGTCGCTATGAATGGTCAAAACGAGTGTCATTCTACTACCCTTCAAGTTGGTGTATATACCTACGAAAACGCGTCTCACCCGTCCCCGTCAGACGAGTCCCGCAAGAGGAGAATTGCAACATTCCCCGAGGAACCGAGGACTACGAAGAGGACGACTGGGCTGCCGATCCAGGCCAAAGAGCAGCCACCAGCGTATTCTTATTCCCCGTATCTGCAATCTTTGCCTGCGATGAATGGCTTTGTCACTCCGTATCACCCGACATCTTCGCCCAGGGTTGCCCCAGCGCAATATTCGACCGTGTCGGCAACATCACAGTCAAACATCCGTGCACCCTCGCCCCTCGCTCCTTCATGGAGTCCATCATACGTAACTGTCCACGGAGACTCTAGAGCTCCCGGATTTGCCTATGCTCACAGCCTCCGCCAGCAAAAGCCAAACTCTCCCGCGCGGCTCACGAATCCAACGCTTATCCGCACCTCCACATTACAACAGTCCAGCGGTCTTAGCCACCACCACCACACTCAGTCCTTCAATCCCTATGCCATGTATCCATCCAAGGCTGTTTTGAAGCTCAATGGAAGCCTGGATACCATGACGGAAAGCTGGACTAAAGAGGAACGTGACGCTAAACGTCGTCTGGTACAATTCACTCGTATGCAAAGTGGTAGCACCATCCATGCGGATTTCAACCCCGTGGCTCCTGAGGACCGTTCCCCAAACAGTATTTGCATCAGTTGCATCTACTGGGATGGTAAAGACGAATGCTTCATCACTAGTGTTGATACTATCTACCTCCTGGAGTCGCTTGTCGGAGTTAGGTTCACCGTGGAAGAAAAGAACCGTATTCGAAGGAATCTGGAAGGGTTCCGGCCACTTACTGTATCGAAAGCAAAAGCGGATAGCGAGGATTTCTTCAAGGTGATTATGGGCTTCCCAGCCCCGAAGCCACGCAATATCGAGAAGGACGTGAAGGTTTTTCCATGGCGGATTCTCGGCCATGCGCTGAAAAAGATCATTGGTAAATATGTAAGTGTTTAGCTTGTCCTACTCTCTCAACACTGTTGCTGACGTTCATGAGTTACAGTCTGCAAGCTACTCTTCGACTGCTGGGGCACTTCCTACCCCCATCAGCTCAACTTACACGAGCAACGGAGCTGCGTCAGACTCTGGCACTGAACCTCCGAACGCGGCATCGCCACAGTCTGTCTCAGACACTGGCCCTTCCACTACCTATGGTCACCATGTTGCAGCTCCAGCTTACTCCCCTTCAGCAAATCACTCTGGGCCTCCCATGACCGGTGTCCCCGAGCTCCGAGCTGTGTTACCTGCAGTCAGCCAACCATATCATCCCGTGGCTGCCCCGTACTCCTACCCGGCCGTTTGCCAACAGCAGAGCCATCTTGGTCTCAATGCACCTGTTAGTAGGACTTGGGAGATCAACCCTCTCATCAACGCTCCTGGCACAAGCGGGGCCCCTACCTATAACTACTTGACCCCGTTGTCATACTCCGTTCCAGACCCATCTCATTAATATGGGACCTTTTAATACGTTGTCGCCTTTTCAATCGCATTGCACGGTGTTCTTGGGTTTTCGCATCTGTTCTTTCTGATATACCTTCTCGTCATTCCTTTTTGAAGCCATGGTGCCGGGTCAACAACCATATCTTACGTGTTGGGACCATTTTTGATTTGGCTATAGCGTTTTTTGTTTGATGGTCACTCGCATGATCTGATGTCTCTCCTTTCCAACCTACTTCATGTCTTGATGCCCTGCTTTTTTTTTCGCCATTATAAACTTGTTGACATGACGCATTTTAGACGATCAGTTGTCCGTTCCCTCCAGCATTTGCATTTATATGGGCATTGAGATTTCGCTCCTTTTCGGAAGTTGTATAATTATTTGGCATAGCATGGCGCTGCTGTCGTTCCTTTTGGTCTCGCAGGTCTAGGTTATTTGGGATTTTTGTCGATGGGATAGCCAAGGAAAAGTGTGAAATGTGTTTTCGTTTGGATTTCTGACGCTCTGTGTTTCACCTGCGAACAGAGGCGGATTTTGTGTTCTTTTTCCTATTTTCTTTCTTGGGGGTCCTTGTTTGAGATCCAACTATATATGCATAGCTTTTGGCGTCTGTGAATACTGTTATCTCCTGCTTGATTGATTCCATTCAACCACTTCTGTGTTACTGATTGATTTGAGAATGGTATTTTTAATAGTATAGTGGATAGTATTGAGATCCAAGCCACTTTAATAATAGTTTCGAATGTGTTTTCCTTGTCAGTCTTGGTGATCTCTCTCCTTGTTCAGCATCAAGCCCTAATGCCGCAAAGTCCGATACAACAGTATTCGTATTGTCATGAAAGAAGAGAATTCCTCTTATCTTATCGCCACATCACCTGACTCGGCGGGACATCGGCGTCTAGGAAGGCAAATTATACAAGGGCGAGACTATTGTGAGTCAAAAACGCAGTGCGACTCTTCGCTGACCGGGACTACAATTCCTTCTCTCCCAATCCATCCCAACCCTTTAATTCCCTCCACCCCCTCTTGACCGACTGAATTGACACCCCGGGGATCCACTCTATTTTCTTTTTTTCCCGTCCTTAAAACCACCCGCATTCCCTATTAGACCCCTCCCCGCATTCACTACCGACATCATGGAACATATCAAGAAGACGTTTGCCAAGGCTAAAGAGGAGAAGCGCGCCGCTCTCGTGGCGTACATCACTGCAGGATACCCGACCATAGATGAGACTGTGGATATCCTTCTTGGTTTGGAGAATGGAGGCGCCGGTACGTGACAGCTTGCCCATACCCCGCCACCCATTAGAACGCGTTCACTAACGCAATGGGACGAACATTATAGACATTATTGAAATGGGTGTACCATTCACTGACCCCATTGCGGATGGTCCCACCATCCAGACCGCTAACACTAAAGCATTGGAGAACGGCGTCACAGTTACAACGGTGCTTGAGATGGTCCGGGAGGCCCGCCGCAGAGGCCTCCAAGCACCCATCCTTTTGATGGGTTATTATAACCCGATGATGCGGTATGGTGAGGAGCGTATGCTCAAGGACTGTAAGGAGGCGGGTGTCAATGGTTTCATCATGGTCGATTTGCCCCCGGAGGAGGCTGTTCGTTTCAGAGAGCATTGCACGAGCAATGGGTGAGTGGATAACCTCATGCTATAATTATCTACTTGTTCCAGGTAGTTTGAACGGCAATGTGCTGATATGCTATATAGTCTGTCTTATGTTCCCCTTATTGCGCCTGCGACTTCGGAGTCCCGTATGAAGCTCCTATGCAAGATCGCCGACTCTTTCATTTATGTCGTCTCAAGAATGGGTGTTACCGGTGCCACCGGAAAGCTCAGCGCCAACCTGCCTGAGCTTTTGTCTCGTGTTCACAACTGGTCCGGAAATGTGCCTGCCGCACTAGGATTCGGTGTTAGCACACGTGAACATTTCCTGACCGTGCAGGATATTGCCGAGGGTTGTGTTATTGGTAGCCAGATCATCACAGTCTTGGGTCAAGCGCCTGCTGGTCAGGCCGCCAAGCATGCCGAGGAGTACCTCTCCAGTGTTACCGGTCGTAAACTCGAGAGAGACGCTCAAGGTGCGGTTATACGTCAGGTCAATGTATTAGAGTTTGTGGAAAAGAACCAGGAACCCGCCATTTCACAACCCACGGCAGTTGTTACGGATGTTGATGCCCCTTCGGGCCCTGGATTGGCTGATCAGCTTGATGCTCTGAATGGTACTGGAAACCCTGCTGCGCAACCGCAGCGTTTTGGTGAGTTCGGTGGACAGTATGTTCCCGAATCCCTCATGGACTGCTTGGCCGAGTTGGAACGAGGATTTTCGGAAGCTTTGAACGATCCTAAGTTCTGGGAGGAGTACCGTTCCTACTACCCATACATGGGTAGACCTAGCAGTCTCCACCTTGCGAACCGCCTCACGGAGCATGTTGGAGGCGCAAACATCTGGTTGAAGCGCGAAGATCTCAACCACACCGGAAGTCACAAGATCAACAACGCATTAGGCCAGATTCTCCTCGCCCGGAGACTGGGTAAGAAGAGAATTATCGCTGAAACAGGCGCTGGTCAGCACGGTGTCGCTACTGCGACCGTCTGTGCTAAGTTCGGCATGGAGTGTGTGGTTTACATGGGTGCA
This sequence comes from Aspergillus alliaceus, assembly GCF_009176365.1. Lineage (NCBI taxonomy): Eukaryota > Fungi > Ascomycota > Eurotiomycetes > Eurotiales > Aspergillaceae > Aspergillus > Aspergillus alliaceus. The sequence continues at coordinate 679,517 of NW_022474695.1, forward strand.
GAAGATGTTCGTCGTCAAGCCTTGAATGTTTTCCGTATGAAGCTCCTTGGTGCCTCTGTGGTGGCTGTTGATGCTGGAAGTCGGACTTTGCGTGATGCCGTGAACGAGGCCCTTCGTGCCTGGGTTGTTGACTTGGATACCACCCACTACATTATCGGCTCTGCCATTGGACCTCACCCCTACCCTCTCATTGTACGCACTTTCCAGTCCGTCATTGGTGACGAGACTAAGCAACAAATGATGGAGCAAATCGGAAAGCTGCCCGATGCAGTTGTCGCTTGTGTTGGTGGTGGCAGCAACGCCGTCGGCATGTTCTACCCCTTCTCTAAGGACACCAGCGTCAAACTCCTCGGTGTTGAAGCTGGTGGCGACGGTGTCGAGACTGAAAGACACTCCGCCACTCTGTCCGGTGGCAGCAAGGGTGTGTTGCACGGAGTTCGTACTTACGTTCTGCAAAACGAGCACGGTCAAATTTCCGAGACTCACTCCATCTCCGCCGGTCTCGACTACCCGGGCGTCGGCCCCGAACTCAGTAACTGGAAGGATAGCGACCGTGCCCAGTTCATCGCCGCGACCGACGCTCAAGCCCTCGCCGGTTTCCGCGCTCTCTCCCAATTCGAAGGTATTATCCCCGCCCTGGAATCCTCGCACGCCATTCACGGCGCCATTGAACTGGCCAAGACCATGAAGAAGGGCGAGAACATCGTCCTCAACCTCAGCGGTAGAGGTGACAAGGATGTCCAGAGTGTTGCCGATGAGCTTCCCCGTCTCGGCCCTAAGATCGGCTGGGATCTGCGCTTTTAAACGCATAACAAGCGAAAAATTTAAAACACATATCTACTCTTAGACATTTCGGCTTCGCATGACAAGCCCTACGGTTGACTGGCTCGATAGACGTTCGTCGATGAGTGATAAAATAAGAGAAAAAGTTAAAAGTTTCATTCTGCGTTTGTTTTATGACGTCTATCGTAATTCGTTGTATTAAGGTCTGGTTTGGATATCCATCGTTGGCAGGTGTTTAGATTCTTTTCTTTCTTATTCCTATCGCTTCTTCTCGCCCTAATAGATCGGTAGTAGTAGTAGTAGTAGTAGTTGTTAATTTCTTACCTACTATTAAGCCATGGCTGCAGCGTTCCTGATTCCTGATCACCCGGAGGACGAAAGGAGAGGGTGAGGGAAAGAAAGAGTAGCTCCAGAGTATGACATATTCAAGACTATACAACTCTTACTCCTTCCTATTATCCATAGGAGCTCCGTGTAATGATGAATGTTATGTCGATTGTGACTCAATTCATGGAATATGGAAATGCTGCATATAATTCAAAAAAAAAAAAAAAAAAAAAAAAAAAAAAAAAAAAAAAAAAAAAAAAAAAAAAAAAAAAAAAAAAAAAAAAAAAGGAACCATGACGAAATAATGAAAATAAAACGAAACAAGAGGCAAAACAAGGCATCTTCGTCCATCATGGCCACCATAATTCATAATCATACATTAGAGAATTGAAGATAAGTGCGCCGTATGGCTAGAAACCGTCAAACTATCCGAGATGATGCAAACGCCAGAAATAAGTAGTTAACCTAATCCACCTTGGCCATGGCAAGCTTCTTTGGTGTAGACAAATTATTCGACAGACGGATGTTCGTCTTTTTGGTCTTGGTTTGTTTCTTTAGCTTCCTCCGAGCCACCATGACGGGGACCGAGGAATGCATGACCAGGTAGTTGGAGAATGACCCGAGGAGTACACTGCAATTCATTAGCTATTGTAGATACTTAATCCACACACAAGAAGGCTTACCCTTTGAGTGCGCTCCGGCCCCTAGCACCGACAATAACAAGCGTTGGCTCGAGCCCATCAATCTAGAAGAATAAATAGAATATCAGTCATCTCAAGTCTCAATAGTAGAGAGCAACACAGTTATATCACGTACAGCTTCGGTAATCATATGTTTAGGGCTCTTGCAATGAATCACCTCAACGGCAACTCGTACTTGCAACAACGTCTTTCTCAGGAGACGGACACATGTTTGGGAGATGGCCTCAACCGCATGGACGCGTTCAGACTCCGCCTTAGTCATCCCTCTCGAGTCGACAGAGCCGGGCTTGCTATCTGTTCCCGACCCAAGGCGACTCAAAAGCGCGCGGGACAAGTTGGTAGACGAATCGTTCTGCGAAATCTGCACCGTCTCTTCGGTCTGCGACCCGATAACAGCTGCAGCGTCCTGCATGGCTTTGGCTCCCTCACCGATCTGAACGGAGGTTGGCGCACCAGTCTCTTCGTGAATAGCACAGACAGCAAACATCGTGTCGCCGTCTCGAAGGATCGTGCCAATGGTCCATTCCAAGGCATACACGGATTCTTCACTCAGATCCGTAGTTACCAAATATTTACGCTGCCGGCGCCGACCACCTTCGGTTTGTTCCGACAGACTTGTATAGTCGCCACGGATAATGGTTCTGATCGATCTATTATGGACTGAACTATCAATTGAGGACATTTGGATGCCGAGTTTCTGAGCGCGTTTGATGTCGGACAGCTCTGCCTCATCTTCAGAACCAAAGGGGGTGTTTGCGGCCGAAGCAGTGTCGAAGCTTGTCCGGGGATGGACTTCGGGTTTCTTGGGAATCGGGCCCTGTTTCGCCGAATGGATATACTCTGATTTGTCCGATTTGTCATCAGGGCTCTCCCCCGACGTCTCTGGGGCCATGTTAGTCGTCATAAAGAAGCAGAGAGGTGAATAAGAGAAATAATAAAAAAGTACATACCCTCTTTTGAATCAGCCTTTGAAGCACTCGCCCCATCATTTCCGATCGGAGTGGCACGGTCTGAGTTTTTCTTGCGCCCACGCTCAGAACTAACCTCATCATCGCTTGTGGAGTCATCGACTTCTTCTTCACTACTTTCGATCAAGTTGTTTTCGCTGTCATATACGTCTTTCTCCAATCGTTCATCTCCAGCCGGCGGCGAACGCACATCGTCGTCAGATGGCTGGAGGCGAGCTGCCGGCCTAAGGGGCTGCGGTTTACTACTGCTTTCCGTCTCCGTCGGCTTCGGTTTTTCTGCAGCCGGAGTCGGCTTTACCGGCTGGGCCGCCGGACTCCGAGAGCTCGGGCTGAGCCAGCGATTCTTTGGGGACAATCGTGAGTCCAACGAGGTCCCGCGCGATGAACTGTTCCGTGATGAGGTCCTCCCTCTCGTAAAACTCGGCAACCCGACCCGTAAATCCAAACCGGACATCACCGCTGCCATGGCATTCCTGCCCTGCAGGGCCTTGGTCGGCGGTTTTTCCTGTGCCTGGCTCGCACGCCGTTGAGAGAGGACGCTTGGCGGCATCGTGACCGAATCGTCCCAGCGGATGCTCGGCCGGGGTCTATTATTATTATTGTTGTTGTTGTTGTCTTTGCTGACCGAAAGCGGATCGCTGGATCTGCGGGGAGCGTCCTCGGAATCAGCGGGAGGTTTCTTCTGCGGGATTGGGGGCGGAGCCACGGCCGAAGTTGTGCGCCGCGGGGTGGAAGGTTTTTTTGTTGGAGGGGTGGCAGGACTAGGTGTCGTAACAAGGGGTTCATGCCAGCTGCGTCGTGCGGAAGGGGGAGTCACACCGACGCCAATGCCGGCGATGGACCCGTGCCGCGGAGGCAGAGTCCCGGGAGATGGAGTAATATCCAGCAGGCTCCGCGCCGGGGCCGACGGGGTTGATCTGTGATTCCGTCGCGAGCTTGCACCGCTGCGGCCTCCGAATTCCTGAACCAGCTCACGGCGCTCTTCTTCGAGGGCAGTTTCCAGTGACATTGCGGCGGGCTTTCTATCGTAGTAGTGCTGCATCGTAGGTGGCGCCGCCTGCGGCGGTAGATAAGCTGTGGAGAACCGAGTCGTACCAGAGGCAAGATGCTGACCAAACAGCTGAGGAATGTGGAGATCCACCACCTAATGACGATTTTAGCTCGGGTCTGGACGGGCACTTCCGCTTTCAGCTGTTTGGTCGTTGTAAGTATAGCTTAGGACGATCAACCATAAAAAACAACTCTTTGGGGGGGGGGAAATAAAGAAGAAGAAAGTCCGTCGTCTTTTAAGTAAAAAGAAACTGAACGACTGCTCTTCCACGAGTAGGCAGCCGTGTCAATCACAGTCGATCTTCCACTAGTTTCACTGCCAAGAAGAGGAGACTCGTTTGGCTTGAATCACAATTACCCTTGGAGCTTGAGGGTTTTGTTTTGGCCTTTTGAGGGGTGAAAGGAGGAGGAATCTGGTGAGTTGGACCGACGACGATTGGTGCCCAGGAAGTCGAAGGATTATAATCGATTATTATTGGGTGTGGTTAAGCTCTCAACTTTGTTCTGCAAGGGACCCTTTTTTACTGTAAGCCGCGGCAAGAGCTCTGAAGTCCTTCACACTGAATCCACTTTCACGAAGATCGAGACTTCAAGACTGATCAATCAGCCCACCAGAAGGTAAGAGAAATACAAACAAAAGAAAAGGAAGTAAAGTGGAGGAAAAGATATTCTTTTGAAAGTGTGAAAAAAAAAAAAAGAAAAGAGAGAGAAAGAAAGAAACGAAAAGAAAAGAAAAAAGGGTCCAAAACTAAAACTCACTCACCAAGAGCTCGGGCATTTATGGCGGGGCAAACATACAGAGAGAGAGAGGGAGGGATTTGGTCTGAGAAAACGAAAAAAAAGGTTGGCTGAGCTCTGTGTCACTTTCCAATCCCTTGCGTCCATCATAAGAATGCCGTGACACAGTCAGAACATTGTAGCCTAATCAGCTCCAGTTAATCCATAAGGAATATATCCAGGCATGATGTTACGATTGGTATCAATACACAAAAAAAGAAAGAGTTGTTATTCATTAATATCGTCTCTATGACATGTCCGAAAAGTCCAGGTCGTTCGAATCTCGGCGTATGACGACGTAGTTCCCTTGAAAAAGAAATATGGCCAAGACTCAAAACTAATATTCATAGGGGTTGCCAGAACTCCTACTCCAGAGGAATCACAAACAAAAAAAAAATAAAATAAAATAAAAATTAGAAAATGGAAAATAGAAAAAAAGAAAGGTAAAGGAGCCAACAAATCTCTGGCCAAGGAATCACTTATGCCTGAGCCTTCTTTTTCTTGGATGAGCGTCGAGCTGCCGTAGCTTCAAAGGCTTCTTCGGGTGGCTCCTCGACCTTGGCCGGTCGTTTCTTCCCAGGCGCATATTTCTCCTCAAGCCGATCAAAGAATGATTCGGCACGAGAGGCCTGTCGCTGCTGGATCAGAGCCATGAGAGCGTTATCGTCCATGGCGGAGGTCTTCTTCTTCCTTCCCTTCTTTGCTTTGGTACCCTTGGCCTCCTCCTCCTCCTTCTCCTCTAGTTCTTTCGCAGCCTCCTCCGCCTCTTTGGCTTCCTTTTGGGCGCGCTTGAGTCTCTGCTGTCGCTTCCTTTCCGGCTCCTCGGAGTACTTCTTGTACTTCTCCGCCTTGCCATCGGTAATCGCCCGGTCGATAATGGCGCGGAAGCGTTCATCGTCATCGAGCACATTACACAGCATGACCGACTCATAGATCTTGTCCATGTCGCCTCGGTATTTCTCGAACGCCATGAGCAGGTCCCTCTCCTCTTCTTCTGAACCCTGGTATTCCTTCTTGAATGTATCAAGCGTCTTCACGTCGACTGCACTCGAGAACTGCTCCCGATAGAATTCCGCCCAGTTAAAGTCGTCATCCTCGTCCACCGCTTCGGCCGTGCTGCCGGTCAGGTCGAATCGGCGGCGGCGGCGCTCGTCCGACAGAATTGCATAGGCGAAGGCGATTTGCTGAAACGTCTTGTTCGCTTCCTCTTTTTCGTCTTCTGGGGCCTTGTCTTTTGCATTGTTAGAACAGGATCACTTCCATCGGCTTTTATTTCTTGCTCTCCATTTGACATGTGAAGTAAACAAATTATATAGAAAGCAATTGATTACCGGGATGATGCTTTAGTGCCAGCTTTCTGTACGCGGATTTGATCTGATCGGCGGTCGCATCACCATTGACACCCAAAGTTTCATAGAGATCGGTCTCGAGGGGCGCCTCCTCGGGGAGTTCGGGGATGTCATCTTCGTGCGGCATGATAAAAGGTAAGTAGAGGCGTGAACCCCAGAAATCCAAAAAAAAGGTTGATTGTTGATTACAACTCACTGCCTTATCAAGGTCCAATAAGGCAGAAACAAAGATAAAGGGAGAGAGGAAGGAAGAACACAAATATAGGCACAACCAGAGAAATCGTGGTGAATTCAGTCACGCGTTTTGGAGACGCGACTAATTGGGGAAACCCATTTTGCTTACCCGGTCGGGTTAGACTGGCCATTGGAGCTCTAAACTCTTCCCCGCCTTTTCGATGTCATTGATTCTTTCAATATATTTCCGTTAAAGCTTCTTACCCTGTACTTTACTTATATACAGCGCTAGCATCTGAACTCATCCCTCCTGTTTATCTTCTACCTTCTCGCTCGCTTTTCTTCTCCGTCGTTCTTATAAAGTCGAGCAATATGCAATCTCCACACCTGAAATATCTTCGAGAATGCCTCTCTCTGGCTGAGAAATCCCCACCCCGCCCGACCAATTTTCGCGTCGGTGCAATCCTCGTCTCCCGCAAGGAAGGTGATTACAATACGGAAGAGGATCGGATTCTCTCATCCGGATACACAATGGAACTAGCGGGAAATACACACGCAGAGCAATGTTGTCTGTCCAATTACGCCGCCGTGCATTCCGTACCAGATGAGCACGTGTGGGAGGTATTGCCATCTGAACCGGACCGTAAGTTAGTCATGTATGTCACAATGGAGCCGTGTGGGAAGCGACTGTCAGGGAATCTGCCTTGTGTGCAGAGGATTATCCGAACCCGCCAGGGAGATCGGAAGGGTATTCAGAAAGTATACTTTGGGGTCAAGGAGCCGGGCACTTTTGTCGGGGGCTCCGAAGGGTGTAAGATGCTGACGGCTGCCGGGATTGATTGGCAGGTGGTTGGTGGCTTGGAAAAGGATATTTTGGAGGTGGCTGTGGCTGGGCATGACAATCGCGAGGAGGAGATTAAAACCGCTTTAGACGCGGTTGAGACCAATATAGATGATATCAGCGATGACGAGCGCCGCAGACAGCAGGAAGCGCCGCGAAACTCAAAGAAGAGAATGATGGAGGCAGATTTGCTCGGCTGAACTTGCTCCATGGTACTAGTATGTGCAACTACATGACCCATCATGAATGATAGAGATCCTTAATATACATATTCACCTGACACAACATTAACACAATCGTATTGCTTAGCGAAGACTTCCAAGCTTCCAAGCTCCAGGAGCCAGCAATTACCCCTGCGCTAAAAAGGATTTAGTTACCTACAGTATACTCTTGGCATACCCTGCTGATTTACTGATTAAATGCTGCAGTTCATTATCTTATCTTACCCCACATCTTTCCCGCCGGGAAAGTGTCTCGAGTCATCTCCGCTGTAGCGACTTGTAACAAATGACGCTTCTCACTTTTAGACAAATCAAGGGGAAAATATCGGGAGAAATAAGCTTAATTATAGCGACCTACACTATGCCGGAGCAGCAACGGCCATATCGCTCCCACAAAATCCCCGCTTGTGATCGCTGTCGCCGATTCAAGCGCCGATGTACCGGCGGAACTCCAGAACGGCCATGTGTGCTGTGCAACCTGCAGGAGGTGCCTTGTACAATATCCACAAAACCTAAATCGCCGTCTAGCTCTCGTTCCAGAGTGAAATATGTTCAACGACATGTTCAACCGCCAAAAATTGCACCTTCCACTACCATCCATACCATGCCTTCACCCGCCCTAGCTGATGCGGAAGTAGGCCAAGAACATATAGGGCGGGCTTATCATGGCTCACCGGGCCTAGATCAATCCAAAGTCGAGCTATCCATGTTTGCTAGCCCGGTCATCTCGGAAGATATACAGATCTTGGAGCGATACATGTCTTCTAGCTCTAGCTCCCTATCCTCCGTAGGGAGAAGTGGATCATCGGATATCCCGCCGGTATACCTCCGGGCTCCCCGGCGGAGAGAAGGACTGTCTATGGCAACGGACCCTGGGAAGCGACAGAAGGAGATTGTAATGCAAGTCCTACAACCTTATACAGATGAAATGGTCAGATTGTAAGCAGGCTATCCCTTGAACCCTTCTATGGCACCTCTGATCTCAGTAAGGTATTTCGAGGAGATCCATCCGGCGTTCCCTCTCCTAGACGAACAATTATTCATGGAACTATACAAGGTTGGTGACAAGCTATCGCCCGTCCTTGTCTGCTATTTCCTTGCCATGTGCTTGCTCCTTTGGCATCAGTCACCTCTCCTGAGGCAGTTTCCAAAGCCGGACACATTTTTCATATGGAACCTCGCTGTCGAGGCTTTACAACAGGACTTCCTAGCCCCGACAATGTCAACCATGTACTCGGTGCTATTGGATTTAACGGGACGGCCTATCTATTCCATGCTCGTGAACACCGTCAACAACGGCCGGGCGGTTACTCTCGCTCAGACCCTAGGATTAAACCGCGATCCGACTCATTGGAGGCGGCCCAAGAGCGAGAAATCATTGCGCATCCGCCTCTGGTGGGCAGTCGTCATTCACGATCGCTGGTCAGTTAGCCATAATCCCTTCCATTCCAGCAAGCATGCCCACTAACTAAGTCACAGGTCAAGCTTTGCCCATGGCATCAGTCCCACTATAACCAAATCTCGATACGACGTTCCCATCCCGGTGCTCTCGGACATTATCACCGGCCCAACCCAATCGGACACGCGCATCAAAGCCGCAAACTCGTTCATATACCTATGCACTCTATCAGAGATCCTAGGAGAAGTCCTACCCCTAGTCTACGATCTGAATATCAACCAAAAAGAGATCCGGAAACAGATCCGACGCCTCGAAACAGACCTCGACGAATGGGAAGACCGCCTTCCCAGCTACCTCCGTCGAGACAGCGAAGAAACCCCAAGAGTATCCGGATCAAGCAATCTACAACTCGGATACCTCGCCGTTCGATTATTGCTCAACCGGATCTCTCTGCACGTTAGTATCTCCCCCTTCTTCACTCCGACCCCGCTCCCCTTCTCTCTCCCAAGAAACAAAACTAAAGGAAAACAAATACAACCACAACAGGCAGCAACCTTATCAACAGACATCGACCGTCTCCAAACAACCCGCTACCACCTCTCCCAACTCCGCATTTCCGCCCAAGAAATCGTCACCTACGTCTGCTCCCTCACCAAAGCCCAATTACAGGAATTCTGGCTTCCTTGTACGTACCGTACCGAACCAACCTCTTCCTTTCCTTTTCTGGCCTTTCCGTCTTTACATCTATCTCTAACTCCAATCTAAAATAAAACAGATACAGCCCACCATCTAATCCTAACCGTAATCATCCTCCTCCGCTGCACCGTTGAATCAACCGACAAAGCCATAATATCAACCTGCAAAACAAGTCTCCAGAACCTCTGGACGAAGCTCCAATCAGCCGCCGAGGACGGCTGGGATCTAGCCACCATGTGCATCTCGCAGTGCAAGGAGTCCGTGGTGAAGGTTCTTGATGGTTCTGTTTCGGACATGAAGGGGAATAAGAGTGTTGCTGGTGAGTCGCTGCAGGAGGATTATGGGAGGGTAGTTCCTGCTCAAGACGATGGGAGGAGTCCCGTGCTGAGCGGAGGGGAGCTGTTGCCGGATATTCTGCCTTTTTCAAATCCGGATATCTCGTTTGATAATCAGTGGGATGTGGGGTTGTGGTATGGGCATGGGTGGTTGGGGATGGATGGGTTTGGGGCTTGTGAGGTGGGGGGCCAGGGGGGTTTAGAGTAGGAATGTATTGTGTAGTACTGTGTAGTACTGTGTATGATGTATATATTTATTTTTCTATTTATATGGATTGTATGGGCATCGTAGCGTTTAGCTTGATCTACCGTTCAGTTCAGTAGTAATTGGTAGGCGGTCTAGCCTTGCCTGTATCTATACGATTTACACCGATGAGTTTAGAGCTGCTCTGCAGATCGGGGATTCAAAGTAAATCAACATTTAATCTTTCTTCTGTCCTTGGCCCTGATATCTCCAATTTTCCACCCCCGTTTGTTCTCTCGGGGAAGATACCTCTGCATTTGACCTCGGACGGGCAGGACAACGTACCATTCCCCGTCGTCCCAGGTGGCAGGGGCAAGGACCGTCTCTCGGCCCATAGGGTAGTTCTTCCACTCGGTCCGGGCCGAGTGCTCAGGGCCACAGCCTACCAGTTTCCGTTCCCGACCTGGAAAAAGTCTGCGTGTCCCACTGTTTGGAAGTACTCTGTCGTGTTCCTGTTCGTTAGGAGTGGATTCTGGGGATGTGGCTCCCACGGTCCGGTGCGGTTCTTGGACCAAGCCATTGTCGCTGCGTGGTTGAGCTCGGTGCCCCCTTCGGCGATCAACAGGTAATAATAGTCATCTTTGCGGTATAAATGCGGTCCTTCGGGCCAGGTGCCACCCGTTCCGTTCCATAGGTCGTGACTGGGTCTGTTTCTCCGGTGCTGAGGTCGAGAGAGTAGTGCTGGATTCGTTGATCGTCTGACGAAGTGACATATACCGTGCCGTCGTCATCCCCAAAGATGTCGGGGTCAATGCCTCGGACTGGGAATTCTAGTGGCTCGCTCCATGCCGCGTCGTTGTATGGATCTGATGAGGTGAACACGAGGTCTTTGGTCTCTGGGCCTAAGGATAAGACTATCAGATAGAAGGCTCCTTTATGATAACAGAATGTCGGTGCGTAAATTCCACCCCGTTGGTTTGTAGTGTTGCTAAGGGATGAATTTGACTTGATCGGTCGAAGGTATTGCTGACATGTTTCCAGCCCTGGAGATCTTTCGTTGCGTAGACTGGAAGTCCAGGGCAGGCGATGAAAGTCGACGTCACACAGGAGATGGTATCTTCTTCTTTGATACATATACAGGAAATATTGGGTTTTACGAGGAACGCCCAGCGGGATAACAAAGGGCAGAAGTCGCCAATGCGAGAAAGGGCAAGGTAGAAATACCGGAAGTCCACATGGTGATAAACCAATTCTCACTATCACATTGCCAACACGTCATCGTAATTCTAGAATAACTTAGGCACGACTCTTATACCACACGGGGGAGATTATTGGGAAAGGGCCCATGAATTCAGGAATTCATAACATTATCCGGACTACTGTATATACAGAATTTATATCCAGGCTAAAGGAAGCAAACCCCTATGGACTAATATAAGGTCACTAATCAGCTAACTTACCCCGCGCGTCTGTGGAGAACAAGCATGTTAATTGACAAGGCAAACATGGGTTCTTTCGGATAGTCAAATCCGAGTGCTATGGTGGTATTCTCTTCTGATGCTTTGTTATTACTGTCGCAAAACGCTTGACCAGTCCTCTTGTCTCATCCACTGCTCCAGGCTAGTCATGGGACAGTCTATTCCGGCCTGCATATGTTCCATAATGAGCACCAATTGCATACACATCATGAGCACAACGACCAGATTGAGACATGGTACAACTTACCTGTCGGATGTCTGCTGCACGCAGTAACTCCTTTTCACCTCCATGGTACCCTGGATCTGTCGAATAAACAAGCATATCACCGACTTCGCGACCAAAATCAGCGTCAGGTGTCCCATTGATCAATTCCTCCAACGATATCTGACGATAAGACGCTGGAACTGAATTCACGAGGCTCCACAAACTCATATACTCCGTCCAGCTACACGTCGTGCCTTCTGCCATATAACTATTTCCAGGTGGCATCTTAGACACTGCATACACAAAATTCCCCATATCCTCATTGACCTGGAAATGGGGTACCGCTGCGTCTGGGGCAGTAGGAAACGTCATCTCAACAGAGCCATCATCAGCTCTTCCAAAGTAAGCATGCGGAACGAGCTTATAACTTGACATGAAATATCCCGTCTGCAGACAAGACATCTTCCTCGCCAATTCAGGATGACTGCTTCTGACGTAGTCAGGGAAGACGTCGGCCTTCGCATCGAAGTGATACAGCTCTCTGAATCTTCCCCCACTGCATCTCCCAGCGTGGCTCAACGTCGACACGATAAACCCATTCTCATCCAATGATTCGACGGTTTCTGCCGCTGCGTCGGTAATGTTCTTGCCTTGTTGCAATTCAACATCGTAGGCGTACTTGCGGCAGGATATCCCGATTTCGGCAGCCTTCTGTCGGCAGTCTGCGCGGAAGAACGGTTCCCAGTAATTGGTAACGCTGAAGATAAGGTTGGCACCTGCGAATGCTGCCTTTAGGCTGTGTACGTCGTCGAGATTGGCCTTGACAATTTCTATCCCTTGCGCCGCGAGCACTTGAGCTCTGCTAGAAGAGGGGTTGCGTGTGAGCCCCCGCACATGATAGGTAGGGTCTTGCAGGAATCGCTGGGCGACAGAACCGCCCTGGTTCCCTGTAACTCCGATAATGCAGATTGTCTTAGTTGCCAGCATTTGTACCGAATATTTTCAACTTGTACCAGGCTTGCTTAGGGGGGTTGTGTTTCCAATGAACGTGAAAGCATCTCAGTATTGGAGAATCTTACCCCACATCGTATTGAAGACACACGAGACCACATGATCCTTATAATCCTTAATCCTGATTGACCTTATACTTATATCCATATTTACTCTTGAAAGGTTTAGTGAGAGAAATTTACTATAACTTGTGAGTATGTTCTGGAATTCGCTGTTACATACGCTATATTTTACATCGTCTTGAAAACGATTAACGAGCCCAAGCAGATAGAAGGTAGCAATTGAGCATTCTTTGTCTAATTTGAGTATTTCCTCATGAATTGGGGAGTCAGCAACATAGTAAATGTCAATATATCTGCGAAACTGTGAGTAAACCAGAACCAGAAGATGATCCATAAACACTTACCAAAGGCTCACGGCCATATATTTTGCTGTTGAATCTATTCACACACTGTACAAGATTATTTCGCTCTAGGCTCGCCATAGAATGACCCAAAGTTGGCCATATATATAAGAACCGCCAACTCTCTACCAAGAAACTAAAACCCCTTGGTATTTATAAAGAATCAATAAGTTTGTATAGTAGTATTCGGCTGATCGATCATCTGATGTCATGCTGCAGCCTAACCCAAAAATCCCCCGATAACGCACGTGACCGCGATAACGATCACCAGCGCTTACCACAAACAATCAACCAACGTCACAGTCCATCTCTTCCCCTCCACAGCCGGGAAAATGATCCGATGGCGGCAGTCGACGATGGCGAACTCGTCTTTTACCCAGCTTACTGTTTCCGAGCGTCCCCGACGCATTTCGCCTGGGTAAAGATGGGAGCAATAGACGTGCATCTACTCAAAAGGAGGGCCGAATTCGAAGGTACGAACTGATTGTCTTTTAGCGTGTTGCGCATACCATTATCGTAATTGTTTTGTTTCATCTTTCTTTACCGTCTCTTTTGATCACATGCTTTCAGAAACCGAGGGCCATCCTTTGTTTCTATTGAATGCCGGAACGGAACAGATGAATGAATGAATAACTGGCGTGTCTAGCATGTGTGTATCGCGGCTGGCTTTTACATATCTCACGCTAAGCATATACATGTTATAGCCCCGCGTAGCAATACACAGACCTAGAAGACGAGATTAGATCTAACGTCCTACCTAGAACAATCCACATTCTTCTACCTGAACCACCCCGTCCGCTTCATCTCTATAGTCGGCATCATCGTCGCCCGAACGGAATACCCCGCGCTGACCATCCTCACGGTCGATGATAGTAGTGGCGCGACGATCGATGTCATTGTGTACAAAGTCCCGGTTACCGAGGACGATAATAACCAGTCCGCTCGAAGCGGCAAAGATAGCAGAGCAGGGGATCTGCAATCTGCATACGCGACGAAACATGTCGCAGCCACCAATAAGACGGCCCTAGATGCGACAGCCTTGGTCCCAGGAACTGTGGTCCGGGTCAAGGGTACGTTATCGATGTTCCGGGGTACAATGCAGGTCCAATTGGAGCGTGTCTCTGTGATTCAGGATACAAACGCAGAAATGCGATTTCTGGATCAGCGGAGCCGGCATCTTGTTGAGGTGCTTTCTGTACCGTGGAGGTTGACGGAAGAGGAGATGGTGAAGTTGCGTTACGAAGCGGATGAAGAGGAGGAGAGACTGGAAGAGGAGCAGGAAAAGATAAAAAGACGGCAGCGAAGACGGATTGAACGGGAGGAGAAGGACCAGAGGAGAATCCAAAAGCTGTGGGAGCGAGAAGAGAAGCAAAGAGCTAAGGAGGCTTTGTACTGTAGGGATGCTGGGGCGAGATTCATGCGTGACTTTAAAGAAAGAAAGGTATAGTAATGTTGGTTGAATGCTGTGTTCTGTATCCTACCGAGAAACATCTTATGCTCAAGATAACTATGAGCAGAAGCAGCACACTATGTATGCAAAAGAAAATCCAACTTTATGACATGTTATACACGCGGTAGAGCTAAATAGATAAATGGCGCCGTAACACATAACTCGTTGCAACAAAAAACTCGCTAAGGCAAAAACCGAATTGTCTGACGGAAACGAAAATGGAACACAAAATGGGAATCTGTTTGCACTTTGGAACGCACCAGAACGATAAGGAAAAGAAGGGTAAAGGGAAATATGTCATGGCCCAGTGAACAATTGATGTTCATTTGGACGTATCACTTATAGCCATATGTCTTGTAGTCGTATCCACCACTGCTGCCAACTGGACCTCCTTGGCTGCCAAGCGCATCGCGATAGTACTCTTCTCCATCCCAGCTGCTTCTATGGGGAAAGTAGTCGTTATATTTGCTTTTCTCGCGCTCCTTTTCACGTTCCCGGAGAGATTCATACAGCTTTTGGTCTTCTTCACGACTAGCATCTCGGTAGAGTCGACTGTCTTCAAGTATGTCCCCTGTGCTGGTGGATATGCCAGAACGATCATAGAAATCATCGTCTCTAGCGTATCTAGAGCCACCGTTATATCCTAGCAAATCACCCTCAGAGTGTCGATAATCACCACCTGTTCTAGGTCCTCGGGATGGGCTCCGTCCCATGGTGGGTATAGGACGTTGTGTAGTGCTGGGTTGAATGTAGATAGAGTCAGGGCCCTGGGACTCGGAGGCTCTAGGTTCCGAGGGAGCTAGGCTCTCCCTTGGAATGGAGCCTGCGGAGAACGACGTTTTATGTCGACGACCAGGTTCTTGGAAATCGCCGTATTCTTTCCCTCCCCCTGGCTGCGCAGAGTATGGTTTTCTCTGTCTTTCAATGGGACGGGAAGGAGCTTCGAGGTCTTCCTCATCACTGTCCACTACCGTGGAAACAGACGCCTGGTACGGCTTGCGTTCCCGCTCACTGTATGAAGGAACCGAGCCTGCGATCGAATCCTCATGATGTATCTTAAACCTCTCGAATTCCTTATTCAAATCAACACTGCAATGCTCCTTTATGAACTCTTTGATCTCTTCTTGTAATTTAGGCCTCAGTATCTTCTCAAACGGGAACAGCGATTGTGGAATCTCCTTAGGAAACCTCTCTTTCCTGTTGTCTGGGTTGCTGATGGGCATGTTCAGCACTGCCTTCTGCAACCGCTTATACTCTGTCTCGGGGTTGACCTGAATCATTAAGGTAGCCCACTTCTCAAAGCCTCGCGGCGTTAGGCCGGGGATATACGGCCTTTCGTCGAGCTCGCTCTCTTTTTGCACGAGGTGGTGTTCGGCTCTCACTTCGCGGAACAACCGCGAGACGTGGGACGTGTCATCATCGAATATCACTGATGACCAAGGTTAGCCGTGTCCGCCTGGAGGGATACGTGATTCTTTAACTGACACTGCCAAGGATAGTAATCCCCCGGTACTCTTGTGTCCTCATAGAACTTCTGCAGCTTTCCCGGAAGTACGACAAGACTGTTTTTGGGTTCATAGTCTTCGATCTGGCTTCGGGTTAGATAAACAGTCCATCAACTTCCCTAGTGGCGATGCTTACCAAGTGAACTGCAATCCCACGCAAGAACTGACTAAGCTTTGTAGTGGGTTTTCCATCCTCGAAAAGTGCTCCCCAAATTTTTTCTAGCGTGGTCAACTCTGTGACAGTGACTTCCCTCGACGGCGGTTTTGGCCGGGATTCCATTTTCTGGCTGTGATCACTCATCTGACTGGCGGGGGATCCTCGTCTTTCTGATAATGGTGCTGGGGATGCTCTGGGTTGGAGATGAGGGCTGCCGGAGTATCCAGTGGACGGTGGTCGTGAGTTATAAGTAGCATTTCCATAGGCAACGTGGGTTGACGAGGCTGATGCATCTTGTGTAGCCATGGTTGGAGATGGAGCAAAGTCATTGGGGAATACAGTAGGTGCCCCAGTGGCCCATTCTTTGGGCGGCCGAGGGGGGGGTTGCGGTGGATGGTATTGGTCGCTTTGTATATTTTCCAAGCCAGTCTCCTTCAGCTGTTGAATGACATTCGCCGTTATCTGGGCTAGAACATCCGGGGAAAGATATGTGGTTGTGGTAGCCTTGTTAAATGCGGAGTTAACAGCCTCGTTGATCCTCCCGTCGTACGGCTGTTGCCACGTATTTGGTTGCGGTGGTGGTTGAGGTTCTGCATACGGGTTCATGGTGGCTGGAGGAACTTGAGGTTGCGGCATATTGAGGCGCTCGGGACTATACTGAGAAGGATACGGAGGTGTGTACGTTGAGGCGCGGTAATCGTTCGGGTTGGGGTTCATCTGATTCGCATTGCCCGACTGATAGTACGGGACCGACTTATTCTGATAGCCATCGTAAGCCATAAGGAGAACGATCTTGAACGTCGAGTATCTTGTCTTCGCGAGATGGTACAACTGGGAGTAACCGATACGGTCTGAAAAGGAAAAGGACAAATAGACTCAAAACTAGGATCCGACAGGATGGTACGCGGCAAAGACTTTTGGTGCCGTGGCTTTGTGTGCGCAAGAAAGAGAGAGAGATAGTGATAATAATAATAAATTTTTATTTTCTTTTCTAAAAAGAGATGAACGACAAAAGACCAAGTGACAGGTATGGAGGGGCTGCGGGGTTTCCCTGAAGTAAGTGGATCGTGAAACAACTCGCGTAGCGTAATGAAATCGAACAGTCACACAATTGCAGGTGTCTAGAGGAAGCGTAGGATGCAAGGGTTTTGGAACGAAGCAGCTGTGGCCACGAAAATGATAGCGCTGGAAGCAGATAAATCATGGAATCACGAGGAGCAGAGAGAGTTTAAGCGCGAAACTAATTAAATCGGATTAATCTCAGCCGCCAACGCCAGCCATACGTCACTCCCATGCATATATAACATGCGTCGTACTTTTAAATCTTTCCACGTTTCTTACCTTATATTAGCAGTACAGAAGTGCAGCCTTGAAAAGTCTCAAGGTTTCGAACGGTTATCGGAACAGTTCAATTTAAACTGAATTAGTTTAGCCCGTGAAGCCAAGTAGAATCAATTATAAATTCATGTCGCCCCCTCAATCGCTAATATCCTCCTTTCAGTAGTTCATACTTCCTGATAAGATATTGCCTAGGGGGATCCGCACATCAACCACGGAACTGTCTCTCATGGATTGTGCGGGAAGATCTTACCAGAACCAAAATCAAGACGGATACGGTTCATCCTCCAATCGATCTTGCCCACTCAGAGATAATCTTCAACACCATCATTGTCTTCGTCAACTTCATGTGGTATATTGTGTCCGGAAGGCTCGAGGTCGCGTATTGTTAGAGGAACGCTTCGCTCAATTCGCATTTTCTGACCATAGACCTAAGTCAGCCCCGATTACTGTAAAGTCACTATATATCTGTTTGATCTCACCGGGATTTTTGCAAACTTCGAGTTCTTTTTCTGCGGCGAAAGTGGAGGCTCGTTGGGCCTGGGACTCTCAAAGCTACCTCCCTGAGGAGAACTAGCTAGTGTAGTGTTGGCGGTGATCCCCCAAGACGCCCAGCTAGAGTGAGCACTTTCAGGAGCTACTGCATGAGAGCTAACAAGGCGATGAGGTATTCCCTGTCGGTCATATCCAATATATCCACGCTCTTTGCTCTTGCTGGCAGTGTTTTCTTCCTGACGTTCGGGCTCGACCCAGACTCCACCCCCAACGGAATAGTCATCTTCGTCACCCTCATCCTCATCGTCCTCTTCATAAGCAGAAGTACTGTAGGTATAGCCGTCACTTGCCTGACTCTTTAGATCCGTTAACTTAATGAATCCTATTCTAGGCTATGCAGGGTACGTTTATCTAGACAGACTTACCAAGGCCGCTGTGGTACCCTGAGCCGTGGACATTTCACTTTCTGCGAGCAGTTTGTATTCCTCAAGCACAGGCTCCGTTTCCGTGTGGTTCTGGACGCAAGTCAAGCACCTCTGTGGAATACCGCCGTTAGCCATGAAGTATCAACGCATAGGGTGGCCTCAACGACTTGCCGCCCAATCACGATCATGTCTCTGGTTCTTCGCAAATTCTTCAAGGCTTTTGGTTTGATCACAGATAATGCACCGTAGCTCGACAGTTTGGCCACCCACGCATTCTCGGCATTTGGCGTGCCCAGGACCAGTGAGGGCGCGGCCACCTTTGACCACGATGGCGTTTCGGAGGGCATCTAGCTGTCTTTTGGAGTATGCACTCTGCATACGAATTTTCTTGCATGTCATACATTTGACTCTTTAATGGGACGGTTGTAAGCTTCGTAGACATCGACCAGGTACTGGAGGAGTTGTCAAACCTTTCGGGAATTACGACTTTCTCAAGCCTGATGTTGTAAGTGAGCACAATTTACATTTATCTGGTAAATGGGCAAGAACCAACGTACTGTCTCTTGATAGTATCGCTATAGACTCCAGCATAAGCGTTTCGCACTCGGTCCCCCATTGTGAAATCGGGGAAGACAGGAAGGAAGGCCCTCTATTTCAAATATGCGCCAAGCCAGAAAGAAGATAGTATCAGATGGTGAAGAAGAATAACCCAAATGTTGATCTGCATCAGTTAATCTGGAAACTTCGAGCTTGCGAAGATGAGCGGATGTTCTTGCGTGGATGTGGATAGCCTCAGGTTGGAGAATATGACTTAAAGAGTCGAGAGGGGCTTCCAAAGGCGAGTGGCGAGCTTGCAAATGAAGCGGCAGGAGGTTGTAGTCAAGCTAATAGACAATTACAGGTTAAAAGCGGGATAATATGAAAGAGTAACTAGTTGCTTCTTGCTTTGACTATTGTCTCTGCGTGTGGCCAGCCAGTAGAGAGTGTGAAAGGGTAGAAACAGATGTATGGGGGAGAGTATTCATCACATGTTGTATTCACTCCTTGGACATGACGATGATGTTTGGGGTGTTTGTACAATCTCGAATGAATCAGGCAAGAAGAATTTCATCGAGAAAATATCCCGGATCCAGTATTTTCAACCTGTAATCTCATCTTTGCTTTGCCCAGTTGGATGTCTACACAGAAATTTTCGCCTGTTTCATGATCTCCTTTCTAGAGACCGTTCTCCGTAAAAATCCTTTGATTCTTACTCAAAGTTCAGTCTATTTCAGTTAAATCCCCCTTAAATGCCTACATAATAAATGGATTCAATTCAAGCTGTATATAATGATGCAACGTCTAGTTTGTCCTTGTTCTGCATTATGTGTTAGCATTTCATATCCTATTCTCTGTGAAGCCTGACATATAACAGTCTGAGGAGAGTTTGTCCTCGTAAAGCGATTATCTGGTGTTTTGTCTGTCCGTTGTCTCCATAACCGACAGAAGAAGGCAACTGGAAGGGGTACTCTCAGCATCAACACCTGCTCTGGTATAGCTTTTAGCAGGCTTGATTCTTTATACCCTGTTAGAGTTAGCCTTCTCTACAAAAGTCACCCGACCTGAAACGTTTCCGTAAGATGCGTCTATCCTTTCAATTCAACCTCGTGTCCCGTTGCCGGTAGCAATGATAGATGCATCTCGGAGCGTTCGACCATCGTGGGCATCGGAGGCAACTCTGCTAAGTGCCAGAGCCACGCATCTGCTGATATATGGGCTGACATTGCATGCTTTGGATATACTGCAAGGGCTACGGCAGTTTGGTGGTCGGATGACACAGCTGGTCAACAGTAGGAGGCATTGACTAGAGGACAGTGTAAATTCTCGCATGACTTCATCTTACTATCCGGACAGGATATTCATCTGCTTCCTTGCCAGTCTGAGTTGCGAGATATGCCGAGTTAACACGTGTATTTCCGCGGAGTACAGGCAACACTACTTTTTATGAACCGTTCCCCATGATATCTTGTCAAAGCTCTAAGATCGTATGCTTTCAACATGCCATAAATAATCCTATCTAGTCAACGAAAATGAACAAAGTGAATTAGGAGCAAGGGTATTGTGTTAATTGCGGAGGTGCTTGTCAGACACTTGGTTATACTCTAAAATTTATTACAGACATTCGATGAGATCACATATGAACTGGGGGTCCCGCGTTTCCTCATCACTTCTTTTCTTTTGCCTTTCTTTTCTCCTTTGCTTTTGCCTTTTTTTTTTCTTTTTTCTTTTTTCTTTTTTATTTTTTTATTTTTTATTTTTTTATTTTTTATTTTTTATTTTTTATTTTTTTTGATTTGTAAAGAGTGGCTTGTGTCTTGCTGCATGGGGGCTTCAAAACTAGAAGGTGTACACTCCAGAAGCATTGAGTGTCGCATGATGGATAGCGACATTGGTATGATCTATACTGTGCACAAAGATACATGAGGACAAGGAGAGAACACACGCAAGATATAATAGGAAAAGGCAGAGAGAGACATTGTAGGCAAACACCTATTAGAGGGGTGCTTTTGTTGGTCTCTTCGAAATTATCTCCCGAACTAGAAACACGGCCAGGGCCCTCAGGTGTCCCAAAGCAAGATTTGACATGCACGTCAAGTGGAATCAATGCAGATACCCTCGACCTACTGCAAGGCAAAATATAGAATTGAGCAATCACATCCCTTTTCTGCGCCAAGTTAGACTGGACTATAGTCCTTGGTAAGAGTAGCGGGTAGAATAATATAAAGATGCTCCAGATGGACCATCAGGTGATCCTAGACGGAAGACATACAGGACCCAGCTCGTTGGGCAGTGCAGTGCATTCATTGAACTTCCCCCTCCGTTATCTAGAAGGTAACAATCGCCCCCCCCTCCCCCTCCCTCATACGTCAGGTGGGAATTTGAGCGCAATCCCTACCGTTGTTCCAGAAGGAAGCCTGCCCGTGTTATACGAGGGATATCTATCTTGTTGATCCTCACACGGCAGCACCATCACGATTAGCCCGTTCCAGCGAGTATGATAGGTGAACCCAGAAGACCTGCTGACCAATATACGTCCTTCTCGATGACACTACGAACCAACTAAAGGGTCATTCCGGTTCCGCCAATCCCTTCTCTGCCGTTTCCACGAACCTCCTTAAACCTTCTGGAATTCCAAAGGAACAAAACGGCGTCACCTTTTAGTCGCTTGCTAAATTGCGAATAGTGGCTCGGGGGTCGGTCCAATTTGGAGGCCCCTTCAGGCAGCTCCCCTAGTGCGTGGATGGTCCCATTCCGTCCAGCGATCCTTCAGCATCCACGCTTTCTACTGGTTCACTAAGAAACCTGAACCATGGCCAGCTTTTCGGGTAGTAGGGACGGGCCTGCGCCGAGTGGGGATCCGTGTTCCCCGGAAGCTCCGGTGCAATCATAAGACCCACTGAGTTCCACTCTCTGTTTCCCGGCTGGTTGGCACCAGTAGCCCCTGATGGACCATTTCCCGACTGTAGCCACTAATGGGTGGATCCCCATAGCCGCCTCCGCTCCGACTTACCTACGGTGAAGGCCCATTTCTCTGCAATCAGGCAGTCAGTCTGCCTTGTGAGTTGACAACCTCTTTCTCTTTTGTGTGCTTTTGCTTTTTGTTTTTCTTTCTCTCTCGTTCCTTTTCTTTTTTCGTCTCCGTTTGTTTACCTACGGCAACCCGTGGGTTTGCCTTCAAATTTTGGAGCCCCTAGTACCCGTCTATAGAACGGAGTAGTAGCCTTTCATTTTAGATTAGGTTATATGTAACCGTGGCAATAGACTGCATGTGTACTAATCCTGGCGATATAGTATTATCTAAGCTGATTCGGAGAGCGTAATTTATTTAATGAGGTATTATAATCTCTTGCCATTAACCCACGCAAAAAATTCAACGGAAACTAAGAAAAATTAAAAGAAAGAGAAATAAATGAGTAGTAAACAGGATCATATCGCAAGTTGAGCACGGATGTGATCCGTAAGTTCCCTTTTTGGGCTATGTATGGTCATGTTTACCTTATTTTATGATCGTTTGTCTTCTGTACAGTACCGAGGAGACAAAAGTACAGAATACCATGCTCTAGAGATTCTCAAGATGCATTAGATACTGGGTCATACTGTTTTTACCTTGATAAATGCACTGTGGAGATATCTGACATGTGAGAATTGGATATCGGCCTTTATATAGAGTACGCGGCCGGATTAAGCATATCATGCAGGCGTAGTTACATGTTCGAGGTAGATATGTATGTATGTATGTACATATGATCTGAATGTTGAAATATCATACAATACACAATTATACTCTAGAATACCCATTGTCTTACAACCAGGTGAGATGCGATCTTTAAGCATCGACAGTACGCTATTAGACGCGGACAATATTGTACAAATATGAGGGTTTTCAGCTCCGTAGAGATACCACCACAACGTTGAAGAAGGGATCGGTAGCTGGAGTAACAGACTACGTCAGTCTCAGCCTTGGACTGAACTGTCGGTACCGATTGGCTTGTGTTCAATCTCACAAGCATATACGTGCAGGAGCGCGCACTGGCTCTAGGTAACTGGCATAGTTCTTGGACTCGACCTGTAAGTCGCACTGTCTATATGCATGTCGGTAGCAGATACGTGCATGCTCCATACATTCAGCACCTTTGGTCCAGAAGACAAACCAGGTATTACTAGCTATGTATGGAAGTACGGTGCGTATGCCGGACTACCTGCTGGAAATCATGTGAGCCAGGTACTGGTCCATTTAATCTAGCTGAAATGTGTACTAAGATGCAAGACTATGCCCTCAATCGGTCACTAAGCAAGCAGCTGAGTACGCATACCTATTATTGCACCAAGATTCAACACATTAGCGGTGTAGCTGAGAACTCAAACCCAGAGAATTGCCCCTCCAATATCCCAAAGGATTTCTCTTGTTTCTGGTATGTATGACTTTTTGCCCATCAGCCGTCTTTCAAGTTATTTTCCTGGCAGCATTAATCTACACGTCACACATGTCAAGACAAAGAAGGGTCCCGGAACACCGGTCAAAACCTCCTGAGGTATGCTTCGAAACAATTTCATCCTCCCTCTCCTTTTTGTTTTTATTTCTCTCTTTTTTGTTTTGAGTGATACCATCACCCACGCGACTGTGGGTTGATACTTGTGATCTCCGCCGGTTTCCACCACTCAGATTACTTACAGATCTGGGTAATCAGTTTAGATTATCAAGGGGTACTCCATAAGCCCATCCCTAGTGACAGAATGCAGTTAGCGGGTTAGTATTGGATAAATGTCGGTAAAGTATAGAATACCTATTTTGGCTCAGTATTCTCATTATTACCAATTCTTTTCATTTTCAATTTTTTTTTTGGAGGGGCTAGAAAGTTGACACCCCTATTTTCTCTAATTCCAGTTTCGTTTATCCCATCATTATCCACGAGGTTAAAAGGAATCGTACCACTTCCCTCTGTTGGCGGTCAGCCACATGCTACATGGTTAGCCACTGTTGGTGGGAATACCCTAAAGAAATGGGGCTGCTTATGAACTTATCCACCAATGCAAACAACCGCTTGCATGAACGGTGTATCATTGTCCATGCTGCCTAGGGTTACACAGCAAGCGTACTTCTAGTCATCACCGCCCCAGCTTTCCTTTCGCTTATACGTAGATATATGTCGCAAGGAAGGGAATTTAAGGTTTTAAGAAAAAAGAAGCATTCCAATGCTAAGAAAGCCCCCTGAGGTCATTTACATACCAGTGGGCGTCATCTCCAATGCGTCCAAGGCACCAAATGGACTGGTTACGGTGCAAGAGCATACACATCACATTATTTGAGAGTCTGGTTTGTGAGCTCCAATCTAGAGTCTCAAGACCCTGTTGGGATGGGAAAACATACCTTTCCTTAGTAAGTTTGTCCGAACATCCGTACACCCATACGGTACACAGTCATGAGAGAAACGCGGCCCAACCCCTGGCCATCCTTGCTAGGGCCCGTCTAACGATCACTAGAGGCGGGGACCATGTGGGGGCGCTATTAAGGCTGGACCTCCCAAGTCTTCAAAGCGGCGTGTTGTGGTGACCACTGAATGAGTCTTAGGCCTAATTGCTTTTCAAGCTCTTTGGCTGCTTTGTCCATACCCCAGTGTCAACACTTAACACAGGCAATCGGCACCGGAAGTCGTGGCTACTACTAAACCTTACAGTTTACCCTTAGAACCGTTAGGTGGCTTGGAATCATTTCCGCCGCCCTAAGTTTGGGTACTTACTTTTACAGAGTAGTATTCTGACCAGCATATTTGCATAGATATCAAGAAGAAAAGAGAGAGAGATGCCGGATGAAATCATTAGTTACTGGAGTAGAACGGGGGTTATGTAACACTCTCATAAATGGGTGCGCTCTACGAACTGGCAGTACTATTTATTGCTTTGGGTATTTTAGCGTATAATTGTACATATGAAGGGCATTTATTGGTAACTCTATTAGTCTTTTTCGACAATCAGAGCGCTAGAAAATACCAATTTCCACATCCCCACTAACCACTGAACTCGAAATTTTAGGCGTAACACCGTTACTTACGATAATGTTTCGACCTGTTACGGGTTAGGCGCAAATAAAAAACCGCAGAAAAAAAATATTCAAAAAAAAAAGTCTCGCTCTAGACAGGAGAAAGGAGAAAGAAAATAGTACTGCGTGAAAGATCAAAATGTACCTTGCGTACTGATGATCATGGCCGAGATTGTCAGCTGATGCCCATTGACCGAGAAATTCTATCTTCGCATCGCTCTTTCCCTGATCCTTATTGTGCCGATAATGCAAACCATGTATCTCTTGCTATTTACTAGTTGATTGTTCCAGCGAAATTGTTACTCCACGTACGTACGATATGTTTTTCATGTTTACATTTTCGGCAATTTGCCGTAACGGCTACCCGTCTTCAGTTCGAGGCCGTTGTTACAATTGACTCCTTTTTTCTTTTTTTTTTTTACCCTCCTTTCCCTCCTCTCTCTCTATTATAAAACATTATGATGATTTATTTTTTCCTAAGCGGGGTGGATCTCCGGACGATTCCTGACTCGTCTTTGCCATTAGTTAGTTTTGTGGAGGTCTCGCCATCCGACAACAGGCATTATTATTAGTTCGTGAGGATTATTACGGAGCATTGTCAGAGGGTAATGGTGACCAAATGGTCTTAGTGGATAAACTAGTCCGGGAGGATGGAGAAAGCAGAGTAATCATGTCTTATTATTTTCTTCTGGCGGTTATTATTGTCTGAATTTCGCGTCGTCAATGCTCTTACTGCTTGTCTCTCTTCTGCCTCACAGCGACCACTCGCGTCTGTTCACTCATTCATCCTCGCTCCTCAATTGCTGCCTTTCTTTTTTATTTTTATTCTTATTCGATATCTTATACATTATTATTTTTCCTTTTTCCTTCTTCCTGTTTTTCCCACCCCTCCAACTATCTACAGTCCAACCTCTTTCTTATTTAGTGACTTACATGACTGCGTGTCTTACCTGCTGTCAATTCCAACGATTAATTATTTGAATTTACCTTTTTGGTCCATGTCAGCCCCCTCGTCCCTATTTCCCCAAGTGTATTGACCCCTCAACAATCTATCTGCATTTTACTCTGCTTTGTTATTTTCTTTTTTCTTTTCAGGTGTAATATTTATTATTATTACCGTCCTATCATTACATTATTATTTTGCCTGTGATCTGCACCTTCAACTACCTACCCCCTCAACTCTCGCTCCGTCGTCGACCGCTTCTTCCCAAGTCTCCACGGCCCGGCCCCAAGTCAAGTCAGTCGTCTGTCTTGGAGCTGGTAAAGTGTTGGTAAAGCTGTCACCGCGTCAGGGGCTCCCTCCAACTCGGCCTCCGATCATCCTTTCGTTTAGCAGTTCCCACCAAGACGGGTCCGCTCCTATCACTACAGTGATCACGACCAATCTTCTGGGTCTTCCATCTTGCTTCCAGATCTGCCAATCCTCCACCTTCGTGTCTTTCCTAAGAACTACATGACCCCCTTCCCCCCCTCCTCCCACCCATTCTTGTCCCTCATCTTTCTCGCATCTAATCAATCTTGCCTATCCTATATCCAAACCATCCATGGAAGAGAACCATACCCGTCTCGGCTTCTGTGAACTCTATACCACTTAAACTGAACTGCAAATGATGATCATCTGGTTGAATTGAATCACTTGCGACTATCATTGGCACAGATTATCTTGACCGCCGAAACTACGGATATAGGGTAAGATTTACTTTGGAGATATCTAACCCTACGACGGAACAAGGTCGGCTGATGTATGCCTGACAGTCCTCCAAACTCCCTTGGTTCATCTGCTGGCAGAGAAAGAAAAGGAGAGGCACAATGACCGTCTCTTACGACCATTCGTCATTGCGGAACGCCGCACCGACCTCAATGGCTACACTCGAAGACCGATTTGAGGTGATGAAGGAAATCGGGGATGGTAGCTTTGGTAGTGTTGCCGTGGCTCGTGTACGGACGGCTGGCTCCAACATCGCGCGGAGGGGAACCATGGTAAGCCGATCCAGCACCGTGGAAAAGCGGGTGTTGTGCTGACCTCATCAACAGGTTGCCATTAAGACCATGAAGAAGACCTTCGATTCATTAGCACCATGCCTCGAATTACGGGAAGTGATCTTTCTACGGACTCTACCCGCTCACCCACACCTTGTCCCAGCTCTCGACATCTTCCTCGACCCTCTTTCTCGCAAGCTACATATTTGTATGGAATACATGGATGGTAACCTCTACCAATTGATGAAATCACGGGACCACAAGCCGTTCGATGGCAGACATGTGAAGAGCATTCTTTACCAAATTTTGTCGGGTCTCGATCACATCCATGCTCATCACTTTTTCCACCGTGATATCAAGCCGGAGAATATCCTTGTATCTACGTCCGCACCGAATGACTCTGCTTTCAGCCGTTATTCTAACCTAGTGACTCCACCTTCAACCCCTCCAACATATACCGTGAAGATAGCCGACTTTGGCCTTGCAAGGGAGACTCATTCCAAGCTCCCTTATACAACATACGTGTCCACGAGATGGTACCGTGCCCCGGAGGTCCTTTTGCGAGCAGGAGAATACTCTGCGCCTGTGGATATGTGGGCTATCGGTGCTATGGCTGTCGAAATTGCTACCTTGAAGCCATTGTTCCCTGGTGGTAACGAAGTTGATCAGGTCTGGCGCGTTTGTGAGATCATGGGCAGCCCAGGTAACTGGTACAGCAAGTCGGGTGCCAAGCTCGGTGGTGGTGAATGGAGAGATGGCTCCCGTCTTGCCCAGAAGCTTGGATTCACTTTTCCCAAGGTATGTATTCCATGGCTTGTAATAACGGGCATAGACACTGACCATAATCACAGATGGCGCCTCATTCCATGGAAAGCATCCTTCAACCTCCTCAATGGCCAGCATCTCTGAGTCATTTTGTCACATGGTGCCTGATGTGGGACCCCAAGAATAGGCCCACTTCCACCCAGGCCTTGAATCACGAGTACTTTACAGATGCTGTCGACCCATTGCGGCCGAAGTCCTCAACCGCCCGGCTGCTGGGTCGGAAAACTTCTGACAAGAGCTTTAAATCCCCCATTCGAGAGAGCAGTGACTCGCCCACTCTTACGTCCAAATCGTCGTGGTTCCGGAGGTCACTGATCGGAAGATCTGATAGCGATAACGAGCAACCAAAGCAGCCTGTTGTCTCGTACAGCACGGCACCTGAAACTACTAAGAGCAAACCTGCGCCCAGTAAGCGGGCGACGTGGGCAAATGGGGCCCCAATGCCTATCTTGCCTTCCATCCGACCAGTGTCTCCTCTGTCCAATGCAGTCACAGCACAGGCAAATTCTTCTCTTGCTGGTGACCAAGGAAAAGCGAGCAAGAAGATTGGCAGACAGCTTTCCCTCAACTCTCACGGCAATCACTACGCCGATATGCATAGGCAGGAAGCAGAGAGAGCATTGAACGGTGGAAGTGGCAATCTCCTCGCCGGTCTCAGCCAGAAGGAAAGCTTTTTCTCCCACCTTCGCAAGCGCGCTCGTAGGCTATCTGGTCGCAACCAGGGAAACACATCAAGCGATGACGTCGAGGCCAATGCCGGTTGTATGCCTTGGTCAAATCGATCATCGTTAGCCTTAGACTCTACTAGTACTAACGAAGTCAAGCAAGGTTCTGATATATCTGAGCTGGACAAGGCTCTTCAGGGTGTGAAGTATTCTCTTGATTCGACTGCAATAGGCAATGTTCCTGTTCACATCACCTCTCCGGTCGAAGGTGTTAAAAGGCAGTCAATGCCTCAGGGCTCTATTCGCTCAATTGGTGATAGTCCTGTTTCAACTAGTGGCACTGGTGCGCCAATCTCTAGCCGAACCCGGCGTGCGCTACAGCTATCAACTCATCCCGTCCACCGCTACGAAACACCAGAGGAAGAGGATGAGCTCCTTGATGAGGCACTTCACTCGGCAAGCAAAGCTGCGAGGCACCTAGCACAGACTGAAGTATATTCCGATGTATCCTCGAACTACAGTCGGCAAGCTATGGGAAACGACAGCTCGCGGGCGTTACCTAGCCCCTACCCTACACCTTCTCCATCAGCAAAATGTGATGGGGTTTCCTTTGGCCACTCTGATGCGACTCCAATCCGGCGTTTGGGACTTCCTGATGATAAGACAGAACCCACCAACTCGACTCGTCAATGGCCTACACCACCTTATGAAGACGGGGAGTGGACAAATCCAATCTCCACAAATTTCATGACTGGGTCAACCTATAGGTAGTTCACCGTGGACCGCCATACCATGGGTGGATGTCGTGTTTTGATATTTATCTTTCCGGCTTTTTTGTTTGATTTTGAACTTATCAAAGACAGAAAAATGGGGAACGCGCGGTAATCGGCGATCTAACCGAGCATGGCGTACAGGATTTGGTGTCTATTCTTCGTCTTTACGGTAGTGGTTGGTCTTTTCCTTTTTCTTTTCTTGTGAAAACATCTTCTCTCCCTATATTTGCATAGGGCAAGGATCAGCCCGGGTTCCTTTTCATTTGTCCTTCTGTTGTTTTCATACCCCAAAGGCCTTTATAGATATAGTCGGCCTCGCAACCTGGTTTCGGCATGCGGTTTTCATTTCTTGTCTTTCGTTTGCGGTGTTCCTGTTTGCACATTACTTTACATCGATACCAAATGCGCGAGTCGCGAGGTCTGCTATCATTCTTTATATATATATATGCATTGCACCCAAACATGTCTTGTTCCTTACTGACAGCATCTTATTTCCCGCTTTTCATTTGTCATAACCTGTCATCACTACATCTGATACATTTCCTCAGCATCATTCCCTAGCCTCTCCTTTTTCTCTTTCATCCCTAATCATCCTCACCTGCCGCTCATTGCACTTCATCTAGGGAAATGATGCGATTTCTGTGCAAAAATTTCGATTCACCTCATGTACAATTTTTTGTTGCTGGGAAGGACCACTGGTGGCTAGTCTTGGGCTCTACACACATATTGTAATATAGTACTTATACTTGGCTGTCGAGCCAGCTGTTTATATGTACACATATATATACCTAATCGAACAGGCAATAAAAGTGCTCTGTATATTCTAGCATATCGCATTCACACTATTCATATTCGAATCGTAACAGTGGCTGATAAGCGCTGATAAGAATGGTCGACCGGCCGGGAACAACAATACTCCGCCTTCAACAGAATTTCCGTATGAAGCACTGTACTCCCAAGTCCCGATGATCGACATTGGTTACCTGTGTCGCAAATGATCCTATCTCACGATACTTCAAGTACAGGCAGCCTGGTCCGGTGAAGACATTACGATTCATTACCTACCAGTGTTGTTGTCTCGTGGGGACCAACATCATATCAGACTGAAAATTACTCCTTTGGTTCACGGTGGAACAGATCGCTGCGATTTGCATGATATTATCCTCAACATAGTTCAGAACCTTTTTACTCTTCTCCGCTTCTTCGCTTCTTCGGTTTTTTTTTTTTTCTTTCTTTCTTTTTCTTATTAACCTCGGCCGCTTCTCTTCCCTGCATTCCTTTTCAATGGCAGCCCAACGGCAGGCCTCGTCCGCTTCACAAACCCCGCATATATCGCCCGCAGAGCTTTCATATCTCTACACTTCGCTTGCTTTGCCAGGCAGCCCAATTCGGCCAGATGGACGCTCAGCCACGCAATTTCGGCCCTTAACGGCGGAGACTGACATCCTCCCTGGGACCAACGGTAGCGCACGTGTTGGATTTGCAGACGGTACTCAAGCAATCGTCGGAGTGAAAGCGGAAGTAGAAAAGACTGTCGTTTCAGCAGATGCTCTCAAGCTGCCACAACAGGGCCAGGATGACGCGGACAATGCGAACGGCGACGGAAATCAAGTGTCGAGTGCTGGGCATGGGTCTTGGGTGCAGATGTCGATTGAGATTCCTGGGTTCCGGGATGACGATGCTTTACCAGTTTTCCTGTCTGAAATGATGCGAGAGCCTCTGGTTGAATCTGTATCGAATGGGGGCTCTGAGAACGGTGAGATGGCTGGTGGGCTGAAAGGAAGGCTGGTGATCAACAGACGGTGGCACTGGCGGCTCTACATTGATGTAAGATTTGCGTTCAATTCCAGGGCAAAATTGATTCTAATGTTGTTACTCCAGGTTCTTCTCCTCTCCCAACCTCAGTCATACCCGCTCCCGCTACTGTCCCTAACGACTCATCTGGCGCTCCTGTCGACGAAACTTCCGAAATTGAAGTCCCAAGGCGAGGAAGATCCGTTTTTCGATGACGACTGGAATGCTGCAGAATACCTATACCCACGCGCTACCTCGAAAACCGAGGCCTCTTTGCCTTCTCAACAAGTTCGCCCCCCAGTAACATTACTCGTTATTTCTGTAGGCGAGAATGTTATTTTCGACCCTAACAGAGAGGAGATTGCTGTCGCTGACACTGTTCTGGCGATTTCTGTTACGCGGGATAGTGATTCTGATAGCTTGAAGCTCCTTTCTATCCGCACGATCGATCCTCCTTCTCGGTTAACCCAGCCTGGTATACCTAACTCAGAAAATGTGACTACATTAGGGTCCACGGCCGCCGCTGAAGAAGCGGTCATCATGAACCCGTCTACAGGTGAAGAAGAGGTTGCAGGAGTCTGGAGACCTCGACGTGGAGGTGTGAAGAGAAGCACAGTGTCTCGCATAGTTAAGCTGGTGCTTCAGAAGGGTGGTGTTGGGGATGAGGTTCTTGAGGGTCTAGAGGGCGTTCAAGTTGGATGAATCCACTGATACGTACGATATTCCTTTGTTCCGAATACGGATATCTTGCCCTACATGCGCCGTTCTCGATGCGTCTGCTACCGCATGGGTTTTGTCGGCGAAGATGGGAAACATTTGGACGGAAGTATGCGCATCGCCACAGACTCGCCACGATGTAGCAGCGGAAGGTCTTCGGAAAGACTATGATTAGAGGGCCTGTGGCATGCTTCACAGTTCCCACTCAGCGGCCTGCTGGCAAATCTTGATTATCACATCAAAAGATAGGAGATGTCATGTACATAATGAATAATACGGTGCTAAGACGAAAAAGAAAAATAAAGATACGCAAAGGTAATCTACATAGTATACTTACCACATCGTTTGTACACATAGTCCCCCAATAATCCAATCTCAGATCCACACAATCCCGATTTCAACATGGGAAGGCATACCTCTACCAAATTCCCAACCATTTCTTAACAGGCTTTCTCTTTCCATCCCAATCAACATATTCCTCACTTCCCTGCTTCGGCTCCAGGTCAGCAGCTATCGGGGACTGATCATCAACCACATCAGTCTGGGCCTCGCTCTTCTCCTCAGCCGGCTCCTCCAATCCATGAGCAACCCGATACTGCCGTCTCTTCTCCGCATCTTCAACGCGCTGGTGTCGCTTCTCCCTGGTCTGCACAGAAGTATGCTGCACGTGCATCCGGAAGACAGAGAGCGCCTGGGACACAGTATCAATCGGGTGCGAGAGAAGACCCGACCAAGACGGAAGCAAGTGCGCAAACGGCGACGACCTTTTAAAGTTCGTAGTGAAGGTAAACGTAGCCAAGGTTGTAAGAACGCTCTGTACAAATAGGCTTCAATCAGCATACTGTGCCCCTCCCTGTCCGCATATCTCCCATTCACGAGTAGCATAAATCAAGCAGTCTAGCACATGTAGAGCCGGGAGAGGGGGGTTTGGTGTTGCGGGGGAACTCACCATAGCAATCCAAATATGAATCCACCGACTCGTCAAAAATTTATACATAACCGTCCCCTCGGGCGGGAACATATTCGGATACTGTCTATGCTTCTGCTCCTCGCGCTCTTTCTCGGATAGCTTGGGTCCCGGGTAGTTGACTGGCTCTCTGCCAACGATCTTGCCATTGCGCGTTTGCACGACTCTGCGCGCTGGGTGGGATGGAGGCCGGAATTTGTCCGGCTGGGCTAGTACCCGCGCCTTGCTGTTGTCTGATGCGCATCGCCGGTTCGGGGTCAAGGTCAAGGTCGTGATGCGGTGGTGGGTTGCATTTGCGCGGGTTAACGATTGGAAGGCCCGGGTCGACGGGATGCCCCGCGGTAGGAGAAATTGTGGGATTGTGACCGGGACCATTGGTGTTGGGGCTGCTGTGGACAAGAAGTGGATTGGTTGGAGGCGGAGTTGATTGCTTTGAACTTTTTCCCGCTGGCGGGAGATGTTGGTGAGCGAGTCACGTGGTATGTATGTATAAAAGTAGGTTGTATTTGTATAATTGGGATTTGTTTGACGGTGCAACCTCAGCCTCTCTAATCCAATCCCTTTCATAAACCTGATCAAAATGATTTTTATTTGCGCAGTAAGGGTATTGCAAAGCAGGGGGGGGCAGATGAGCACATGAACAAACAACTGCAGCATACCCACAGCTCCCTAGACCATACTTCGCCTCTCGACTCCGTTGGTGTTCCATCACTTATTGCAAAGGCTAGACCAACCGCTGATTGATAATTCTGGTCAAACGACGGAGTTCTAACCGCCCACTCGTGAGATATTAGACAACATTGCGGCCTACATTCTATGCTTCGAGCCGTCATCAAGGCCCAGTTGAAGCTCAGGGTTTGGCAGTTCCACAAATGAATATGCAAAGCTTGCAAGGATTATATTCTACTCAAAGGAGGAGCTATCGAAGATGACCCCAGTCGAAAGGGTCCTAATTATAGTGCAAAGGATCTTGCTCGATAAACGCGATGATCCCTCTGTCAAATTGGGCACACTCCTTTGGCGCGGGGCTAGCACAGCCCGAGGCTATGAGATAAATCCCTGTCCACTGCACCTCAATGCGCCTTTTCTTACCAAACTGAAGTTGATTTCTACTCAAGGGATTTAGAGGATGTGCTTTCCTTACCATCGTTGAACTCATTGGATGCGTTAACTGTAATTCTTCGATCGAAGCTTGTTCGACATGGGGGGCGAATTCCGAACTGATAGTGACCAAGATGTAGGAGCCACGTCGGAGAGGAACACTATGCCAGACAAGCATGAGGGCGCAACCCCCAATCTCCCGAAGTTGAAACATAGTGACTACACAGTCGGCTGGGTCACTGCTGTCCAGCCTGAGTATATCGCTGCGCGAGCATTTCTTGACGAACAACACGCACCACCGGACTTTTAATTCGTCAATGACGGCAATACCTATACGCTTGGTAGAATCGGAAAACACAGTGCCGTCATAGCTAGATTGCCCATACGGCATATCCTCTGCATCGCGCCTTGCAACCAACATGTTGCGTAGCTTTTCTAATATCAGACTTGGTCTGATGGTTGGTATAGGCGGTGGTGTACCAAGTGATGAGCGTCACGATGGCATTCGGTTGTGTAATTTCGTGGTCAGCGCTCCTGGGAATAGTATAGGTAGTGTTTTTCATTATGATTTCGGTAAAAGAGTTCAAGATCAGACCTTCCAACCCACAGCGGCTCTGAATCAGCCACCAGAATTTTTATTGTCGGCAGCGAATGATGCCCCGACTGAATTCGATGAGGATAATCCAGGGCTTGAAGCATCAATCAAAGGTGCTCTAGAGAAGAAGCCACAATTGAAACAGGAGTACGGACGACCAGACCCAGCTTCTGACCGGCTTTACCCATCTTGTTATGTTGTCCATCCCGTCGACAGTAAAGGTGTCAAGCAGTTTGTGGCTTTGGCTCATTAAACCCGCTATGGCCCTTGTCAAACTTGAAAACGAGGAGTAAACACACCAATGTCAAAAAGATCCCAGCGCTTCACTACGGCCCGGTTGCTTCTGGCAGCCAGGTGGTGAAGGATACGACTTTCGCGATGCGTTTGCCGAAAAGGGCGTGCTCTGTTTTGATATAGAGGCAGCAGGGCTCATGAGTCACTTTCCTTGTCTTGTAGTGTGCTGTATATATGACTACTCGGACTCTCATAAAAACAAGGAATGGCAAGGCTATGCGGCAATGGCGGCAGCTGCATAAGTAAAAGACCTCCTTGATCGAATCCCCCCCCCAATCGTTGTTGAGGCCGAGAAGAGCATGGCGGATGTTCTTGCTGGTAAGATTAAGAGGACTTCAATATCTCATATTACGAAGATTAACTTAATGAGGCCCTGCTAGCACTCCAGTTAAGGACTGAGGAAACGGCTAAGTGCTGAACACGTCGTCAGCTACCAGCAAAATGAAGCACACATCAAAGCCCTTAACTGGCTCTCAGACAACGCTCATGGTTCTCAAAAATACGACTACATAGAGAGACGACGGAGACGATAAAAAGGCACTCGTGAATGGCTATTTGACTCGAACGAGTACCAAGCTTGGGCGGTGATTAATAGAGAGCATATATTTTGTTCAGGTTTTCCGGGAGCAGGGAAGGCGATTCTCGCATCAGCTGTCATTCAAGGTCTTGAGGGAAAGCGTCAAGATGCTTGAGGACTTGGTGTTGGTTATCTTGTTTGCAATTTCAAGTTGAAAAAAAAATAAAGAACACAAAACATTTTCTGGAAACTTTGCTTAGCCAGTAGACTCAGGACCGACTGATGATTCCAGATGTCGTTGATGACGTGCATGATCGACACTATACTAGGGATACACGGCTGCCGTTGGACAAGATCTATGAAGCCCTGAAGGTTACTACTGCGTGTACCCCAAAGTCTTTATTGTCGTGGATGCGCTTGATGAGTGTAAAGAGGCTACCCGATGGGAACTCATGTCCAGTCTTTTTAGTCTCCAAGGCAAGTCCAACATTAACATCTTTGCAACCTCTCGGACAAATCATACGCTATCGGAGGACTTCAGAAAAGAGGATGCACTGTCGTTGGAGATTCGCGCGACAGATCAAGATATACTGTTATAAACAGTATATCTTGGTCAGCAGATAGCCAATCGAAGATCAAATATCCTTAATAGTAGTGTCTGGGATCTAATCACCCCAGAGGTCGTTGAAAAAGTGGATGGAATGTAAGTCATCTAATCAATTTATGATTTGTTCAAATGTAAGGAATAGCTCATCATTAAGGTTCCTGCTTGCAACGCCTATCATGGACCTCCTTGCGAATCCGCCAAATGAAGGATATGTTCATGATGTTTTGCAAAGACTTGTCAAGGGGGTTGACATATTAAAAGAAACCTACAAAATGTCAATGGAGAGAATTCGAGGGGAAATACGAAAAAGACCTTGCAAAAAAGATTCTTGCATGGCTTGTCCATGCTAATAGACCGCTTGCTACGCAAGAACTCCAACATGCCCTTGCAGCTCAGCAGTTGGATAAGTCAGAGCTGAATGAGTGCTACATCACAGAGGTCGAATACCTGCGGTCCATATGCCGCGGATTAATCGCGGTTGATAAAGAAAGCGATTATCATCCTCTATTCTGCTCTCAAAGTATTCTTGATAGAGGAAGTGGTTCCGCACTGCACAGTCAGATACTACACGGACCTGCGTTACATACCTCTCATACAATGTATTCAGAAGCAGAATGTGTCGTACACGTAAACTCGAGCAACGGCTGGGTTCATATTGCCTTTACGACAATGCTGCGCGAAACTGGGGGCACCACGCCCGCATATCTCAAATCGATGGACACCAGTGTATCCTGAATTTTCTTGAGTGTGAGGCTAAAGCATCTGTATGCGGTCAGGCCATACTAGAAGGTTATAAAGATCATGAGGGGGTCTACAGTGAAATCAGAACACAGGAGGCCACATCATGGCATACTTCGGGGATTGTTCTAGCGATAGTTGACGTGGGTGGACGTCTGGGACGGTTGATTAAAGCGCAGATGCTATTTTAAGGCGCGTATGAAGAGATCTACAATCTATACACAACATTTCGCCCTTCCCTTCAATGTATAGAGAAAGTGAGCGAGAGAGAGATATCACCTTACTACCAGTATACTACGTACTAGGTCTCCGTACCGAGGCACCGAGCAGGTTTCCGCCTCAGGCGACGATTCGGGGCAAAAGGCGGATAACCACACAGACCCCGTCGGGGGAACAAATGGCAAGGCAGGCATTTCCAAAGGCCGGATCCATCCATTTCCATATCGGCCCAGTTCTCCCGCGTACTGGGAATGGATCCAAATGCCGTGGAAGTGTAGCACCGAATGAGATCATACCTATGTAAAACCGGCATTTGCTCAATCAAGTAGTTCCTATGGAAAGGGACCCTATGAGCTAGCAATTTTCTGAGAAATGTAGTCACAATTGCTGTGTCCCTTCCAAGGAAGTTAAGATTGTTACCTATCGTTTGTCCGGTGGTATGGGATGGGATGTCTCTCCCCCGAGGAAAATAAAAAATAGGTGCTGAAAAAAGACACCGGTTGTTTCCTTTGTCCCGAGAGAGCCCGTTGAGTGCTGAATCATCCTACCGCTGATTGGCCAATGCCCGGATCACGGGATGCCTCGGGGGCGAAGACGGCGCTTTGTACAAATTCCTACATTCGCAAGGATTTTTTTCTTGCCAGCTTTTTTCTTCGATTGATTTCCTCGTTCGCTTTTAGGATACCTTCTTTTTTTTGTATATTTCCCTTTCAACGTCTCTTTTAGACTCCACTCTACACGTTCACAATGGGCAAGGAAGCTTCTTTCGCTCCTGGTAAGTCACTGCACTCCCTGGCAACTTCCCTGTTATTCTCCAAGCGCATCCTATCCGATCATTCACTGTTGGTGTCCCAACGCAAACCTTTCTCCATTTGCTTCTGGGAATTCAGTGAATGATGGCTACTTTTGGAAGTAGCACAACCTCCCTGCAGCACTGTGTTCCATGTCCTCTGGATAAAAACCAGCCTGCGACTTATCCCTTTAGACTGTATCAATTGAAGAACTTACCAATCTTGAACTACACCCGCGATTCCCGAACCTTCAGGTCATCATGACCAGCTTTGACACTTTCTGTCTTCTCACTACTATTGGCATGCGCGAGGCCGAGCTTGAGGCCGCAGAAAAGGCGAAACAGACGGCTAATATTTTAATATCTTCAGGTGACTCTGCCAAGGGTGCCAAGCTCTTCCAGGTATGTTGTTGACTTTGCTATTCGGGTCTTCTTTCTGTCGCGCGACGGCTAATGTTTTGGGTAGACTCGCTGCGCTCAGTGCCACACTGTCGAGGCTGATGGCGCCAACAAGGTTGGCCCCAAGCTTCACGGTCTGTTCGGCCGTAAGACTGGTTCCGTCGACGGCTACGCCTACACCGATGCCAACAAGCAGGCTGATGTCACTTGGGATGAGAAGACTCTGGTGCGCACTGTTCTCTGCGCTTGTGACGTGACTGGGAATTGTAGACTAACATGCTGGATCAGTTCACCTACCTCGAGAACCCCAAGAAGTATATCCCCGGTACCAAGATGGCCTTCGGTGGTCTCAAGAAGGCTAAGGAGAGGAACGACCTCATCACGTACGTTTCCTGGCTATGTTTGACTGGTAAGGTGATTTTGACGCTAACTGCTTTTGTTCGATTAGTTACCTCAAGGAGAGCACCGCCTAAATGCCCTGCTCTATGAGATAAAATTCGTTTCTCAACCCCGTTCGGGTGGCCTGTCGCATTGGATTTGATACGATCCCAGATCCTCGGCAGTTGACGGACAGGGCATGTAATATTACTCTATACCTTGTTTACTCGCAATAGACCTGGGTTTTCCTTTGTGCGCTGGATTTGCGGTTTTCATAGAGACGTGTTTCCTTTGCGACTGTGTCTATGTCGGCCGATAACCCTTTTCCTCCCCGTGATTATGTTTATTTTCCAGCTCTATGTATCATGGTTAAGTTTCTGGCCGCAAGGCTATAATGAATAAAGAGATCTCCTCTCATGATGACCAACTTTTTTGTTCTGTTCGATTCTTTTACCTTGACTAACCGCAGGCACCGGGTCGGGTTCCCGTGTTTCAGCCACGTGCGCAACGCCCTCATCACGTGGGTATATGGGCATCCCGATTTCAGGTGCTTTCATTTAGCTTTTGTTCCCGAGCGCCGTTCATCACCGGTCTTTCCCTTCGCAATGCGATGCTAGCCAGGAGGCCCTCTCCAAGGTTCTTGCGGTGTCTGAAGATGATTCCTGTCTAGGAACCAAGCCGATCCTCTCGGGCCAGGTTATCCTATCGTCGTGGACAAGCAAAGGAAGAGTTCTGGCAAACTGGCTGTCGATCCTTACAACGCTGGGATGCTATTGGGTCGGCTGATTTGACTGGATTTCTAGGGGACATCTCAGCCAGTGTTTCAGTGGCTAGCGACAACGATATCTTACCACTAGTCTAGAGTGAACCTCAGGGTACCCTCTTTCCAAGGACAGGACAGTATCTACGATGGACCTGTACGGTACAGTACGGGTCTGGAACCGGTTGGCACATGACCCCCCGATCTGCCCACCGCCATTGGCCCAGCCACCACCTGCGCCCCTCTCTCGCTCTTCCCCCGATAAAACAACTCAAACCCCAAAGGGCGATGCGAGGGGGGTATCGCTGGTTCATATCTCCTTCGGTACCTTGACACGAAATAGAAGGGAACACGAGCCGCATTTCCTTGAAACAAAAAGATTGAAGAAGCTCCGCAAAACACTGAATGGATATTGTTGGCTGATAGCGAATCTTCGAACTAACGTCACTTTCCAGCGGACTGCTGATCACTGTGGCACAACGTTTTAATGCAAGCGCCTCTGTAACTGCTGCAAGTACTCCGTATCTACCCCGGCACAGGAAGAGTGACTTGTCGCAACCCAGTTAGTCGGTCGCTCCGTCCTCAGGCATCAAGGCCTCGTCTGCTGGCTTCTACTCCCTTTCGCATTCCCATGTCTTGCGTCTGCCCATTCCCGTACCTTCTTTCTGACTCGCAGGCTACTCTTCGTTACTTGTCTTTTCCTACCTACCATCTATTTACCTTCTCCCCACATCTCCTCGCGATAGACCACAAGACCGATCCCACCTCGTCTGTTTAGTGCGCTTGCGACTAACCCCTCCACAAGCTACCACACCTCACTGCGACAGTCTAGAAACTGTTTGGTCAACTGAAAGTCGTCGCTTCAGCGTCGCAACGATTGAAGTGGCTTTGATAACGTCGTATAGGTTGTGCGCAACGCCGTCCACTATGTTGGATGAGCTGGATAACGTCTTTGACGACCATCCGTCATTGGATGCGTCGCTCGAGGACTTTGAGAACACAAGTAATGCGCACCGTTCTCCGGTGTTTGGTCTACCGTCGCAACATTCAGGATTTCGGTCAGAGGAATCAGATGCTGAGGAAGATGACATGACTCCCAACGGGGAGCGTTGGTCTCCTCCAGGGTTTCAGAGGTATGACTACGTTCAAGGCAGTGGCTGGTATCGACATCAGCCCTATTTGCGCAAAATCGATCAGGATCGATTAGGACTAAAACCCACTGTGGGGCTCAGTCCGTCGCAATCGCGGGAACCTAGCCCGCAGTATGAAGACGCTCTTGAGGCCCCCATGGCCGGTAAAAGAAGCAGCTCCACTGATACAGGGGACCTTACGATTGCTGCCAACGTTCCCTTGCCGATTGACGCAGAGTCTCCGCACAAGGCTCGGTCTCCCAGTACAGGCCCGGCTCCGGGGACCAGTCCCGGCCCGGAAGGGTTAGAATTTGGGTCGGAGAATAATATAAGCAATTGTAGGCTTTATCTCGGTTTGAACCCTGTCCAGCACGCTGGCGCGGGATACTAACGGGTGGGCCTTTCTTCAAGATATCCGGTTCGCTGTGCGCGCAGAAGTTCAGCAGCGCGAACCCTTTGTCGCATTATTTAGTTGCTTACGATCCAAATTCGATAAGATCACTAGCTCCAAATCCAACACCACCATTTCCATTTTGATAGCCCTACTATCCATAGCATTCATGCGCGCCTTGTTCTTACCCAGTGTGCCACAAGCAATCCCTGACCTCGTAAAGCTGTCAGGCTTCGCGCGGTCTTTCGAGCCTCTGATCTACTATTCAGAGAATGGCGTACAACAGATTGGAACGTTGCAGGAGACCGGGGTTGCGGTCTGGGATCTAAGCGAGTCGGTGCGTGGTACCAATATGACCAGTGCGCCGATCATAGTACGCCAGCTAGATGAGCTGTCTGAGTCTCTAAAGTCTCTGTCTTTAGAGTTGACTCGCTTCTTCGCCAATGTGGACTCGGACGTCGATTCTATATTGCTTGTCATGGATTGGGCTAAACGGGAGCTGGAGACCCTGTCATCCCAGCCGCCTAGTACACTGCCATCTATTATGCTTGACAATATGCACGATCTCCTGGCGCGACTCGGCACGCTGGAGCGTGTCACCATCCCCGACGGGGAGGGAGTTGGCGGCGAGCTGACAAGCACTCCCACCACCTTTGGCCACATTGTAACTGCGGTCTTTGGTCAAACGTCTGCCCAGCGCACGCGTTCTACTCTGACCCGGACCTTCACTGAATTCTTGTCGGTACTAGAAGAGTCCATTAATAGTGAGCTGACGCACTCTACTGCGCTTTTCGCGCTCTTTGAATCCATCGATCGCCAGTTCCTCAATCTTCAGCGCACAGTGGTACGTGAGTCAGATGCTCAAGAGCGTGCTGAAGGCGAAATGCTCAGCTCTCTTTGGACCCGTGTCCTCGGACCTGACGCAGCCGTTGTGCGTAAGTACGAGAAGAACAAGCGATTGCTCGCCAATGTCCGTAGCCGGACGGTCGCCAACAAGCATCTCCTCATGGACCACCGCGGCCGGCTACTCACTCTTAAGGTCAATCTCGAAACTCTACGGCGAAAGCTCGTCAGTCCGCTTGTTCGACGCAACGACTCCGTGAGCTTCGCTGGTGCTATTGACACTAGTGGTAGTCGGAGTAATGGCCGGATGATAGGGCCGGTCGAGGCTGTAATTGAAGGCCAAATCCGTGGACTAGAAGGCAGCTACGATTACCTTCGATCTGTCCGGGAGAAGCAGAAAGCCAAATTAATGGAGATGGTGTATGGAGCAGGACGAAAGCTACCAACTCACTCCATGCTAGCCGATGGATCAGATGACTCAGGGTCCGATACTATTGAGGGAATCTGACAACGGAGTTGAGATCTTATATACATGTGCATCCTCTTTGATATCACTCTGAGATGACTTCACTCGCATATATTCTCGTTGTATTTCATGGCGTTGGTTCATCTCCACATACTTGAGGTTGGCGTTACGAGTTACCCTCGATCTACTCTTGCGTCTCTTTCACTGGGTCTTTGGTTTGATTGGCTGGCGTCCACAACTACGGTATTAGGTCATCGCTTCTTTCATCTCCTTCTCTGCATTGACTGGCGAAAGTGAGGCAAAAGCGATAGACGCGTTGGTTGGCCATTTCTGTGCTTTTTATAACTTCTTTTCGGAACTTTACTTAAGGATGGTTTAGGTGTTGATACATCTAATCCCTGTCTGTATTCTGTTTCCTGGGTCGGTGGATGCTTGGAAGGCATTTCGTGGTGTCTGGGCTGTCATCTACTTCGAATTTAGCCAATTCTCCTGTTCTCACTCTGCGCGAAATGTTTAACCGTCCAACATACAAACAGGCGTATTCATACGTAGGCCTTGAGCGGTTTCAATCCGTAGTTATGAAACAATCAAGCACTGATTATACAGTACATACATAGAGGGTACATACACTGAGAACTGATATCCGTCGGTGATTCATTTCCCCGACCCGTGGTGTTTTTGTATTGACACCGCCGCAATGCAAGTCAACTTATCCTATTCACCTGCGCTAACCTGGTAATCCCACCGCTCCAATTCGGAGTAAATCAGACATCGAAATGCGCCTCCTAGCCACTGGCAGGGCGCTGCGCGCTAGTAGCGGTCGATGGTCTTCCGGTAGGAACATGCGTATTCCGCTCATGCACGTTTCGGTCCCTCTCACTCTCCACCGCAGAACCTGGAGCTCGACAACAGCTCTCAGAAACCAAGACTGTACGGATTCAGATCAAAAGCCGGTTATCCGTCCTTCCATAAATAAGCAGTCTTTGCCAATTGAAGGGCAATCCTACCCGGTAGACCAATGGACCAACACCCCTGATACGATCCTCTCCCACGTCGGAAGACGACTCTACCTCAACGAGGACCATCCTCTTGCCATTACCCGGAAGCT
The DNA here is from genome assembly GCF_009176365.1 of Aspergillus alliaceus. Classification (NCBI taxonomy): domain Eukaryota; kingdom Fungi; phylum Ascomycota; class Eurotiomycetes; order Eurotiales; family Aspergillaceae; genus Aspergillus; species Aspergillus alliaceus. Next base: position 722,423 of record NW_022474695.1, read on the forward strand.
CATTGAAAGCCAGTTCCCGGGTCCGGTCTACGGGAACTACCATGAGAAGAACCCCGTTGTTTCCACCGCACAGAATTTTGATGTCCTTGGTTTCCCGGCGGATCATCCCGGTCGTAGTCGCACGGACACCTACTATGTCAACGAGAAAACGGTTTTGAGAACACATACCAGCGCTCACCAGCAGGCATACTTTCAGCAGATTAATCGGAATGAGAAATTGCGGCCAGAGGAGGTTGGGTATACGGTTGTCGCGGACGTGTATCGCCGAGATGCTATCGATCGCAGTCACTACCCTATTTTCCATCAGATGGAGGGCGCTATGCTGTGGAAACGGCCGGATGTTGACCCATTGAAACATGCGAAGGAAACAGCTGCCAAGATCGTGGATGATCTTAACCGCATCCCCTCCCACGATGTTGCCGTCGAGGACCCAAACCCTACCATCCACGAAAAGCGCAACCCACTGCAGGCGGAGCACCATACTGCAGAGGAGGTCGAGGCCGTAGCAGCGCATCTCAAACGTTCTCTCGAGCGTATGGTGATCAAGATCTTCACCGAAGCTAGCAAGGCTGCCGCCGCCGCTAACGGTAACGACTTCAGAGAACAGGAGCCGCTCAAGGTACGCTGGGTGGAGGCATACTTCCCCTTTACCAGTCCCTCTTGGGAACTAGAAGTATTCTGGCAAGGCGATTGGCTTGAGATCCTAGGCTGCGGTGTCATTAAACAAGAGTTGCTAATCAACTCGGACGTGCCCAACCGCATCGGATGGGCCTTCGGACTCGGCCTTGAACGCATTGCTATGCTTCTCTTTAACATCCCGGATATCCGACTGTTCTGGTCTCGTGACGAGCGCTTCCTTTCCCAATTCAGGGCTGGTCATATCACCCGCTTCGAACCGTTCTCCAAACACCCGGCTTGCTACAAGGATGTTGCTTTCTGGCTTCCCTCCGCCGCTGTGAGCGGTGGTAGTGCTGCGGGCGGAGCGGTTCCGGTGCACGAGAATGATATCATGGAAATCGTCCGTGGTGTTGCGGGTGATCTGGTCGAGGACGTCAGACTTATTGATGAGTTCACTCATCCGAAGACCGGCAAGAAGAGCATGTGCTACCGGATCAACTACCGCAGTCTGGAGCGCACGTTGACGAATGAAGAGACTAATGACCTTCATGATCAAGTTAGGGATAAGCTCGTTGGGTTACTTGGTGTTTCATTGAGGTAGTTGGTCTTAGTTATTCGGAACCTTGTATAATATCCAGTTACGTAACCATTCAATTGTACCATATTGTGAAAGCAAAAATCACCTCGACTTCAATGACCTAGTCGGCTCTGATATATAAACACAGACACATGCTTAACATATTTCTATCGAAGTCTCGTTATAGACCGTCGGCTTCACTTCCGCCTTGTGAATAATTAGGTAGAATAAACGAAGTCGAGAAATTTACTGAACAATGTTCACCGAAAGCCAAGGAGAAAGAAGTACGAGTAATGACCGATCCAGTCAATCATCTATTAATGTAGGTCATGATCCTTTACATCCGTTACCGAAACGACACAACCCAGATAACCAAGCAAGGGAAAGGAAACCCCATGATCCAATGCCATGCATGCAGCCCATATCCAAAAATTGCCCATCAGACCACCTTTTTCAGAATGAAGAGACCAGATCGTCGCGTATATTATACAGGTATAGATGATATAATGAGGAGAGAGGTGAGTTTCGAACGCCAGATATAAAACAAGAAAAAAAGAAAAGAAAAAGAAAAGAAAAAGAAAAGAAAATCTACGAAAGAAAAACTGAATGTAAGTTTTTCTTTCGTATGCGAACAAAAATAGCTGGTGTATCATACACATGCATTCGTGGCGACAAGGCAAGTAGTGATAACACGGTTAAACCAGAGCCGTGCTTGGTTTTACCCCGACATGATGAAATGGTATTTGTTATATTATACAGGTGGAAAAGAAGAGAAGATGGAGTTAAGGGGATTGCGGATGGGAAGTTTATATAGATGAGACGGTATGGGTGATTCAGTCATTCTTGACAACGCCGACCTTTGCAGCCTACAGGAAAATCTCGTTAATACCACGACCCAATGAGCCCAACGTGAAGAGGTAGGGGAGCTTACTCTCAAGACACGTCCATTCAACCTGAAGCCCTTGCTCTGAGTATACATGATGTCGCCGTTCTCCTTGCCCTCAGCCTTGGCCATGAAGGTCGCCTCATGCAAATTAGGATCGAATTTCTGAGCCTTGCCATCCTCAGCAAGCTCGCTGGGGTCGAACCTCTCTAGTCCGTGCTTCTTGAGGGTATTCATCAGAATGTTCTGAGTCATCTTCAGGCCGGAGACGAGATCCTTTATGTCTTTGTGTTCAGCTTCGGTCGAGTTGAGCTTGTCCTCGGGAACAGCCAGGAGGGCACGGTCGAAGTTATCGATGCTCTCAAGAAGATCAACAGCGAAACGTTGGATAGCAAAGTTGCGCGCGTTGTCCATATCACGCTTGGTGCGTTCCTGAAGGTTGAGGAAGTCTGCCACGGAGCGGACATATTTATCCTGTTACAAGCCGTGTTAATGGGGTGCCTGGAAAAAAAGTGCAACTAAAGAAAGGAAAAGAGAAGGAAAATAAAGGGAAGAAAAGTAACAACGTCGGGGTGAAGCTCAAAAAACGATATGAAGACATGAGAAAGTAACTTTACCTTCAAGTCAACGACCTCCTTCTCCTTCTTCTCTAGCTCTTTACGAACGGAATCCTCGGGGTTCTGAGACTCCGATTCACCATTCTTCTCTTCCTGCTTGCCTTTCTCGGCCTTGTTCTCTGTAGAGTAGCTGCGCACAACGGGCAGACGAGCAAGTGGACGGAGGGATTGCGGCTGAAATTGTGACGTGCGACGGAGCGCCAATGGTGCTGAAGCGGAGCGGACGGAAAGGTGAGGGCGGACGGCCTGAGCCTGTCTAAGGATGGTTCTCTGGAACATTGTGACGGGAAGGGTTTGAGGGAGAATTAACAATGGCAGAAGGAGAAGGGAATATAAAGCTGTGTTACTGAGAAGATGGGAGTTAGCGATATCGCTAGAAAAACAGATATTTCGGCATTAATCACCTGACCGCCTTGGCTGCTTGGGAGGAAAATCCTCGGGCCGAATTGCTTTGTTGCTCTTCCATACAAGAGTTCCTATGTGGTAATCGATAGTGTAAGAGAAACAACACTGTCCCTAATTCATCTTCTTGCATTTACGTCCTTCTTCGACCGCCTTGGCATATTAACCCTAGGTACTTTGTATGCTACCTGGCTTATTGTAAAATGTAGGTCCCGACCTACTTTAATTAGCTGTATACGGAGTAGTGCGCAAGGCAATGAACTACGAGAGGTTATCCGCAACACCCATATGAAATTTGCTCCCTGGAATCTCCTCTCCACCGGCAAAAGGCCAAGAGGCAAAGAAGAAATTATGGGACTCAAAAGAGACAAGAGTCAATCATAGTTAGACGTTAAGACAAAGAGGGATATAACAAACCGAGAAATTATTACCAAATAACATTTTAATGACTCAGGAAGGTGCGAACATGGAAGGTATATACACGAACACCACACATACGCTCTCTAGAATGCCAAACCAACAGCAGAGCGACGATAATTCGTATAGTAGTTGTGATCGAATTCATCATAGCCATTCTGCTGATGTTGTGGGGCCTCGAATATTGTAGGATAGACGGCGGGCTCATCCGCTTGTTTAGGTAGATAGGGCCGAGAAAAGGACGTAGACATGTCAAGCTCCTTTTCAAGGTTGGACTCGCTGTGGGATGGTCGGAACGGAGTGGCGGCTGTAGTGTTGCTAGATAAGGATGGAGTGGTCTTAAAGCCACCTGTTAGAGCTGAGGTGAACGTTGATCCGCTGAGATTACGGGAGCGAATACGGAAGGGGTTCTTGTCGGTGACAGTGGATTTCCAAGGGTATGGGGATGATGAAGGTGAGGAGGGCCTGTTGCTTGTTTGAAAGAGCCATTGGGTGACGCGGCTGGATCGGGGTGGTGTTGTTGTTGCTGGTGTATGATCACGGTTCTCAGAAGGAGTGGTGGGTGGTCGGGTCTCAGTCGGTGTCGTCGGGGGTCGTTGGGTGGTGCCTGATAAAGGAGAACCTTCGACCGGGATAGGTGGTAATGGCCTGTCCTGCAGGGTGGTACTGGCGGTGCTGGTGGGAGTCCTAGGGGGCATGGTGACTCTGCTTGCTTGCGGCTCTTTAGGAGGCTCTGGTTTCAACACTGCTGGCTCACAACCATTGTTTGAGTCCAGCGTGGTCAAAGTGGGATGGTTTAGGCTAGCAGTCAGACCAGTAACTGCGTGTGAACGGGTAGAAAAGTGAGGGATCAAGGGGTTGGCCGTAGGAACTTGTTTGTCCATGAGCTGCTCCAGAGTAGCTAGAGAAGATCGCCGGGATCCTGACCCGACGGGTTTCCGTGCTAATTGAAAGGAAGACGAAGGTCGGTGAGATTTGGAGCGGGATATACGGGACAAATCGACAGAAGTTCTTAGAGTGCGAGGGGGTCGTGCAAGCGCTGGACGTTCTCCCTCTATATGATATTTCTCAAATTCGGGAAGATCCGGCAATTGATTGTCAATAGACTCGAAGCTTAGCTTGAGAGGTCGAAATTGTTCAGGAGTCAAGAGAATGAAGCTGTCAGGATGGAATCCCTTGGGAGAAGTTGCAAAGCTGGACACTGTTCTGAATTCCGATGGGCCACTGATTCGTAGAGGGGCAGTCGATTTTCTCTTCAAAGAGAAACTCGCTCGCCTGCATGCCTGCGTCCCTAACCTACTATCCAGTTTCCATGAGGGGATGGACGACGCTCGGGGCGGTGGACATGGCCTTGGGAGAGTATTGTCGACCTCCAGCATCATCGGGGGTACGAGATGAGGTTGCGTATGACATATTTTCATCTCTCGCTCAGCCCCTAGGATAAGAGAAGATTCAGCAACTTCTCATTGTCTCTCAGAACAATAGGTGACATAGATGTATCAAGTCACATACCCTTTTGCTTCAAAGACTGTTGGTGGCGGAAGCTTTCATCATCGCCCCCGGAGCCCGGGCAGTACAAGCAGGACGAGATCCAGCCAGCGCACACAGATCCTGCTTGTTCAATTGCCCGCTTCATCGCTGCCAACGCTTCCAAGCTGTTGGTCCATCATCCAGTGGGGTCCCAACAGTACGAAAAAGGAAGAGAAGGAGGAAGAGGGGGTGGGGGGTTGTATGAGATCAACGTAGGAAGACGAAGCACAAGGGCACTACCGGTAGATCAAAAAGCCCTTAAAGTGAAAGGGGCCCGAGAACGTAGGCATCAGCTCTTGCGGTGGGAGGCTGGCATAAAGCCTGATCAACCCCGCGGTTACTACGAGATGGTTCAGAAGCGAATCGGATTCGGTCTGTCCCTTTGTGCTCATGCATCGTGGCAGACGGGTCAAACTATGATCGCATAGTTAGCATTAATGAAATGGGGGTTTGATAAGACTAGGAAGATATGAAAATAAATGAGGTACCTAACTTGACAGCAGTCACGTTCCTTGATTGGTTCCCCTCTTAGACAACGTGTCTGACCTGCGTGTGATTTGCTGGTCATCACATCAGGTCACCCACACTAAAATGAGGCCGCGCCTATAGACGCATTGTCATTTGTTAATGCATATAGTTGAACACGTTTCGCCAGTCATAGCTGTCACAGCAAATGACATGTGCTGTCACTTGTCACTGGTCACTGATATTGGACAGGATGGTGCCATGTTTAACACCGACGTGAGGTGTCTCATCTAGTCTTGTCTGGAAGGTGCGGAGACCTAGCAAGTGGTGAATGTCTATAACCCTAAATTTATTACTTTTTGCCTGGTTTCGTGCTATTTATAAATGACTTTATCAGGCACCAAACAACAACAGTTCCCCTCTGTCTCTGAAACGGAACGAAATGAAATAAGAAGGGATCTGTAGAGAAGATGTGAAGGAAAAGAAGAAGTGACAGACAAGCAAACAAAGAAAGATAAAGAAAACAACCTATACACCGGAAATGTAAATAACATAAACAACTCAAACTATGCGTATATGCAGCGAGAATGATTATTTTTATCAACTCCAAACATTCTCATCCTCTAACCCTTCATAAGACCATTCTCGTGTCTTTGGGTCATTGCTGTTGGTGTCCTCATCTTGGTCGGTTGGTTGGTTTGTGTGTTCACTGGGACCCTCTGTCTGAGCCATGTCAGACTGACCGCTAATTGGGTGCCCGGATGGTGTCCTGCAATTTACGTAAGGTTACTTCAGCCCTAGGACTGCGAATCCAATTATATGAATCACTCACTGGAAATATCGATGTTCCGGCTCTAGCAATGCAGAACCAATCGTCCTTTGATGTTCAGTTCGTTCCTTTTCTTCGGCCTCTCGGTCTTCGACCAGGAGGTCAACTAATTGGCTACGGGGGGAGCTCCGGGAAGCAAAAGAGCTAGGGCCACGTTGAAGAGCGGTTCGAGCTTCAGTGCTTTCTCTTCCTGATGGACTCGATATGCTATTGCCATCTGAAGATGCGCCTCCCTTGCTAGACGCACGGACCTTTCTGTGTTTTCGGAACTTCTTCACCACTTCTGGCTGTTGCGGGGTTTGATAGCTGGACGGGACAGCTAAACGCTGATCTTGTGGGGCCTGGTTTGCCGTGATTACCGGATACTGGCAAGGTTAGCCCAAAGAAATTGTCCTAGGGAAATGCTTCACATACATTCCAGTCGCCAAATTCGAGCGCTCGAGCCTTGATGAACAATTGTTCATCTCCCTCATCTAGCGTCGACTCCTCAATATCACTAGGCGAGCGGAACCGGTCCACGATACTTCCCCGCCTATTTGATTCGGCGCCAGCAAGTAACGGCGTCCGACTGTTGATCTCACCTGGCTTAGGAATCCAGTACTTGCCCTTCCCTCCACGCTCGTATCGCATGCCGTGCATCATCCGTCTTACCCGAGACTCGGATTCAGCATGCGCCATAATATGATCCCCAGAATCGAACAACCTATATTCATAGTTATCGCCCCGCAAAGTCATCTTTGTGTCTTCGATTAGGTCCTTGACTCCAAAGGCATCCCGAAGCGCGTATATTACTGGTAACCGCGCGGACGAGATGGTTGGATCTGCATAGTCGTGCCAAGAGAATGCATACCAATGAGTGACCGCGAATATAGGCATCTCGAAGCATATCAGGGAGTCCTGAATTGCAGCAGCGAGGTTGTCAGGGGTATAACCCGCGACACCGTTGGATAAAGCCCCGAGCCACTGTAAGATGGACAAGAAGAAACCCTGCCAATAGGAGGCAAAGATAATGAGTTTGACGCAAAGGAACTTTGGCACAGGGCGGAATGGTGCTAGGTCGTTGTGAAGGCAAACCCAAAACATTGCTAGTGAGTATAAACTTATTGTAACGCTGACATTATACACAATCCCGGTCCAGAGGTAACCAGAAGTTAACCCTAGATAGCCTTCTTGGTAACTATCCGTGGCTTTCATGATGATAGATATGATGGCCAGTATTGGTTTCAGCCAAGTGTACTGGAGGATACCGCGCTTTACAGCCAGGAAGCTGTGGGGGTCAGATATATCGAGTTTCGGCAGGAAATGATTCAGCGGCCAGGCATGTTGGATGGGAGGACGACCATGGGTCATAATAATCAATGCTCGCTCGCCTCCAAGGAAATTTATGAGTAACTGAAAGAAGGTGTAGATAGTAAAGGCCTGAAAGTGATTCGTCAACAATATGTATAGCTGCCTAGTTGGCCGATTATACCTCATAAACATCACGAATAGGATCCAACCAAAGAGACGCCTTCAATGATACGATGCTTGTCCAGGAAGCAGCAGCATATATCGGAACCCTGATACGTTTAGCTTAAAGCTGATGCTCCACAACTGAGCAAAAACTGACATGAGAAGTATGCGAACGACATATCGTTGGAGGAGAGGTTTTCGATAGTTTTTCCTAAATATTCTTCATCAGTGGAAATCTATAGTAACTCGTAGTATCGTAGTGCACGTACGTTTGTAGCCATATAGACCTTCCGACGGGGACAGATAAACGTTAGCGGAGATATCTCCATATCGGGCGTGATGCGGGGAAGGATATCTTCTCACAGGAGCGACAAAAGTGAGGCTACCAGGGATGAGACCCCTGAAACAATCACCACAGCTTTGGCTAGGCTAGAGCCTGTACCGCCAGAGGAAGACATGGTGACCAGGATCAACGAGACTCGCGGTTCTTGACCGCGTGCGCTTTAGGTTTGCGTCCACCGGTAAAGCATTCCGCAGCTTAAGAGGAGCTGCGAAAAGAACCAAGCCAAAGAGTCATACCCCGTCCAGCGAGCTGAAGATCGTCAAACTTCGTGAAGCTCCCCCATAGACATGCGATGTGCTCGCATGACCGGAAGATAGACCGTTGTGAAAGATTGTGTAGATTATTAGGAGGATCATCATCTAAGCTATTGTTACTAGTATCATTGGAGCTACGGGTTTCAGTTTCGGTGGGCCCGTGACACCGCCTAAGGCGAAAGCATATGCGCCTCGCCGCATTTAGATTTACTCCCGTAATCGCGACTTTCCGTTGTCCCCTAAAAGGTTTACTGTCTTCGTAGAAGATGGAATGACGACTTGTCCTGTATATCTTTTGCCTTCGATTCATTGACTTCCCTCGGTGGGGCATAGATTAAACCTACTAACTGTTATATCCAATTACCATCCCTTTCTGGGCTAAATCCAAGAGAAGCCTGTTTTTCCCTGGCCGCCATGTTCGAGGCCGTCAAACGCCCTAGGGTATTGCAAAATGGCTAACACGAGTTTATTAACATTTGGCTTAACTCCAGATCCAAGTTTTAATGTGTAAGTGACAGTAGGGTGCTTGTACACTGGTAGCTTACAACTGTATAGGTTCTTCTTCCTTGAGCTCGTCGTCTCGTGTATACTGTAAGGTCGCCGAATTCGCGCACTTGAGCACCGATCGCTGATATTGGATAGAGTACTATTCTTCTTGCTATACTTCAATCGCCTATTTGCGACCCTCCTCTCGTACGGCATCCGCGCTTACACATGGCATTATTATCGCGTATATGTCGACATCAATGCGCTCCAAATCTCTTTGCTTGGAGGACGGATCTTCTTCAAGGGTGTTCGGTACCATGGCGTGAATGAGACAATCTTTATCCATGGAGGCTTTATAACATGGCGTTACTGGAGGCGATCAGTGAGGAAGACAGATCTTTTTAACTTTAACCCATATGGAAACGAAAGGGGGGATGATGCTCGGCCAGTCGGAGACGGTGAGAGCGATGCTGCTAGAGACAGTGGGACGAAGGAACAAGGAGGTTTGAAAGGCGCCGACTCCCTTCCCTGTCGTATTACTGTTAAGTTCTACGGGCTGGAGTGGTTCGTGTACAACAGAACACCAGCCTATGACGGTATTCTGGCAGGTTTCAACCCTCCAGGACAGCCAGCGGGCTTCACCAAACCGCAGTACCCAGGAAGCAGCTCTCTGGATCCTGAACTGAAAGATAATATGGCTAGAAACTCTTCTATCAGCGAATCTGCCTCCCCGAGAACATCTCAAGCGGGGAACGCTCCAGGACGCAGTAGAACTGGCGGGGACACAATTGGCTCTCACATCATTGAAGGATCCGGCCAGGAAGTAGGTGACGGGCTTTCGAGGTTACTCCGACTTCTGCCTTTAAAGCTGGTGTGTGACAAGGGAGCTATCGTGATTGGCAACGAAAATACCAGGTCTGTTCTGACAACAACCTTTGATGGAGCCACGGGATTAGTCGAAGTATGTAATTCTGGACCACTCGATCTATATCGGCAATCATTCACTTTTCAGTTCACCCATCCAGTTGTTCAGATGCGCCCAAATCCAGACTTTAAGCAAAACCAACTTTCTGCCGCGAAGGGACTAAGTTCCATGCGGGAAGACCAGCCAGGGACAAAGCGCAAAAGGGATACGATCTTCAACTATCAGTTTCAAAAACGCAGAGTATGGTATAGTATCCGTGATCTTATTCCATACTTCCAAACATCCGTGGAATCCTTTCATGTTTCCGAAAAGCATGAAGATACGGCACCGAGGACTCAAGGCGATCTTCGCAATGATGCCCATTGGGTTGGTCTTTCCCGTTACCTAGATGAAACCAGTCAAGATGATCACGAGGAATGGAATTCCGTCGAATATGCTAGATTCTCTACTATTCTAGATAGTCCTGTTATCACTATAACATATTATTGGGACATCCCTGGGTGTGTTAAGCACCAACAATTACCCCAAGAATTACCGCCCCGAGAAGGATCCTTGGGTATCAATGGAGCGCCTCCCCCAGAATGGGGCATTGATGTCAAGGTCGAAGGTGGTACTATTAATTATGGCCCCTGGGCCGATCGCGAACGCATCGGCTTGCAAAATGTTTTCTTCCCCAACTCTTACCGAAACTCTCAACCAGCAGAGCCTTTATCTTCAGGCGATCTACGACAGAACTCCATCTTCAAACTGCGAGTGGAGACCACTGAAGAGCTGACATTGCGTATTCCAACAAAGGAGCCTTCTAAAGACTGGCAGTGGAAAGGTCGCGCTGATGCGATACGAGGCGCATCTAGAGCTAAGAAACAGCAACGTCGGAGACAGTCAAGGGCAGCAGACAGTGATAAAGGTCACATTGGCCCCGAGATCCGCCCTTTCGGATGGCTGTCCCTTCGTGTTGCTGGCGATTCGACCATAAATTACGGCATGGATATGGTGGCCTCTAGGGCTGGGTATTTCAACCAACTTGATCTAGACCTTCGAGATTCGACGATGTCGTCAAGCGTCAACCATGCAATATTGTGGAAATGTCCTCAGCAGCTTATCAAGTGTGATCTTTCAGTTCCCCTTACCTGGAACGATCTTCGTACTTGGAAATTCGATGTCGAAAGCCATGGTATGGAGTTGTTTCTGTTGCGAGATCACATTTTTCTCTTGACAGATCTTGTCGCCGATTGGGCATCCGGCCCTCCATCTGAATACTATACATTCGTGCCGTTCATCTACAAATTGAGCCTTTCTTTTGTAAACCTACAATTGTTTGTGAATGTCAATGACTTGAATATCATCAGTAACCCTTCCGACCTGGACGACAATCGCTTGCTGGTGATCAAAGGAAGAAGACTAACGTCTGATGTTTTGATTCCTTCGAACAAATATAAACCAGAGCAGAATTCCGTGGATTTCTATGTCCGTCTCGATGATGCTGGCATAGACTATTTGAGCCCGCTGTGGGATACACTTCACACCTTCTTGCAGGATAAATCGGCTGCCACGCTGAAGAGCATGGCCATTGTTGGAGCTTATAGCTATTGCCTTTCCACATCCTCTGAGTTGACGGATACGCTATTTCTGAATATCGAGGGGCTGTCCCCTAAGCTCTATTTGTTCGGTTTCTTGATCCGATCTTTTCTGACAATCAAAGAAAATTACTTCGGAGAAGATATGCATTTCAAGACTCTCGAAGAATTCCAAGATCTTGCCTATGCAGAGGGACCCACAGAATCGCATAACGGGGTCAATCCTAAAAAAAAAACAAATGACCTGGATGTTATCGTGCATGTCACTGTGGACAACCCTTGTGCTCTGCTCCCACAAGGTATATATGATAATCTGAATTGCTTAAGACTCACTGCGCCTTCCTTGGAGATCGACCTGCGATTTACTAATTACTACATGGATTTGGAATTTTCAATTGCTCCTCTAAAAGTGTGTTTGCAGTCCCAATTGGCTGGACAACCCCCCAGAATATCTGACTCCCAGTTATTCATCGATGGAGTTTCTACTCACGGTCATCGCTTGTTTGGGTTGCCCCCTGCCGAGCCAACGTATGTCTGCAACTGGGACTTCAAGCTAGGTCGGATTATTGGAGAATGTTCCACAGAGTTCATAGCCTGTTTAGGGCCGGCTCTGAAGAGTTTTGACTTTTCCTTCGATAACGAAGAGAATGCACTCCCTCCCTTGTTTCCAACTTCTCTCCATGACGTTACGTTTGTTAGAGCGAAAATCGACATGATTCATGTCTCTGTACATTTAGACAAGGCGGCCTTGATATTGAGCTCCGGGCCGGTGACAACAAGTTTTAACGACTGGGCGAATGCTAGGTTTTCAAAGCGCATGAGCCTTCTCGTCCCAGAACTCTCTATCGCTGCAGTGGATGCCAAAATCGTTGGTCGACTGGGACACTCAACCCATACTGAGGTGGTTCCTTTAGCGCTGTTTGAGACCACGGTCAACCTTAAGATGGTTCAGCGAAACAATAACATTGTGGAAAGCCGAAGGTTACAACAGGAGCATATCAAAGTACATGACCAAAGGACTCAGCGGACACCATGGCTTCTATTCGACTGGGAGGGAATTGACCCCGACTCAACACATTTTAATGATGATAACCTAGCATTGCCGACTATCGCTATACCTGCAATGCCCGAGCCTATTATTAAGCGCATAAACATGGCAAATCTGTCAGCAAAGAGAAGTGCTTTCTCGGATGACAACAGTTACGCAAGCTCTGGAGGCTTTCTTATTTCCTCAGATGCCTCAAGTGTGCGAAATGAGCACAGAAGAAGAAAGCGTAGCATCAACTACACATCAAGCTTGGCATCAGAAGGTGAGCAGCGCCAAACCTCCTTTCAGGTAGCGACAAAGGCCCTTCAGAACAAACAACGGCTTGGACAACGCAAGAATGGCATGGAGGGCCCAACCACCATTATGTCAGATTTATCAAACCCTTGGGTTATGCCGAACTTTTTTCTTTATAAAGTAAGCCTAGACAAGTCACAACTACCCTCACACCATGTCGCTAGTGATCGCATCCGCCGAGACGATCTTTTCTTGACAAAGTTCGATCCCCAGTTCTCGCCTTTTGAAGATGACAAGACAACACATACCAACTTTGCAATTGAGCTACCCAACGGTGTTAGAGGCAGCTGTACCCCTGATTTTCTTTTCATGATATCAGCCATGATTGAAAAGCTGCAAGTCAAGCACCCGACAAATATCATCGATTCGCTTCAGAAAAATGTTATTTCTGACATCGTAGGCTACGAAAAGTCACTGAAGAAGCCTAAGAAGTCGACTAGCATTGCAATTCGAACACCGACTATACTCATGAAACTAGTAAACTTGTCCGAAACTCCCAGCAAATACGAATCAGGTTTCCGAGATGAGTATAACGTCGAGGTCGCCCATTTGAAGACAGAGATTAGGATAAAGGTTGAGAGAGAGAGGGGCGATCTTCTTGCGGGAATAAGAAAGAGTTCCACCCTTCATGCCGCCGCCGAAAGTCTCTCTTTATCCGTTGAGGGCACTCGAGCTGATGCCTATCAAGAAAAGGCTGAACTTACCTGTGTCTTTGGTGACATGAACTTTTGGTTTGTAACAAAGCCTATGGTGAAATCGAACTTTCAGGCCAGAGCTTTCGATATTGTAACCTTCACAAAATCGGTGGAGCATCTTGCTTATCTAGTTCGCCGTACAACTACAATGCTCGACTCTGTCACGTCGTCCTTCCAGCATAGTTCATCCCTGGAGAGCAGGCGCTTACGTTTCCTCATATATTCCCTTACTCAACCAGCTGCCAACATACCAGATCCTGTGTTCCTTACACGGATCTCGTATGTACTCAGAGTCGCACCTACACACGTGCGACAGCACGATTCTTGGAAGATAATCTCCCGCATCCGTGATGTATATAACAATCTACCACCTCACCGGAAGGAAGTCTTGATTTCAAGATGTCTTAATGATGACCTTTCGTTGCCATCTAATGCTAGGACCAGTGTGCTCTCCAGCTTCGACGAGTGGCGAGCTTGGGATCTAGCGCATGTTGGGAAGAGCTACGTCATGCAAAGAGTGTGGAATTCCTTCTCACCAAAGATGGAGAGTACCTCAACAGCAGCGTTCTTCTCATCTACTATGAAATTGTTTCGCTTTTCTATCGATCCCGGGCCAAAGGAAAGCGATTTTGTGCTCGAGGACCTGTCCACAGTTTTGTCTATCAACCCACAGAATGGGACGCCTTCGGGTGCCGGGGAAACCCCAAGGTCATTGACAATTGTACAATCGTACTGCTCCTCTATTAGGCTTCGTCTACGATGGGAGATTCTCGACCTAGTAGAAGGGCTATTACGAATAATGTCCACAGTCACCTTGGAATCTACTACGCCAACACAGGGCTCACGTACCGAGCCAAAAGAGGCCAGTGAGTTGCAACTTGTACTCGGCGCTGATGTTGGATCAATAGCCCTCGATGGTATCAATGTCAAGCTAGCATTGGCTGGGCGAGGCTTAAGAAGCTCTATCGTTAGGAGACTACACGGCACTAGCAGCCCGGACTGTCTGACTGCACTGTTAAGTGCTCAAGCATGCTCTTCTGAATTATCTGATCTTTCTAAAGTGATCATGTCTTGGAAGATTGGGGAGCCCCATATGTATTGTTCGCGTGTTTCTAAGGGAAACGAAACAGAACTGGAGCATGAGTGGAAAATCGCAGGTTCAAGCAGAAGGCTCCGATATGACATGAGAGAAGACCCATTAAGCCTCGCCCATATTGCGGACCGACTCATAGAAGATGAAGTTCGATATATTCACCGGCTTGTCACCAACATAAAACTCCCAGCTCACCAAGTGAACGAGAATATTACAGCGGCAAAGACCTGCAACAAATTTCATATCGCGATGTTCTTGGGTGATTATCGACTCAGTTTTTGCATTCTGCCATCCTTGACATACGTAATCTCTGGTGAAGTCGCACGAACATCCATGGTACCGACGATGGGATCCAAAGTTGAAGTAGACTTCGACTTAAAAAAGAACTTGCATACCTTCCTGTCCAACAACGGCGAAGGTTGGCACCCTCTATCTGTGTTAGAGATACCACCTATCAATGGTCGAGTTGTTGCAAATATGTCACCAATTCGTACGGACATTGAGGTTGACGTTACAATTGAACTAATTCAGTTAGAGGCCAGTGCTGTACGAAGCCTTCTGGGAGCCTTAACGAGACCAGAGTTCTCTCACTTAATGTCTGATCTTCAGCAAAATGTGGAAACGCTACGTCTGCACCTTAACAACGCCCTTGCTCTCGATAAAGCACCCCCACAACAAACAGAACTCTCTCATGGTCATAACTTGCTGTACAAGGCGCGCATGACAATGGCAGGCACGGAGATACATGCCAGTGCTCCTGCTATAAATGGGAAAAACTATACGGCAGACATGGAGATAAGCTTTGGAATGATGCGCATGCACCTCGACAATGGTCTGGAACAGGGGCACCCCATGGAATACCCAGATTTCCACATCGATACGTCCAACATCCGCTTCGACTTGCGAAAACAAGAGGCTACTATAAGTCGCTCATATTGTAGTTTTTCCATTGACGCCAAGCTCCAGGGAACCTCGACGATACGTGAAAATGGAGAGACCAGGAGGGTCTTTCATTTCAGCAGCAAAAGATTTGATGTCGAGCTGTTTCCCGAGACCGCAGCGCTGGTTATTGACATGGCTACTCATCTCCAGGAACGTATCAAAACATTGGATCTTTCCCATGAAGTCAAGCGTTTTAAGAAGTTACGAAGACGAGGCAACACCGTACCAAGAGCTCCGAGCATACATGTCAATGATGACGCCCGCTCGGAGGACCTGTTCACCGCTATGTTTTTCTTAGACCTGAACCACATTCAAATTGGCTGGAATATGTCTACCGTACCGCTGCTTAGATCTGCGCGCAAACCTGATGATTTGGTTTTCTCTATCAAGCGCGTGGAGCTGTCTAACAAGAGAACAAATGCAGCCAAACTACGTATTGAAGATATGCAGCTGCAAATGGTCCCATATTCAGGTAATAGGCGCAAGCGATCTCTTAATTCGGCTCTACTGCCTGAGCTAGTCTTCAATGTGGCATACTCCTCGGCCGGTCAAGAGGTCCGACTTGCTTTTCAAGCTGCCGGGAAATCTTTAGATATACGAGCTACTTCCGATTTTATACTACCGGGAAGCATGATTCGGGACTCTATGGCGGCCTCTAGCCGAGTCATCCGCGAGGCTAATTCTACACTGGTGTCAAAATCACCTGATGAGAACTCCAAACCTAGTGCGCTTTTTGGAAACAAGCGCTTTCGGTCTGTGCTGGTGGATGTGGATTTTGCTGGTGCTATCGTGTCTCTGCAAGGAAGACATACTGGAGACCAACAGACTTTGCTGACAGCCACTCTAAAAGGAAGCAGATTGACAGAGGCGAAGTACGGCCAGTATATCCAAGGTGATGCGGTAGCCACCGCAACATTCAGAGCCCCTGGGGTAGCGTTGAAAGTACAGTTCGAGGACAATAATCAAGATGACCCACGGCTTAATGCAGAGCTGAAGATCGATGCATCTACCAATGTCTTATACCCAAGCCTTGTCCCTTTACTAAAGCAAATGACCGCTACCGTCAAAGAAGTCATGGGAGGCAACAATAAGCCTAGAAGGCCATCTGGCACAATGATGCTTCAGCCGCAGAAATTGATGCAGGAGGCTCCACTCGACATGGATTCTAAGGACACCATCCTTGGGAGATGTAAATTGAACGTTGGCCTCTTAATATGCAAGCAGGAGTTCAGCTTGAGCTGCCAACCAATTGCTCGTGTTGCAGCCACAGCTAAATTTGATAGCGTCTATGTCACGATCAATACGGTGCAAGCTGATGAATACGGTCGATTTCTAGCACTTCTCGTGGCTTTTAATTCCTTAGAAGCCTCCGTGAAGCACGTGTATTCAAATGAATCCACCGCGAGTTTCGAAGTGAACTCCATGGTCATGTCTCTTATGAATAGCAAACACCTCGGCAATTCAAAAGGTATATCTGTTGTCCTTAGGATCAGCCCGATGCAAGTGGCACTCAATGCCAAACAAGTTCAGGATTTCCTACTTTTCCGCGAAATATGGTTGCCGGCGAATGACAATGTTGATGCCAAGCCAACCTTCCAGCCACAGTCGACCGAGACACAGGCATATATCGTTCAGCGGTATCAACAGGTGGCATCGGCATCGGCATTCCCCTGGAACACGACGATTTCAATCGAGAAGTTGGAAATCCAGCTTGATCTGGGGTCCTCCCTTGGGAAAGCTCAGTTTGCCATTAACGACTTGTGGCTGTCGTCAAAGAAGTCTTCTGACCGGGAACAGACCCTCTGCGTAGGCGTCAAGACGACCGGGGTAGAAAGCAAAGGCCGAATGAGCGGATTGGTTGAGCTCCAAACGCTCAAAGTACAAACGTCAATACAGTGGCCGGACGACACTCTTCAGAACAAGACACCGCTCATTCAGGCCTCAGTCTCCTTCAATCTTTTCCAAGCAAAGGTCTCTTTTGACTACCAGCCTTTCCTTATTTCAAACATTACAATGTTCGACTTCTTGATGTACAATGTATACAGTGCGTCTGGTGCAGGACACCAACGGCTCTTCAGCATTTTGGAAGGAGATCAAATGCAAGTTTTCTGCACAAGCCTGACCGCATCACAGGCTGTAGCATTGTACCAAGCCTGGCAACGGCTAGTGCAAGATAAACAGGCCTCGTACGAAGCTGCGCTACGCGAGGTTGAAAGATACATGCGTCGAAGGTCGTCAGTGTTCTCTAGTAAAGCAGATTTACCGTCCAAGGATGTGGCTGAAGGTACAGACGACAGGGAAGAAAAAGCACCGATCTCTCTTCAAACAGGTGTTGCGGTCACGATAAATTCTGTCAACATCGGCGTCTTCCCCAGCTCTTTCTTCGATAACCATGTACTGAGGCTGGACGCACACGATGCGCAGGCTCGCTTTGATGTATCGCTCCAAGAAGGTAAAATCCACAGCGCTTTGGGGCTCACGCTCGGCCAGTTACGCGTTGCACTGTCCGGAATTGTGCGGTGTGGTCCAACGGAGGTTGAGGAGCTTCTTGTTGGCGAGATTGCCAACCGTGTGTTAGCATCCAGCGGCGGCACAATCCTCAAGGTCCCTCGGCTTGTGGCCCTGATGGAGACCTGGCAAGTTCCCGGTATGCAGCAAATCGACTATATCTTCCGAAGCACGTTTGAAGGGAAAGTTGATGTTGGATGGAATTACTCGCGCATCAGCTTTATCAGGGACATGTGGGAATCTCATTCCCGCGCATTGACCTCCAGGCTTGGAAAACCCCTGCCGCCATCCGCAGTGCGTATCACAGGCGGGTTGAATGAAGGTGGCGGCGACAAGAAGGACCAACAGCAGGAGAAGATCACAGCGGTCGTGAACGTCCCACAATCCAAGTACACATATGTTGCGCTGGAGCCGCCGGTAATCGAGACGCCGCAGCTCCGCGATATGGGTGAAGCGACCCCACCGCTGGAATGGATCGGGCTTCAACGTGACAAGCTGCCCAACATCACCCATCAAATAATCATCGTGACATTACTGGAAATTGCAAAGGAAGTAGAAGATGCATACGGAAAGATCCTAGGATCATCCTGAACTCCTCGTGTTCCTGGGGCCGTCCAGCGGCCTGCGTCATGCATGCTACTGCATGTTGATCGATTAGTGTTGAGAACTCTGATATATGTACATAGTCGATTTTGCCTGTACAGTACATACATATTTTAATGTGCATGCATGCATGCATGCGCACCTACATAGAAAGTAATATATATCGATTTTAATTGAAAGCGAAGACATCATTTAGCAGTAGTTGTTATCCAAAGTAGCCGAGGAACATCCTGCTCTTGGTGGGAGAGATTAGTAGTAGTATCTTTCCATAGATGTTTGCTGATGGTGGAGCAACCAATGATATACTTATAGAGTACCTAATGGTACCGATTGTGGTGGTGGAATGATCGACTAGTACTAGTTATGGTATGGTATGGTATGATAAGATACGATAGGATGATTTATGGTATGGTAACCTAAATATGTTAACTTGTATTTCTTAGATTATTAAGCCGATCGCATACATTTGGTGGATTAAATCCTAACTCCGCCTTCTTAAAGAAGTGGGCGGTGAGAGCGGAGGGGTATGCTCGGACTGTTAGCCAATCAACTGGTCCGTTGCCATGCTCTTGAAATGAATGCAACTTTCTGAATGGACGTAACTCCTTCATGTCCCGTGTATCATCTTTCGGAACGCCAGACGGAAATGGGACAGATGATATCAGGACTGACTCTGAACGCCACAGAGCTTTGTCAGAGCTCTCTACCTAACTATTCACTTCCTCCACACAGAGTATTGAATATTATCAACAAATGTTGTATGACTGGTGACTGACTCAACAAAGAATGAGCCTTTTGGCACGTAATCCATGGGTGAACATTATGTAAAGGAGTCATTCTTCGAGACCAGGATGTATAGCCATGGACAAATGCAGATGATTGCATGGTAGCTTTGACTCGGAGCGTAACGACTAGCTGATAGACGAGGTAAGAGTTGGTAAGGAAACGAGGGGTGCAAGTGAGAAAAGCCACTAAAAGGGGTGGGCGGAAGACACAGATTACCAACAAAAAACGCACATCCCAGATTTTTGAAATCGGGAGAAAAAAAAAAATAAGTCCCCACTCTCGCTTTCGTTCCCTCTTTTCCCCTCTTCCAGCATCCTCTTCCTTTCCCTCTCTCTTCACCTTCCTCCGTGAAGCCCTCTTTCTCCCTTCTTTTTTTTAGGAGCAACGCACATAGGCCCTTCTGTCCTATAAAACTCAGGTCGAGCTAGTCCTCGGTCCTGGTCCTCTGTGTGTCGTTTCTCTTTTTTTCCCTCACCCTACTATACAACCCCGCCTCTTAAGGCTTTTGACGAGAAAAATCCGTCAAGATGGTTAAGTAAGTTTGCCATATCCCTGAAGTGATAAGAGTCGCATCAGGACGAATTTGAATACTTTGCTAACTATGGTTTCGATAGCTTCACCCTCGAAGAGGTCCGTACTATTTTCCCTCGACCTTTACGATGAGACATCCTTGGCACATGTTGGAGGAGGACAAAGAAAAAAGAGGGCTCAAGCTAACCGATTCGTAGATTCGGTCCCTGATGGACAAACCGAAGAACATCCGTAACATGTCCGTTATTGCTCACGGTATGTCCACTTGCGTTTGTCCTTTTGAAGGGTGTATTGTGGAATGAATTCGTGCTAATGGATGGCGTTTGCATACAGTCGATCACGGAAAGTCGACTCTGTCCGACTCTCTGGTCCAGCGTGCCGGTATCATTGCCGCTGCCAAGGCCGGTGAGGCTCGTTTCATGGACACTCGTGCGGACGAGCAGGAGCGTGGTATCACTATCAAGTCTACTGCCATCTCCCTGTACGCCAAGTTCGATGATCCCGAGGATCTCAAGGAGATCCCTCAGGGTCATGATGGCCATGAGTTCTTGATCAACTTGATCGACTCCCCCGGTCACGTTGATTTCTCTTCTGAGGTCACTGCTGCTCTGCGTGTTACTGACGGTGCCCTTGTCGTCGTCGACTGTGTCTCCGGTGTCTGTGTCCAAACCGAGACTGTCCTTCGTCAGGCTCTTACCGAGCGTATTAAGCCTGTTCTTATCATTAACAAGGTTGACCGTTCTATGCTCGAGCTTCAGGTCTCCAAGGAGGATCTCTACCAGTCCTTCTGCCGTACCATCGAGTCCGTCAACGTCATCGTGGCCACCTACGAGGACAAGGCTCTTGGTGACTGCATGATCTACCCTGAGAAGGGTACCGTTGCTTTCGGCTCCGGTCTTCACGGCTGGGCTTTCACTGTCCGCCAATTCGCCGTCAAGTACGCCAAGAAGTTCGGTGTTGACCGCAAGAAGATGCTTGAGCGTCTGTGGGGTGATAACTACTTCAACCCCAAGACTAAGAAGTGGACTAAGACCAGTACCGATGCTGATGGCAAGCCTCTCGAGCGTGCCTTCACCCAGTTCATCTTGGATCCTATCTTCAAGATTTTCGACGCTGTCAACAACAACAAGAAGGACCAGGTCGGTACCCTATTGGACAAGCTTGAAATCAAGCTTGCCAGCGATGAGAAGGAGCTTGAGGGTAAGCAGCTCCTCAAGACTATCATGCGCAAGTTCTTGCCCGCCGCCGATGCTATGTTGGAGATGATCTGTATCCATCTTCCTTCTCCCGTTACTGCCCAGCAGTACCGTGCCGAGACTCTGTACGAGGGTCCTCATGATGACAAGTGCTTCAACGCCATCAAGAAGTGCCAGGGTGGTTACAAGGATGATGAGGGCAACCCCATCCCTCTGATGCTCTACGTTTCCAAGATGGTTCCCACTTCTGATAAGGGTCGTTTCTACGCTTTCGGTCGTGTCTACTCCGGTACCGTCAAGTCCGGTCTCCAGGTCCGCATCCAGGGTCCTAACTACGTTCCTGGCAAGAAGGATGATCTGTTCGTCAAGAAGATCCAGCGTACTGTTCTCATGATGGGTCGTTCTACCGAGGCTATTGACGATGTTCCCGCTGGTAACATTGTCGGTTTGGTCGGTGTTGATCAATTCTTGCTCAAGTCTGGTACCCTCACCACCGATGAGACCGCTCACAACCTCAAGGTCATGAAGTTCTCTGTCTCCCCTGTCGTGCAGCGCTCCGTTGAGGTCAAGAACGCCGCCGATCTGCCTAAGCTCGTCGAAGGTCTTAAGCGTCTGTCCAAGTCTGACCCTTGTGTCTTGACCATGATCAACGAGTCTGGTGAACACGTCGTTGCCGGTGCTGGTGAACTGCATCTTGAGATTTGCTTGAACGATCTCGAGAATGACCACGCTGGTGTTCCCCTCCGTATCTCCGACCCTGTCGTCTCTTACCGTGAATCCGTCGCTGGCACATCCAGCATGACTGCCCTCTCCAAGTCCCCCAACAAGCACAA
Source organism: Aspergillus alliaceus (assembly GCF_009176365.1). Lineage (NCBI taxonomy): Eukaryota > Fungi > Ascomycota > Eurotiomycetes > Eurotiales > Aspergillaceae > Aspergillus > Aspergillus alliaceus. Next base: position 744,327 of record NW_022474695.1, read on the forward strand.
CCGTCTCTACGTCACTGCTCAGCCCATTGAGGAGGAGGTCTCTCTCGCCATCGAGGCTGGCAAGATCAGCCCCCGTGACGATTTCAAGGCTCGTGCCCGTCTCCTGGCCGATGAGTACGGCTGGGATGTCACTGATGCCCGTAAGATCTGGTGTTTCGGTCCCGACACCACCGGTGCCAACTTGCTGGTTGATCAGACCAAGGCTGTCCAGTACCTCAACGAAATCAAGGATTCCTTCGTTTCCGGTTTCCAGTGGGCTACCCGTGAGGGCCCTATGGCTGAGGAGCCCCTCCGCTCTGTCCGCTTCAACATCCTCGATGTTACCCTCCACGCTGATGCCATTCACCGTGGTGGTGGTCAGATCATCCCCACTGCTCGTCGTGTCCTGTACGCTGCTACCATGCTTGCCGACCCCAGTCTGCTGGAGCCTATCTTCAACGTCGAAATCCAGGTTCCCGAGCAGGCCATGGGTGGTATCTACGGTGTCCTTACCCGTCGTCGTGGTCACGTCTACACCGAGGAGCAGAGACCCGGTACTCCTCTGTTCACCGTCAAGGCTTACCTACCTGTCAACGAGTCCTTCGGTTTCCCCGGCGAGCTTCGTCAGGCTACCGGTGGTCAGGCCTTCCCTCAGTCCGTCTTCGACCACTGGGCTGTTCTTCCTGGTGGTTCTCCTCTTGACGCTACCACTAAGCCTGGTCAGGTCGTTACTGAGATGCGTAAGCGCAAGGGTCTCAAGGAGCAGGTTCCTGGATACGAGAACGTAAGTTACATTTGCCTCGGAAACCTGCTTTACCGAATGCTAACAGTTCTTCACAGTACTACGACAAGCTGTAAACTCATTGATTGCAATTCCATGTTTATGAGATCGACGAACGCAATACAATGTCTATGTTAGGGCCGACACCCAAAAATTCAAAATAAAGCGCCGCAGCTGAATGTCGTATGTGGATTTTCGATACCTAGAAGTAGAATCCAGGAGTGCATTTGCTATGGCTTTTCATTATTTATTGTTACGTTAACGAATGCGAGGGTTTTCACATAGTTCATCTGTTTTCCCTAGTTGGATTCAAAAATTCTAAATTGGTAGCTTCCACATTAAATCCTGTACCGTTCACCACGCATCCAGCGACCGTGTACATCTACCTGTAAACTATTGTATGAAGACCCTCCATGTAGTCAATTTACAACTGCAAGCCCTGATCCGCAGCATTTCCTGCAGGAGTCCGTCACGTGATCTTTCAGTCATCCGCGTCGCCTCGCGTTTCCCAAGCTTCTTCTGTCCGCAAAGCTCTTTATGTCCCCTCCTAGTTTGACGTCCGCAATATGGCCTGACAAATCACCGAGATACCAGACTTCTATGACGCCCTAAACCGTTATTCACTACTTGCGCTCTATAATACCCTCCCTCCCATACCCCAACACTGTGATTCACTGTTGAAAGACCTCACTCCTCCGGCCTTCATTTGCATCCAGCTACTGCCAACGACTGCAAGAAGTGGCGACACTCGGTGTAAAGTGTGTGGCTGGACTTCCTTAGTCGTGTAGCACCATGAAGTTCTCAGAAAGTGAAGCCACGGAGGTGAAGACATGGGTGGTGCGAAAATTGGAAGATATGTAAGATTTCTCTACCGTTGCGCGCAACCTCTGTCAGACAATATTTCTTCCATTTGCCATGTGTCAATACCTCGTTGTGCTCATCCTTTTGGTGAATTGGTAGATCCGACGCCGATTCCGACGTATTAGCAGACTACGTACTCGCGCTTATTAGGGCCGACGCTCCAGATGAAGAAATCAGGAAAGCCTCTGTGGAGGGGCTGGAAGACTTTTTAAGAGAGCGTTCGTCGACCCGCAATCAGCTTCGTGAGATTATTTTCTAACCATTTCGTGTTGAAATTTAGACACTGTTCCGTTTGTCGATGAGCTTTTCACTACTTTTGCGCCGAAACAAAATGCTCCTCCCGCAAGCGCACATCCGCCGAGTCAACCGCAGGTCTCCAACAATATCGATGCGCCGAGGGCAGGTGCTCATCAAAAAGTCCCATTCAACCCTCCATCTGGTCCTTCCAGGGGTCCCTATGGACCTCCTATGAGCAATGCGCCCCAGTCACAGACGGGCTCAACTAGTTATAATCGCAAACGTAGCTATCATGAAGGATTTCAGGCAGAGCAGGAGTACGAAGAGGCTCCCCATACTAGGAACTTCAAGACCCCACGACGTGGGCGGGGTGGCGGAAGAGCAGATTGGATGGGGCGCGATAGCCGTGCAGCTCCTGGACAGTTCGGCCCTCCCCCAGCGGGCGGATTTCCCGTGATGCCTCCAGCTTTCCCTTCATTCGATCAGAATGACCCAATGGCGGCGATGATGGCCATCCAGAGTATGGGATTTCCACAGATGCCTGGTATGCCTCCAATGCCTATGCCAGCCCCTAGTGGCGGCGCTGGCCAGCCACAAGAGCCAATGGCACCAAAGAGCTCAGAGCGGTGTCCTTTCTGGGATACACAAGGAATCTGCTATTTGGGTGCTACTTGCCCGTACCAGCACGACACGCCCGGTATTTCGAAGGAAGATGGTAGGACAAGCACTTCTGTTCGTTTGCTCTCTGTTGCTAATGATGCACCGTAGAATATGACCCGAAATCATCTAACATCGTGACGGATTTCCAGAGACGGGACACCGAACCCCCGCCTCGTGGCAGCGACAGAGGTCGGGGCAACGACAGAGGTCGGGGTCGTGGCCGTGGTGACAGAGGCGGGTTCGGAGGTCGAGGACGTCGATCTGAGTACTCCGCAGCTGGTCCCAGCGAGGACACTTCTATCACCACAATTGTTGTTGAGCAAATCCCAGACGATAAGCTAGATGAAACCACAGTAAGGGAGTTCTTCTCTCAGTATGGCGAGATCGTCGACCTTTCTTTGCAATATCACAAGAAGCTTGCGTTGATCACATATGATAGCCACGCAGCTGCCAAGCGCGCATGGTCTAGCCCAAAGGTGATCTTCGACAACCGATTTGTCAAGGTGTATTGGCACAAGGCCAAGGCAGATAAGAATGGCGATCATCGTCAAGGGCCGAGTGATGCTGAACCGTTCAATCAGGAGGAGTTCGAAAGGCAGCAAGAAGCAGCGCAGAAAGCCTATGAGGAGAAGGTCAGGAAGCGCAAGGAGACCGAAGAAGCAAAACAGGCCCTGGAGAAGCAGCGCGACGAACTCTTAAAGAAACAACTGGAAGAGAAAGAAAGACTTATGCAGAGACTTGGCGGCAATGGTGTCAGCAACGGTGCTGCACCCTCAAACGGGGAGAGCAATGCTTCTCCTCCAGAGGATGTCAGCGAGCAAACCATGCAGTTGCGTGCACAATTAGCGGCACTAGAAGCCGAAGCCAAGACTCTTGGAATCGACCCCAGTGGCTCGGATTCCAGTGCGCCCTCGTACCGTGGTCGTGGCCGTGGATACCTTGGGCGAGGTGGTTATGCGCCCCGTGGCCGCGGATACGATCCTAATTATCGCGGAGGCTATCGCGGCCGAGGAGGCATGGCCCGTGGTCGGGGAGGTGTTCTTCGCCTCGACAATCGTCCCAGGAGAGTTGCTGTTTCAGGTGTTGAATTTGATTCGGACAAGGACGAAGCATTGCGGCAGTTCCTAATTGTGAGTAACTTCCTTTTCCTCTTTTCTGATTCCCAAGTGAGCCATAGCTAACTCATTTGACCCCTAGGGAGTTGGTGAATATGAGTCTATTCAGCCTAACCCAGAGCAATCGGATTCCTTGATAGTCGCGTTCAAAGAACGCTATATCGCAGAGAAATTTATGTACGGACCCTGGCAGATACCGTCTGTCGGCGAAGTGCAACTGACCTGGGTCCCTAACCCTCCGATTACCGTTGCACCCACTCCAGGCTCTGGACTTGATACTAAAACCGGATCTGATGAGGACACAGTGATGGAGACTACTACCCCGCCTGATCCATCGGCCGGACGGAGAGATGGCAATCACGAAGTTGATTACGACGTGGCGGAGGAGGATGATAGTTGGGGTGTGCAGTAGATATGGCACTCATGTTCCCCTGTATACATAGAAGGACATAACTCGTACTGTGACCAAGAAGAAAATTGTTGTCTACCGATTGACAGGTTAAATCAAGAGTCTACTGTATACTCGTGGTCGTAAATCATATAAATCTTTTTGAGTCTTTTAATTAGCCGTAGGATATCTTTCCAGAGGAACAACTGGCTTCATTTGATTCCTGACGCTAAGTGTAGCAAGTACACTTGGACTATACCTATATAAAGTCTCTTTGATCACCATTCGTCACTCTCATATATCTATCCACTTCTCTTCCCAACCCCCTTTCAACTCGACACCAATTCACACCCCCTCTTCACAAAACAACTCCCAATCCATCAGAACCAACCCCTCCCCCTTAAAAATAATAGACCATGACCCATTCATCCCCAAACCCCAAACCCACCCCCTTCAAAGAAGGCTCCTTCCTCCCCGGCGGCCACAACACCGACCCTCCCCTCCCAGAAACCGACCCAACAATCGGCACAAAACTAAACCACTCGATGCTCCGCATCCGCGACCCAACTCGCACCCTCCACTTCTACATCGACCTAATGGGCATGCGCACTGTCTTCACAATGAACGCCGGCCCCTTCACAATGTACTACCTCGGCTACCCGACTAGTCCCGAGGACCGCGCCGACCTCCTCTCCTGGGCGGCCAGGGCGTCGGACCCGGCTAACTTAACCCGGACGCTGGGACTACTGGAGCTGTTCCATATTCATGGGACGGAGAGGGAGGTTGAGGACGGGGGCGTGGAGATGGCGAATGGGAATGTGCCGCCGAATTTGGGATTCGGGCATTTGGGGTTCACGGTTCCGAATGTGAGGGGGACGGTGGAGAGGTTAAGGGATGCTGGGGTGAGGGTTGTTAAGGAGTTGGGGGTTAGTACGAGGGAGAGTGTGCCGTTGAGTGAGTGGGAGGAGAAGAGGGGGGTTGGGTTGGGGGAGATTCATCCGAATTATAAGGAGTTTTTTGATCAGATTGCTTATGTTGCCGATCCGGTGAGTTTTTATTCTTTATTCTTTTTTCTTTGGGGGTTAGGGGTGGGGTGGCGGTTTTGTCTAGGTGGTAGTGCTAACTGTCTGTATACAGGATGGGTATATTATTGAGATTCTGCCGCAGAATTGGCAGTAAGTATACTGAAGTGTTACTGCAACTTTTGCGAAGTTTACATGCCGAAGGGTTTATGCGCTAGACAAGGTTGTATTTGTATATATTTATATAATTGTACTCCGAAGGACAGCCGATCACACATTCGAGAAAACTTTCTACTTTTCCTTTAGGTATAGGATCAACTGACCTGTTTCTGCTCGTTGTATAGGTTCGAAAGAAGCTCATCATCCACAGCCACATCTGGAAGATATTTCCACAAGAGCATATGTTCGGGTTTGCCGGATATGAACTTTCCGTGACGTCAATCCATCAAATGATACTATAAACGATCATCAAGAACCGTAGTTTACCCAGAAGATCAGAGCTTGACCCAACGGTACAAGGCCTTATTTAACCAGTGAGGAGTAGGAAGTACTGCCTCAAGCGTTGTCCCAAGTATAGCTCTAGCGAATACAATAGGCATAACTATTTTTCGAGCTGCAGTAACAGCATGGCATTTTTTTTTTTTTCGTGTGTTAGGGCAAAAACGAAATATTCATATGTCTCTGAATACAAGCCGAAGTTATAATATGGAGGATGCGCTTCTTTCATGACAATGGGATTCTCAGGAGTCAGACTCTCTTTCCCCTTTTACAGAAAGTTCCTAATTAGATCTGCACTATGAAATCTTTAATTTGGCGCTTCCTTTTATCTCGCTGGCATTTGCCAATAGCAATCAGTCATGCCGCTGTCAACTGCACCAAAGATACTGGCCTTCTGCGCAAGAATAGAGCGCGCTCAACAGTTCCATTAATGGTAACCTGATAGCGGTACGACCACTTGCAGCGGTCTGCCACAAAAGTGGCCCTGACAATCTAGCCTGCAAGGAAGTCACAGCTTCCTGAGGGGACTCAACCTGGCGAGCGGCATAACCCAGGGCAGTTCAGTAGAAGAACTGGGAAGCCCTACCGGAGCAGAACCAGTTATATTATATTGAAAGTCCGCGGGACACACCTTGCAGACAGGGTCGAATCTCTGTCTATTCAACACTTGCCAAAACAGCGGCCGATATCCAGGAGACAGTGAAGTTTGCAAAGAAACATAACCTTTGTCTTGTTATCAAGAACTCTAGACATGATATCATGGTCCGTTTATCCGCTCCGGGGTTATTACAGATCCTCACCAATGATATAAAGGATATCCAAATTGTAGATAACTTCAAGCCGGCCGGTGCCCCAGAGAGTAAGAATGAAGGTCCAGCGGTGAAAATAGCGGCCGGTATTAGTTTGCAAGAATTGTATACTGCCGCCGCGCGAAGAACAGAACAGTTGTTGGGGAAACAGCTTATACAGTTGGGACTGCAGGAGGGTATGTTCAAGGTGGTGGACATTCTCTCTTGGGACCATGGAAGGGCATGGGCTCAGATAATGCCCTTGAATTTACCATTGTGACAGCCAACATAAAGTGATACCCACATAGACACTGCCTCCAAACACTTCACACTGACTATACAATTAAAGAAAGAGCTAGTCATAGCGAACGAGTATCAGAACAATGAGCTCTTTTGGGCCCTGCGCGGCGGGGGCAGCGGTACCTTCGGTGTCATCGTGAGCGTCATGCTCTGAACATTTGACAATGCCCCCGTCATCCTAACGAATCTCAACATCTCAACCTCAGCTGGAGACCCCAAGTTCTGGGAGGCCGTGACAGCCTTCCACACAGAAATTCCCGCTCTCAACGATGCAGGGGGAGCAGGCTATTACTGGATGATTCCGAATGCCCCATTATCGGAGAACGTTAGCGTATCAACAATGTATATCATGCTTGTCTTCCCCAATCAGACTGACACCACATAAATCGACCGTGCATACCACCCTCTCGTCTCAAAACTGAACACCACCACTGGCATAATAACCCAATATTCTACGTCCCCACTCCCAAGCATCGGCTTCCTCTACACCGGTATCCTCTTCTCCAATGACCACGACCCAACAGGCAAGATCATGATATTCGGCTCGAGACTCTTCTCCCGAGATCTTTTGGAGTCTAACGACGGTCCTGCCAAACTAACCTCCGCGCTGCACAGCATCCACAGTGACTCTCTTTAGATCATGCTTGGCCACGCCGTTGCCGGCGGCGCCGTAGCAGCCAATTCCGGAAAGATAGACAGCCCTCAACCCCGCGTGGAGAAAGACAATCACCCATATCATCATCCCCCGGGGCTGGGAACCGACTGCAACATTGGCTGAGAAAGAGGCCGTGCAAAGGAATCTGACAGATGTGGAAGTTCCGATCCTGAGATCTGTCGAAGGGGATGATAAGATAGGTGCGTATTTGAACGAAGCGAATCCCTATGAGAAAGGATTCCAGGCCTCGTTTTGGGGGGAGAATTACCAGAAAGTGTCTGAGATTAAGAAATGGGACCGGACCCTAAGAGTTTGTTTATTGTTAGGAGAGGTGTTAGGAGTGAGGAGTGGGAAGAGTGGGGTATTTGTCGGGTTGGGCAGTAGTTTTTATATATGTAGGTTGGTTGGAGTGTGGGTATAATTGGGGTACCGGGGCGATTTTTTCTTCTGTAGATGTGCGGTCACGCGAGATCAAGGGCTGATGCAGGATTTGAATTTGAATTTGATCGTGAGATACATTCGTTACATCTAGATGGCAGGCATTACTGCGGAATCCATCAGTAGATTTGATAGATGACGATCACGATTGTATTCCTAAAGCCTATGTACTCCTAACCTCCAAGTACCATTTTAACTTGGCGGTATGGCTATTGAGCCAAAATCCTAGAAACCGATACAATAATAGAAAGACCAAGTCGTACTCCCAATCCATGCGTACGCCATTGGGATGTTAAATAATACCCAAATGAATCACTATCTACTATGCATCTCTAGAGAGTCCACCGTGCAAAAGACGGGGGCAGGGCAAGTTAAGAACCGCTGAGACGTTTGAAGAACTAGAAATAAGAATATAGATAGACATGGTAGGTTTTTAGATCGTCAAGACCGAAACCGATGTTTACGCCTGTGAGAACTGCCACTTGGCGTGGAGCAAGTGCTGATGCTGTTCGAGTGGCTGGAGGGATAGTTCTTCTCGTCGTCACTGTCGCTGTCCATCTGATCCAAAAGACGGTCGATTTCATCGCCGGCATGAGCTTCTAAGCCCGTGCTCGAACCTCGATAACCAGGGGTAGGCTGAGTTGTGTCAACAATTGCATGAGCATTTTGGCTTCCAGGTGCACTTGATTTAGTCTGCGCAGAAGAAGTCATGCTGCGTCGCGTATGATTTGGTTGACTTCGGGAGGGCTGGGTATTGGAACAGTACGCCGAATGCCCTGGGCTGGACATAAAGAGCAGTGTCTCGATGGCATCTTGTTCCATGGATGAGTTTTGTGAATGGTTTTGCTGAACGGGTAGGCTGTTGTAAGGTAATGGTCGGAGTGGAGGTGTTTCAGGAACTAATACCGTCTCCGAGCTGGAATTTCGTTTTATTGTACTAATACTCTGGTGCGAATGATGCCGTCGATGGCGGGGGTAGAAAACGTTCTGTGGCTGACTAGTCGGATCGTTTGGGTTCGGGCGCCTGCGCCCACTGCTATCGTTTTTCGGAATAATATCTGCAGGTGGAGCGAGTCTCTGAATAGTGTGTAGTGAGGGAAGTGTGGTGGGTGGTTTCCGTGGATTACTCTTCAATGACGATACTGAGTCCTCCGACTTTGCCGTCGGAGATAGTCGCATATGGTTATTAGAAGAATAGAGGTGAGTATTTGGTAGTGTATCTGGTGCGGATATAGTGCCGTCTAGAGAACCAGCCTCCGCCGAGCCTTGACGTCCACCCCCTACCTGTTCGAACGGGTCGATGGTTGGGATCGAAGAGAAACGGTCCCCTTGAAGCAAATCTAATGGCGACTTGTTTAAGGAGCGTTGAGATCGTCGACTTGCCTCGACTTTAGCTGCAGCGTATGACAGACGCGTGCGAAGGTGCACAGACAACTGCGTTGGTATCAGTAATGGACTATCCCAGAGAAGACAGTTAACGGAGTCTGATTACCGCCGCAATTTTATTTCCATGCGTAGCTGAGCTTACGCTCTTCGAGCGATGTCTCTCAGCACCAATTACACCTGATTTATAGGGCTGATCTTCCACAGATGGTTTGATGGACCCAGTTGCAGTACGTTTGTGGCCAGCCGTCATTGCAGACGGGCTTGGAGGTTCTGGAACTTCTGTGAAACCATTGTTGTGCACACTTGGAGCCACACGTTTGAATTCAGCCTGCTTCTGCTCTGTCGCATCACCTATAGTTAATTGTGTATACATAGGTCGCATTTGTGATGCATTCGCTGAAGAGCGAGTTTGCCTAGTTGGATATTCTGCGCTCGAGGGCCCTTCTTGTGAACGGAAAGCGACGTCTTTTGGCGACGTTGAATTGGAAGCTCGACGAGAAGCCGCTTGCAGCGGATATTCTGGAGTAGGCTCGATTGAACCGCTGGCGGGCACATTTGAAAAGCGCGACTCTGAAATCAGACTACTATTCTGCCTTATATTGCTCGAAGACGTGCCTGAATCCAAGTGCTCATTGGCATGAGCATCCGGGGCAGGGTGCTGAGGATCACACTGCAGAGAAGAAGGCTGCGCATGTTGCACGTGTTGGCGCCCATGTAAGTGCGGCAATCCGCTCATTCTGATCGAGGGGTAGCGAATCGCGCAGGACGCGGTCGTGTAGACTGGACACCTTGGGGGTTCAGCCCACCACGACCGACGAAATACAGAGGTGAATCTACCAACAGAGGGAGGTTCTCTCAATTGGACAAAGGTACTTGTCCAGAAGGGGTTCGTGTTCTCCAACCATAGAGATAGATGATCTTCAATTCCAAGCGCCGAACGATCTAATCTCCGCCCGGGTCAAGGGTGTTGGCGCGGGAACGTCCAATGCGGAGCTATCAACCCTATTCCTGACGCACCGCCCACCGAGCGATTGCGCCGCGCAAAATAGCTTCAACTGCAATTATTTCGGGTAGTGCACTTGGATGCAAGGGGTGATATATTCTGAGTCCCGCGTATATACGCAAGGGGTGACTTTGTAGTGAGTGACTAACCAGGACAAGCACGTTCAGTCTCCACAGGTAACTCAGTTCCGACACTTGCTAGATTGAAGTGAGGAGACGCAGCGAAGAACTGGAGTCGAAGCTGGAGGCGCATTGGAACCAGCCTGCGGAATGATCGTCGGGCTGTCAAAGTAAAGTAGTATTTGTTTAACCTTTCGAGTGGCCAACTCTATCCAGTCGACGCGTCCGCGGCGCGGTCACGTGGGAGTTGTTCCGCCTGAGACCCGACCCTTCACTATTCAGGCAGGAATCCATGGCTTGCACGTGAAGGAAAAGCAATATGACAGTTGGAAAATCTCCCGAAAGGACCCAGACTTGAAGAATAGAATAGATGGGGGATAAAAAAGAAACAATCTATTTCTTGGTATATATCATCAGATATAATTCAACGCCATCCACCATGCAGCATATCAATAGGTACATATGGGCATTATCCCAGAAATCGAAACTTTTACCAACCAATATATATGCCACAATAATAACGCAAGGACGTCGAAGATCACCTGCGCTTTTTGCCTCCACCTCCACCGTCTTCGTCGGTATTCTTCCGTTTCTTACCCTCTCGTCGCCAGTAATCATCGCGCTCCCGTTTCTCCCGGGCCTCCTTCTTCTCCAAACTGTCTGCGACCTTAGCACGATAGACTTTTCGGCGCTCCTCCTGCTTCGCTGCGCGCCGAGCTGACTTGTCGTTCCGCATAGTTGTCAACTTCTGCATAAGGTCGCGCGCCTTCTTCTCCTCTCCTCCAAGGACGACAGCACGCTTTTGCATATAAGTCTGGTCCTTATGCGATTTCATCTTGGTGATCTGCGATTTGAATGGGAGGTCCTTAGCCAGCTGTCGTGGCACACGGAGGGGATTGAAATGACGCTCCTGGCGTTCAATGGGACGATAGGCAGAGTCCTTATTCAAAGGTGTCGGGATACCCTTCTCACGACGGACTTCCCCGGTGAGACGCATGGCCTGCCATTTGCTATCACCTGCACCCTCTTCCTCCTGGTCAAGCAAGTTTGTTACTGGGTTGTAGAATCGATGTGGTTTGATCGGATACCATGCGCGTAAGAAGACAATGTCACTCATAAGAATCTTATCCTCAAATGTCGCACGGAAGCAACCGTCGGGCTTGCTCAAAGCGCGCTTGACTTGACCTCGAATGCCAGACACGGTTCGAATCGCAGTTCCTTCAAACTTGGCGATTTCAATGGAAGAATTGAACATGTCTTTAATGAAGGCAGTGTTCTTAAAGATCTTGTAAGGTGTACCAGTCAGCTTGAGCTTCTTCACAATATCTGTATGTTCGTCCACGCTCAGCACAACTCCGGTGGCTGCAATTCGGAAACCGGGGGTTTTGTTTGAGAAGGACTGTACGCAGCAGAAACCAGTGTTGGGTGCTACAAGTGGTCCGTAGAAGGTGCCGAAGCAATGCATGTGTTCTGGCGTGTATTTAAGCATGCGGTTACGCGTCCGGTTGTCGGATGTGCTGTACATGGGTAGCGTCTGGAAGCGACGCCAGCCGAGAGAGAAGATCAAGGGATCATTACTCTTCAGAATCTTCTTGTGCCAACGGTGTCTCTTGATCCGGATCTGCACGTAGCCAAACCGGTCCTCAGTAGGTGCCAGTCCACCGACAATGACAGGAAAGCGAGGGTTGAATTTTGTGGAAAATTCACAGGGTACGTTTTCTAGAACGATACGCGCATAGGTTCCGGCTTTGAATCCTTCAGACCGAGCCCTTGAAGCTGGGTCCAGAGAATCGAACTCGGCCCGGTTGATGTCTAGCTGCTTTTGCATCTTCGCCTTCTGTGCATCGTACCATTCATCTTCGCCGAACTCGTCATCGCCTCCGATATCCTGTCGTGAGTTATCCTTCGAGTTAGCAAATCCCTCACGATCTTCCTCTTCAAAGCGCAACCTCAACTCTTCTTTCCTCTTTGCATTCCGTTCGCGCTCGGCTTCCAGGTCCTCGGATTTCTCATCGTCTGGGCCTTCACCTTCCTCCTTGTCATCTGAGATGCCGTTAAACACCTCACCAGTCTCTAGGTCTTCGAAGTCTCCATCTTCGTCGTCCTCATCAAAGGCGTTATCAACGTCTGAATCGTCATCACCACCTTGGCCAGACAATTTGGCAGTGGCAAACCGACTGCGCAAAGACTCAATCATATCTCTATCCTGCCACTTTTGCTCTAGCGCCTCATAGTCAAACTCGGGAATAGCACGATATTCTGATTGTTCTTCCTCCTCATTATTGGTCTTCTTAAAGAAATCATCGGCATCTTCCTCGGCATCCTTATCGTTGGCATCTTCCTCTTCGTCTTTGCCTGACCATCTCCTTATCACGTCCATAGGAGTGATAGATTCGTCATACATCATGCGGGACAGGTCAGCGACGCGATACTTTGGTCTTTTGGCGTGGAGAGCTTTGGCGTTGTCAAGCATCTTCTCTTTCCACCGAGCAGCGCCCTCTTCGTCGTCTTCATCATCCTCGAAATCTTCTTCATCATCTTCTTCAAACATCTGGTCTTCCACAGACGAAATGGATCCGAGATCAGAATCACTATCGGCGAATGCGATGTCTCCTTCATCATTGCGGCTTTTACCCTCGTGCTTCTCCTTGAAGCTCGCTTCGAAGTGGGGGGGTGCGGAAACGTCGAGGTCTTCCTCGTCACTATCGCCTTCCAGTACCTCCTCGTCGTCATCATCATCCTCTGCGCTTTCGAAACCTTCATCTTCTGCCGATGCGCCTTGCTCTCCATCCATAAACCTTGCGTGCCTCCTATGTTTGCGTCCTACGTCCTCATCCTCCTCATCTGCCTTCTCGATGGCCTCGCCTCCTCGGAACAGGCGGACACCACCATCGGCCTCGCCAAGGAGTTTGCGTTCGCCCTGAAGACCAACCACAAGCTGTTCGCCCAGGCCACGATCTTCATCATCCTCTTCGTCATCCCTTCTGTCGAAATTGGATGTTTTGACATCGATATAAACAGCATCTTTATCAACCAACACACCACCAACATCCGACATAGGGGCGAAGAGTAACTTTTGCTTTTCCCCCAATCTACGTTTGCTTGTCTTGCCTGTGGCTTTCGCCAATTGCTGATCCATGAAGGGTGTTGGGCATGGGTCTGGAAGAGACTCGATGCCCGAGACAGTTAAGTCGCCCACTCCAGGTACGTGCACACGCGCTCCTTGAGCAGGAAAGTTTGTACCCCGTAGATAACCATAGAGAGCCACTGTACGATCGCATTTTGGATTCTCTTCAATCTGGGTGGGTGGTGTGATATCTAGAAATCGATCCGCAAGCGCATAGGGATGCGAATTGCGCCAGATTAACGGCCTAGGATTCTTCATAACCGACAGAAAACGGGAGAGATTGTGTACTTCACGATCGGGATACCTGCCATTGACGACACCAGAGAGGTAAAAAAGCTTGGCGCCATTATAAAGCTCACTCCAAAAGCGATGCTTCAAACGCTTCTTCGCCATTCGCAGAGTGCTCTGTTTCTTGAAAAGGTCCAGATGGGTCAAAATACCGAAGACGTTTCCCGGCATACCACTAGAAGAAAGGACGTTCAGGAACTCCATAGTTTCCATCTCAAAACCATAGTTGCCATCAATCATCAAAAGCACAATATCGGCTATTTTCGCAACATCGACCATACTGGCAAGTGAGTCGGAGGGACATTCGAGGAAAGTGAGTCGGCGCCGTTTCGATGTCACCACTGTCAAAGGCCCTTTAGGGGTGCTGAGGGTCTGTTTCGTGTAGCGACGGATCAATGATTTAATAAGTGTCGTTTTACCAACCTAGATGAAACAATTTTGTTAGACGCCTTTCTAAACCATCATATCCTCAACGCCAAAAAGAAAATCTTACACCCGGCGGTCCAACGATCGCAACAACAAGGGGAGGTGCCTCTTCAGGCACACGATCCACTAGTGGCACATGAAGTCTCTTCTCTTTGATCTATATCGGGGCAGTGTTAGTTCGTGAAGTTCCAGAGAACCGGAGTGGAACCCATACATCATGCGACCGCGCTCCAGCTTTGTTTCCTTTCCCAGGATTCGAGAATGCGAAGGCTTTCGGGTTAGGGCCTAGAGTCGCGATTTCCATGTGAGTAAATGTGAAACATCACAGGTCACTAGATATGGGCCTCCAATACAGAGTACATACCATCGTATTTCTTTTTCTCCTTCGTGGGCCGATGGACCCTGTTCGACTGGTCGTCCATTGTCGAAAACCAAGGTCGGCGACCTCTAAGAAAAACGCTTTTTCCCTTTGGATGACAGAACTCGTAGCGGAGACGTGCAATCCAAGAGCTGCTTCAGGTAGCTTGGTTCCAAAATTATTATTTCATTTTCTTTCCTCGGGACGGAATTATGCAAGCGCCGACACCTTCCCGCTAGGAACCAGAAAAAAATTGTCGACATCTTCATACCTGAGGCATCAATATTCTTGATAAGAAATCATATCTATCGCTTCACGTGCTGTGGTTCTGGGGAAAGTTGAAGCGGCTTATCGCTTATCGTATGTACTTGGTTGATACGACCTCGGAGCGGGGAATTCACCTTTTTGGTTCTTTTAACGACACATTGAAGCATTCCAGTTCAATGACCTTGCATGCTACACCAACTTTGCTGTATTTAGAACTCTCATATATTGACTAAAAAATCAGTGTATTAGTAGAAATACTGAGTTTTATGCCGGTGACCAACATGTCAACGCTGTTAGTCAAGCGCTCGTATTCCAGACCGGCGATACATTCCGAGCAAGACATCGAAAGAAAGCTATCGGCCCGGTGACCGGACCGTCGCAATTGGGGTAATCTTGGAAGATGATTTAGTGGGGTATTTATAAGCTACAGGACTTATCGGGGTGTCGCCGAGATGGCTTTAAAAATACAGGATCGCACATCCCTAGGAAGGCTCTCCATTGCTTTTCTCTACTCAATCTTCATACTTCCCCATTGACCAAAAACAGCCACAACTAAGACGCGGATATGGGTGTCACTCGCCGACCTCCGCCAGCATATACTGCTCCCCCAGACTCCACAGTCCATGCCACTTCCGAGATCTATAGATCTATCTCGAAGACCGCCTCGGATGCCTCCCAGAGAAATCTAGAGACGTCTTTCACTATTCGTCCGTGCTCTGGACAAGCATGGGTTGTGCCAGCTGGGCACATTTGTCGTTTGACTACCCCCAAGGGCCCTCAAGTGGGTGACTTGAATATCTGGAATGCAAATAATCCCAGAGAGAGACTTTGGGCAGCGCGCACCCGTCAGATCCACGCTTCCCACGTGTCGGTTGGTGACCGTCTTTGGTCCAACCTGCCATATATTAGGCCACTGGTAACCATTACTGGTGACTCACTTGGTGGCGGGCAACTTCACGAAGTGCTCGATGCAGAAGGTAAACGAACCAAGGGTTTCGGAACGACGGAGTGGGGAGGACGAGTTCATGATCTCCTGGGTACCCGATGCGACCCTTACGTGAATCTGCTCATGGGTGGCGAGTCATTCGACTTTCACTGCCATTCAAACCTTACCCGCTCAATACTGCCATTTGGACTGAACGAGCTTGATGTGCACGACGTTTTGAATGTTTTCCAAGTAACTGGACTGGATGAAGAAGGGAAATACTTCATGGAAACTTCGCCAGCGAAGCCAGGGGAATATTTTGAGTTCTTTGCTGAGGTTGATGTTCTCTGTGCGCTTTCGGCGTGCCCTGGTGGTATGTGCTTTCTCTCGATTTAGTTGACTGGGAACCTGGGTCATGCTAACGGTTGTGTTTTAGGTGATCTGTCCAACTGGGGCTGGGAGGAGAAGAGCGAAATGGGGGCCACCACCCGCCCACTTGGTGTTGAAGTGTATCAATTGACTGATCCGAAAGTGCTGGAGAATTGGAAGGAGCCCGAGTCTCCAAAATACAGAGGGATGCACGGTTTGACGATGCCCCAGCGTGAAAATGATGGATCCGGATACGTGGGATTGTAGTTCGCACGATGCGACATTCAGATATTTGGGTTTGAACGAGGATTGGATTTGGTGTAGGGGTATCCCTGTTTATCGAATACTTAAAAGCCTCCTCGTATACTCTATGATAAAAAAGACTAAGGTATATTTCTGATGCTATGTCAAACAGAAACCATCAAACCCCGATGTACTTTGGAACCGTGTGCTCTGGCTCCAGTCCAACACGTGGTCATTGGCCTCGTCGCTTGCGTCATCTCGTTATCTCGCAAATCTAGATAGCTTTAACAAATTCAATTGAATAAGCTAAATCCTGCATCTTTTGACGTGGTGATAATCGTAGAAGATGATTGACCTATTGGTGGTGATAAATCCCGCAGACGGGCTGATCCTTCACAAGCGCCATCGTTGACTAGAACTCGACCCAAATAGAATGGACACCCCTGCTCTGTAAACACCTTGTCGTCACGATACGATAACATGTCAGACGAGGTGTAGTTGTGAAGAGATGCTAGAGATAAGGATATCGCTCGCTTTATGTGCATATAAGGATGTACGAGTCGGTGGTCGTTCTGGCAGCAAAGGTGGTGTTTCTCTGTTGATATTGGTGTCTAGAGCTTAACAAGTTTTACGGTCTTATTCGATTGACAATAAATTGTACAAGTGGATCCATCGTCAAGGACAGTTAGTGGCCACGTGCACAGAGAAGGCTAGTTACTATATGTGAGATACTAGTACTATATTGTCCCCCCCTCGACAATGCGTGAAACCTACCCTCTTACACTTACTCTGCCCCTTGAGCTTGCAAACCAAATCATACTCTAAGAATGTCAATGGATTCATGGAATACACTAATCCTGTTCAAAATGTGGCAGTTGATCAACCCTTACTCCACACATAGGGCATGGAGCAAGACCGAGACTCTGAAAAGGGTGCTATGGTCCATGAGAGTCGGCAAGATGATACACGGCAACCGTGCGATGACATCTACAACATTCGGCCGTGGAATAACCCCTTGGATAGGCTGCCAAGTGCGATAAGCACATTGGGTGAGGCGGATGAGGATCCTGGACTGCGAAAACCAGGTGATTTCAAACAGCCCCAGGTAGGAGCCACGCTGCAAGACGGGTTTGCTTGATAACTAAATATTAAAAGAAATTTGGGGGAAGGATGCTTCTTTGGCTTGCCTATCAGTCCGTTGGTGTTATATACGGTGATATCGGCACTAGTCCTCTTTACGTTTACTCGTCGACATTCAGTGAGACACCCTCTCGACAGGACCTCATTGGCGTACTCTCTATAATCATCTGGAGTTTAATCATGATGGTGACTGTCAAGTACGTCTTGGTTATTCTTCGCGCGGATAATGACGGCGAAGGAGGGACATTTAGTACATATTCTCTTCTCAGCCGCTATGTAAGACTACTTGCTATTCTACTTACACCTTGCAAAAGCTAAACTTGGCATATCTAGATGAATATCACCCACCGTGATCCGAGGGAAGCCTCCCTTGTTCAAATGAAACGACATTCAACAAATGACCTTGAACGAACTAGCAGACATGTACGGCACCGAATTGAATCAAGTAATCTTGTGAAACGCCTTCTCAAAGTCATGGGAGTATTGGCGGTTACAATGGTCCTTGCGGATGGACTTCTTACTCCAGCTCAATCAGTGTTGGGAGCTGTCCAAGGGATTGAAGTAGTGGCGCCCAATATTTCAAAAGGTACCATCATAGGAGTTACTGATGCTATCCTGGTCCTGCTATTTCTAATCCAACCGCTCGGGATTACTAAACTTACCTTTGCCTTTGCACCTATTGTCATCATATGGCTAGGATTTAACGCCGTGTTTGGCATATACAACCTTGCGAAGTATGACGCTGGTGTATTCATAGCATTCAATCCCGGATATGCCTTCGAATTCCTAGCCCGCCATGGTGAAGAGGGTTGGAGAATGCTTAGTGGGACGTTGCTCGCTTTCACTGGCGTGGAGGCTCTCTTCGCGGACATTGGGGCCTTCAGCAGAAAAGCTATCCAGATCAGCTGGCTAGGTTACACTTTTCCGTGTTTGCTCTTGGCCTATATCGGGCAAGCAGCTTATATCAGTGTACATCCGGAGGCATATTCGAACCCCTTTTTCAATGCTGCACCACCAGGAACCGTGTATCCTGCACTGGTCATTGCCATTCTAGCTGCTGTTGTCGCCTCGCAAGCCATCATAACTGCAACGTTTCAGGTAAGAACATCGCCAGTCTATGAAATAAGTGTTGCTAATCGTACCATTAGCTTCTCACGCAAGTGATGAAACTGTCATACTTCCCACAGATCAAAGTGGTCCATACCTCCGATATCTTTCATGGCCAGCTCTACATCCCGATTGCGAATTGGCTCCTTATGATCGGAACGATACTTGTGGCTTCCATCTACAATAATGTAAGTCTTAATCTCTATTTCTCTTTCAGATGCCAATGCTGACTGATTGAAGACTACATCTCTAGGTAACGCATACGGGGTCTGCGTTATATTCGTCACATTCTTCGACACATGCATGGTTGCGTTAGCAGCTATGTTTGTGTGGCGTATTAGCCCATTCATTGTGTTCCTGCCCTGGCTCATAATTGCCTGTTTGGATGGTGCATATCTCTCTTCTGGTCTCATGAAAGTTCCCACCGGTGCCTGGTTTACCATTGTGCTTGCTACGGTGTTGGCCATTCTCTTCCTAATATGGAGGTTTGGAAAAGAACAGCAATGGTTTGCGGAGGCTGAAGATCGCTTTCCTACCTCGCATTTCGTCTCCAAAGACCCAGATGGCCAAATCCGTCTAACAGATCGATTTGGCGGCACGCCCTTGAGTAAATCAAAAGGTCTCGGAATTTTTTTTGATAAGGCAGGCGAGACCACCCCGATAGTGTTCAGCCAATTTATCCTCAAATTGACCTCCATGCCTGCGGTTATAATCTTCTTTCATCTACGCCCAATCGAGACACCATCGGTACCGGCAGAAGGCCGCTATACAGTTTCGAGGCTTGCTATCCCTAACTGCTACCGTCTTGTTGTTCGATATGGGTACAATGACGAGATAATCACGCCAAATTTGGCGAACACCATCACCCAGCAGGTCCGCAAGTACTTGAGTGAGAGAGTGGATGATCAGGTAGACTCATCAATGAGCACGCATGACACCACCACGAACAATAGTCATCCTAGTTCTGTAGAGCAATCCATGACATCTGCGGCTGCAGAGTCTACGGCAGCCGGCAAAGGGCAAGATAATAGACCATTGGCTAAGCTCGAAGATGCATACAGTCATGGGGTTATTTATATTACCGGTAAAGAACAAATGAGGGTCAACAGGAGCAAGAATTATCTTCGGAGAATAGTGTTGTGGATTTTCTTGTGGATCAGAGAGAATACCAGGGCGAAAATAGCATCTCTAGGGCTGGAAACGGAAAAGGTTATTGAGGTTGGCTTTCTTAAAGATATATAATGGGTGTTGAAAGGGGTGGGGTGACAAAGGGGTGATACTTCGAATGTAACCTATGCATCTTCGGTTCAAATTGGTATAGTAGGCCATGCAGGTGCCCTGAATAGTAGTCGCATAAGCTTGCAGCAGTGCACAGCCTCGTTGCCTTAGAGAAAGTGTCAATGACGTATTGGGGTTCAATTGATTGAGGCCAGAATAATACTCAAGATTCAGCAAGGCGGTACCGGGAGCGGTGAATGCCACCTTTGGGGTCTTTGGGGATGGTGGATATCCACCACGTGACTGCCCCGCCCGAGAACATCGTCATCGTCATAGTCTTTACCCCACCATCCGTCATGCATGTCAAAGCACGAGGAATCGGTGCCACAGGCGAATCGAAGCCACAAGATGAGACGGATAAACCTGCAGGTGTAAATGGCGTAGAGATCTGACGACACAGTAAAGCTAGAGGACATGAAACAATGGATCCCACGGAAATGACGGAGTAGGAAACTTTGTCACGAGGGGTATGGACCGAATGGCGCGATTCACAGGAATTGGGGAGCCTGCAGACTGAGGCAACCGTCTGTCCTCCCACACTATCGGGCAAATTTCACATTTCCCCCCTTATCAGTAGTGATATTGACTCAAACCCCCGCAAGGTGGTATAAAAGTCTCCGGTGTCCCACCCTGTCAACGGCTTGTTTCTCCCACTATCCTACAACTGACACCCCCTAAGCACACAAACGCTACTTGTCCACTTCCTGACTTTCGTTCATTGACAATTTTAATACACTTTCCCATCCCAACGTGTGAAAATGCCTCTCTACAACGTTCGTTACGCCCTTCCTCTCCATTTCTTGGATTCCAAGTGCTCATCTGCCTTTCCATTTAGGTTACACTCAAGAAGGACTCCCCTCCCGAGGAGCTGGAGAAGTGAGTCACCTTATAGCCAACCGCACAAGTCGAATACCTACTAACATCGCCTCTTCTCTACTAGAGCTAAGAACAAGGCTATTAGCGAAGGAGGCACTATCAAGCACGAGTATACGCTTATCAAGGGTTTCACGTAAGGCAACCTTCCATTATGAAATTCCACAATACTCCGGCAACAAGCCCAACTGACGCCTACAAGTGTCGAGTACCCCGATGACCATGTCGGTGCTCTTGAGTCGTCCGACCATGTCCACGTCGAACAGGACGGTGAGATGAAGATTCAGTAGTTGGAAACACACGCCGATCCCGGGAAAGAATACGATACTGTATCGCTGTCAACAAGCAAGCGGAAGTAGCTCATGAACTATATATTGATACTCGTCCGGGGTAATTGTGGTTCATGGGTGGTTGTACGAATTACGAATATTCTAGTCTAGCGTTTCAAGGGAATGTTGTTTATGGGCACCAGGACTGCTGTGCGGGCACCTGTACACACCAGAGAATATTCTCTTGTTCAATCATGACTTAGTATCATATCCAATATTAAGTTTATCGTGTAACTGTTTTCTTTCTACTCACCAACTGCCAGTAACTAGGCGGCACAGATTACTCAAGAGATAATGACTTAACCTGATAGGGAAGCAACCAACCACAACAGGCCAAGAACAACTGCATACATACGATAAGCGTAAAGGCAAAGAGCTGCGATAAGCGTCTACAATATATATCTATTATAGGTCTGGTCCATACGGGTCCTGACGCAGTGTTGCTGATCCGAAGTAAGGGACCCCGGCTCGTTTCTTGTTTTATCTAAAATGGTTCGCGTCCCATTGGCCTGTTTTCGCGATTGTATGTACTTACCAATATTCAAAGACTGAAGGGATGAAAAGTGAAAGTGGTGTTTTCTCATTCATACTCTGTTTACAACTGTCAAGTTCTATTGTGGTGACTAAGCATTCCGAAGTTAACCGCCGCTTGGCCTGGATGGTATTAGTGTCCGTCCTTCCCACGTGAGAATTACCCTTTTGAGTGGTATGATGTGAGCACTGACAGTGATGAATGTCACACTTGAGGCAGAAGGACTCAATGTGAAACTAGTCACAGAATGGCTACTGCTTACGATGGCTATAACTAATGCTTTCGTACGGGTACTGAACTCCAGCGCCCGACATAGGATTTTGTCAACCCATAATGTCCTAAAAGCACGTCAGTTCAGTGTGTCACCGCTCTATAAGGTTGTAACATCACCACAGCACCTGTTCGCCTATGGGGCTAATGATGAAGTCACACGTCTTGCGGCTAGTCGCCGTCGGCCATTAACTCTTGCAGATTTGCTCAAGTGAGTCTGTTATGGTGGACCTTATCTAAATTGTGCAGAATATACTTATCACGATCTATCTAGACACGGTCGTCCGCCATTATCGAAGGATGCTCTCCTCGCATCGGCGAATTTTACGCTTTCGCTTCTCCCTGCTCGACTCGCATCTAGAATCGAAGCTCTAAGAAACCTCCCATTTATTGTCGTTTCGAATCCCCACGTTTCAAAGATCTACAATAATTATCTTCACTCCTTGTCAACCCTTCTCCCGTACCAGCAACGGCAGGTAACGACACTCGAGGCAGAGAAACACTTCGCGGAGGTACTGGCGGATTTAGTCCATACTCATACGAATACCATTCCCGTACTTGCGCGCGGATTTCTTGAATGCCGCCGATATATCGACTCGGCGGAGGTGACTCGGTTCCTTGACACCCACCTTCGGGCGAGAATCGGCACTCGGCTGATAGCTGAGCAACACTTGGCGCTTCATTTTGCTTCACAACCAGTCACTGATGATGGCCGTCCGCCGAAGAGCACAGCACCATCGAACTATATAGGTGTCATCGACACTGCTCTGCAGCCGGCACGCATTGTCAAGCTCTGTGAGGATTTTGTCGGAGAAATCTGCGAATTGAAATATGGCGTCCGCCCACGGCTCACCATTGGTGGACAACCGGACGCTACCTTTGCGCATGTTCCTGTCCATGTAGAGTACATACTCACGGAACTGTTGAAGAATGCGTTCAGAGCTGTGGTTGAGTCGGGGAATGAACGTGAGCCTATTGAGGTGACCATCGCCGCTGCACCTGACGTCCCGAGCAACCATGTACTCGGGCCATGTTCACCATCATTGGGAACTCAGCCCCATCAACCTGACTCTGATGTTGGATTTGAGAGGGACAGCGTCGCTGGAACCGCAGATGCGAACGAGTCAATCAAACATTCGTCCCCCTCCACGCAAAGCATTACGATCAGAATTCGGGACAGAGGGGGTGGGATCCCTCCCGAAATTCTGCCAAATATTTGGTCCTATAGCTTTACCACTTTCTCCGATCTCGACCTGCAGGGATCGGAAAACGGAAACATGGATGCTTTGAATGCCATGTCTTCCAGCAGTGGTCACTTGAGTAGCATTGCAGGACTTGGGTACGGATTGCCATTAAGCAGGGCCTACGCTGAGTACTTTGGTGGTAGTATTGCCGTACAGAGCCTTTGGGGCTGGGGAACCGACGTCTATCTGACTCTACAAGGAGTTGGAAAGGTCGGTTGATAGATGATAGGACAATGTAAATGTTGTCTGGATTTTGCGAATATCTGCTGGTTATATATGCACTGGTGAATTGCTGACACCATATGTCACGCTACAGATACTGGATGTCTGGAATATATTGTCGTTTCTTCCTTTATCACAGTTACCCATGAATCCTCCTACTTTTCCAACCCTAAGTACAGTCCACAGATGTGTAAAACACAATCTCCTAAAGCCTGGACTCCGTGGATGTCTGGAGCCAAAACATGTCGACAAACTCCGAAATGTTCATATCATCGTTCTCAACGGCGGCAAGGATTCTGGCGATGTGTGCCTCTGAGAATATAAGACGCATGTTTCTCATAATCTTGTCACGTACCGCGGCCGCAGACCTAGGGTTCTTGACATGACCGATTGGATATTCCACCAATACCTCAGGCAGGATAGTGCCGTCACGAAAATACACCGTCAAAGCAGAACCGATACTCTTTTTCTCCAAGTCAAGATAATCAGCCGTCAATCGATCATCGGCCACCACAATGATCCGTTCACGCATTGCAGCAAGCTCCTCACTCCTCGCCCAGCAACTCTCATCCAGATAATCACGAGCCTCAGGAGCCTCGCCCTTTAACAACGCCAGAGCAACAACGTACTGAATACAATGATCCCGATCCGCAGCATTATACAACGGACCCCGTTTATTGATAATCAAATCCGCCGCCCCCGTCGTCCGAACCTCAATCCTCTCAACATCTCCCGCCCCCAACCCCATACTCACAAGTCTTTCCCTCTGAACCAACATCCCCTCAACAGCCGCAATACCATGCCCCTCAACCGGCATCACTTTGACCACCACATTCCTAACTGTCCACGTCCCAAACGCCCTCGGAAACTCAAACGCTTCCCCCCCAAAACACCGCCTGTAGAACCCCCACGGCACAGACCCCAAAACCCCCGGTACACCGTCCTGCCCGGCCCTCACAACCAACGCCAAATGCACCGCCCGCATCCCCGCATCCCCCGCCGCCCACCCCTTGCGCGAAATCGTATTCTCCTCCGTGCGGTATATCCGGCTCGGATGCCCGTCCATCCAGACGTGCGAGATTGTCGCCATGGTCTGCGCCTCGGTGAGTCCCAGGAGCCAGGAGACGACGGCTGCGGAGGCGAGTTTGACGAGGATGACGTGGTCAGTTCCAAGGGCGTTGAAGGCGTTGCGCATTTGGTAGCAGCCTTGGATCTCGTAGGCTTTTATGAGAGCTTCGAGGAGGGTTCGTATGGTTAGGGGTGGACTGGGGCCGGGGTGGTTGTTGGGGGTGGGGTTTGAGGAGCGGCATAGCCAATCTGTTGTTGAGAGGATGGCGGCTAGGTTATCTATATGAGATAAGCAATATTATAATCAATCTTCACTCTTTGTTAAGACACTCCGCACAACAAAAGGCTAGTCTTCAAAGAGAGGAGGGAAGGAGTACCGTACCAGAAGGATGGCCCCACTCCGCTCCCCCAAGAGCATCATTGTGATCCAAGTACCGGATCAAAACTCCTAAATCGAATGCCCCCTTCACCGGATCCAACTGGTACCTTGTCGCTGGTAGCTTGAATCCATTTGGAACGACCGTACCTGGTACACAGGGGCCGAGGAGGTTGCGGGCCTCGGGGCTTTTCGAGGCTGTTTCGATGGCGCAGCTTAGGGTGTCGAGGAGGGCTGTGCGGGCTGCAGTGTAGGCTGATGAGTCTGTTATATTGTAGTGGTAGAGATAGTCTGTTATAGCTTTTATGGGAGGGTCGTAGGGGTGGGACATCTTGGGGGTTGGGTGTTGTATACAGTGGGTGAAAGATGGAGGTGGGAAATGTACGGAGTATTAAGTAGGTATAAATAAGACTACGGAGTATTTTGGTTTGAGATGTAGGGCATAAGGTGTGGGGGTTGAGGATGTTGTGTTACTTTGGTACACGTATAGTTTATGATCCTGACGGAGGAAGACCCAATATCGGATATTATGTTGTTTTGAAGTACTGTTAAATCCTTCTACTATTATTTTCTTTATTAGTTCTTCAGTAAATCATGGATTATAGTAACTCATAGGCCACCGGGGCCGTCAAATTCAAACGACTCAATATGGTAAAGGGAGCAGTAGATGGGAGGAATGCGTGAAATCACCGGGCATACGTGTGGCGGAGTAAGACCTAGGGAAGGGATGTCAGCAAAGTTACTAGTATAATCTTAGGAGGATTGAATGCGACGTACGGCTTGTGCGTGACGGTAACAGTAGTAGGGTAGGTGGCCAAATTACCTTTACGGCTTGCTGCTCGTAAACAAGCGCCTTAGCCGTATGCATTGGCACAGGACCTATTTACGTAGTCCCAGTCCTTGTGTAAGGGGGAATACAGGAGCTGTTTCGTGTTTAGTATCACTTATAGGGCTCGGAGAGTAGCATGTTTTGGTTATCCTCATTGTCTCATGATTCATATCCAACCGACCGCTAAGCTTAATTCCAAAAATATAGTCGTAACCAAGTTAACTAGAATCCACCAGCACCTCGCACTCTCTGCACAGCTCCAACCACCCCTTTGGCCCAGCTGAAACGTCCCGGGTTGACACCAATAGAACCTTCAGGAACCTCACCGGTGACGGTATCATGCCAGCATCCATCTTTAGGACTCACCGCGCCATAAAGCACTGTGTTCTGGTTGCGATTGATCGTCTCAAGCCATGAACGGCAGATGAGCGGCGAGTCGATGAGGATGTTAATTTCCTGGCTGTGGTAGAATGATTGAGTGTCGAGGTTTCCATTTCCTATATACTGTTAGCTGGGACCTGGTCTGAAAAGGAAGAGGACTTTCTACCTTGTATAGCCACTTTCCCGTCGATAATCATGAGCTTGATGTGACAACTTCGACGCTTAAACTTGTTATGGATGGGCTTCGTCTGGTCTTTAGCCACATAATTATATATACGTAGTCTTGAGCGCTCCTCCTGTGTCTCGAGGGAGCTATATAGCCGGTTAGAAATCATTTCATTCGTCCCGTTCTGGAAGGGAAGTAATTGTCCGGCGTCGTTATAGCCCAGACAAAGGTAGCATGTGACAACGACCCCACGACGGACTGCCTCTAGTAAGGGTTCTAGGAGAGGCTCTGCATTCATATTTGGGGTCTGGATAAAGATTGAGTGCTCTGCGTTTTGAATTGCCGAGAGGAAGGCGGCGTTTTGCGGGGTATAAATGCTTGAATGGTTCGGCGCTCGAGATCGTTAGTATGGTAAAGCATTGAATGATTGTGTACCACTTACCTCCCCAAGGCTCTCTATTTACTAAAGCCATTGGAAATGTTTCATGGGGCGGTGATATGGTGTATGGCGTCATCGGGATATCTTGATCACTGTTAGGGGCATCACCGGTTGTATTTGGCTGGGTAGTCGTGTCTGTGAGACAAAGTAAGCTATAAGATCCGTGCAAGTACAAAGAATTGCCAAGGATATATACTCAGGTGACGAGTGACAGGACTAGTTTTTGGCTCGCCCGGTCTTGGCTTGAGCGTGCCGTTGACTCTTTGTGCCTCGTCCTTAATATCGGAGTCATAGTGTTGGTCTGTGGTGGTGTGCTCTGGCAAAGACAAACCCTGAGCCTCCTGCCCGTGGCTTACGTCCATCATGGAAAGACTAGGGGGTGGAGCACCTGCAGCGGGAGACGACAGCATGGGAAAGGGCGTATTGAAGTGCTTCCCCCATGAGATTAACGCGGTATCATAGAAAGCGTCTACAATGGGACCTTCAAGCCTGACCATCATCTCCAGATTGTCGTTATCTTGAACATTGCTGCTCTGGAGTAGGGCAATTCTCCGGTCAATTACCATAAATTTAGCATGAAACGTTCCGAATAGAGGACGGTGGTAGTTGACAACCTGCAGGTCGATGTTAGGAACTTCATCGGCAGGAGGAAGTTGGACTTTGTCGCTGGTGTATTTCTTTTCTGGTACGTCTAAACGGTTATCATAGGCCTGTCGTGGGTCACCCCGGTCATAGATCATCTTCACCACGACCTTTGTGCCGCGCTCACCCGCTCGTTTGGATAGTTCGCGAAAGGCATTGGTCACTAAGGTCGAAGCATCGGAATGGATCCAGAAGTTTGTACCAAGAAAGACTTCTGTTTCAGCCCGGGCAATACAGTTTGCCATGTGCCGGCACAAGTCCGGCAATGGGGCCACGATTGTCAAAGGTAGGATTCCATGGCCACCCATGAATGGGGGCGAGACCACCCCCGCCATTGGGTTCTTTTCCAAGGTGCATAGTGCATCATGATATACCTGTTACATGATAGTTAGATATACTCTATCTTTACCTGATAGACTATCTCTTACCTGCAGGAATAGCTTGGTCGGTTTTGTAGGGCCCCAATTTCCACACTCCAGGGCCTTCTGTAACCTGTCATGGCTATTTACCCCATTCTCTGGTTCCGGCTTGCCCTCTTCGTCGTGATGGTCATTGTAAAGCTTGTGAAAGACCTTGGTTGGTGCTTGATTTGGGTCTTGTGCAAGTGCGGAGCTCACAGTTTTGCTGCTGTGACATAGTTGGTAAACCCTTTCTGGGATCATGTCGGCGCAGGTTTGGTTAGGGCTCTTATGTTGGCGGATGAACCAATATCCTATTGAAGTCAAAAAGATAGAGAATAGAGTACAGGATAACTTGACGAGAGGCTCGACCATGGATTGACCAACGCCAAAAGATATATGAATTCCTGCCATGTTCTCCAGCAATGACGTAGACTAAGCACCATAAGGCTGAAGGGAGGAGGGTGTGATGCTTGTGGTACCGGTTTCTATGAATAAGGCTAAGCTGTAGTGGAGACGTTTAATGTAGGGGTAAGCATTTTGGAAGTGATTTATAAATAATCTGTTTCGAAATTCACAATATGACGAAAGCGTTGTCGAGTGAAAGACATCCAAATGTGGTTGCCTGAGGACCGACGTCATCGGTGCCTGAGGGATGTGTCTTAAATAGGAAGTGTACATACATTTGCCTGTGTGTCCCATCTAGAAACTTGATATGAGCATTTACGAGTATCAGGGTAAGATTCACATCAATAGCCTTTGAAATCTAGATTTATTGTGATAACCCTGATCTTTACGGGCCAAGAAAGTAAGTCTGCAGGTACCGAATTCAGAGAACCAGAATGCAACGGACCAGTATGCCAATTTGTTCTCCACCTCGGAAACATTGCCTGGGCCTCCGATGTCGCGATCGACGATACAAAGAGTGCTATGCCAACCCCGCAGTGGAACTGTTGCGATGTTCTATGGAAGCTACATTATATCGGGAAGTTTGTCCCGGTTATTCTATAGCCATCGGACTTTACGCCGACCTTATACCAACTGCTTCTGGAAATAGATTTCCTTGTACCTTTAATAAGCAGCGCCTCCTCAAGTTCATATTAAGCACCGATCTTCTACGTCTCTACATATCCTTTCGCTTGTTTCCTGGTTATTCTCTGTCTACATCTGTTCTGGGTTCGGTACATTGAAATCATGTAAGTATACTCAATATATGTGACCCCAAGCAGCCAAAATGCATTGACGGCTATTAACCAACCATTAGGGTTTATACTGCATCTTTTGCCTTTTTCGAGGCTCTATGGGAGGTATGCACCTTACGTTCTCTCTTCGATTAGTTGATTTTTTCCAAGCTAAAGGAGTCTCATAGGCTGGAATCACCCATGTCTTCGCCAATCTAGGGTCCGATCATCCCTCCATCCTGGAGGCTATGGTTAAGGGTCGGAAAGAGAAGCCTGACGAATTTCCTAAAGTCTTCACCTGTCCTAACGAAGTAAGTTCATTCAGCTTACAAATCGCCTTGAGGTTCTCCTCAGTTACTACTGGTTTCCATGAGCCCTTGGATATCAAGACTAACCCCGCATTTCACTCTACCCCGCAGATGGTTGCCCTTTCTATGGCAGATGGTTACGCTCGACTTACCGGCCAGCCGCAATGCGTGATTGTTCATGTTGATGTCGGCACGCAAGGATTAGCCGCTGCCGTACACAATGCGTCCTGCGGGCGTGCTCCGGTTTTAATCTTTGCCGGTCTCTCGCCCTTCACTATTGAAGGGGAGATGCGGGGCTCTCGCACCGAGTACATTCACTGGATTCAAGATGTTCCGGATCAGAAGCAGATTGTTTCCCAATACTGCCGGTACTCGGGAGAAATCCGTTCTGGTAAGAATGTAAAGCAGATGGTCAACCGGGCTCTTCAATTTGCAACTAGCGATCCTAAGGGTCCGGTGTATCTGGCTGGTGCTCGAGAGGTGATGGAGGAGGAAATTGAGCCATATAAGGTCAATCAGAAAGTCTGGGGCCCTGTGGCACCGTCTGCATTGCCAGCTGAAGGCGTTGAACTGATCGCGTCCGAACTCGCAGCTGCCAAGGAGCCTCTGGTGATTGTAGGTTATTCTGGACGTGAGACTAGAGGAGTGGAAGAGCTTGTTAAGCTCGCGGACACATTCAAGGGAGTTCGAGTACTGGACACCGGTGGATGCGACATGTGCTTCCCAGGCGACCACCCGGCGTCATTGGGAATGCGATTTGGTCTCCATGAGGCTATCAAAACAGCAGATTTCATACTAGTTGCCGACTGCGATGTGCCCTGGATCCCGACACAATGCAAACCGTCCGAATCAGCAAAGATCGTCCACGTAGATGTTGATCCACTCAAACAACAAATGCCGGTTTTCTATCTCCCTTCCATAGCCACATTCCGCGCAGAATCAGCTACGGCTTTCAAACAGATCAACGAGCACGTTACCGCCAACGAATCGCTAAAGCAGTTACTTGCCTCCGAGGAGCAGACATCTCTCGGTAAACGTCGCGAGGACGAATACAAGAAGACCCGACAAGGGATTGCAGATCTTGCTGTAACGCCATCAGGGGGTGGTAACGCTGACCTTAATGTCTCTTACCTTATCAGTCAGATTCGGAAGAGCTGCCCTGCGGATACCATTTGGGCCATCGAATCCGTCACACTCACTCCTTTTGTAGCTGATCAGATCGCTGCCACTTTGCCCAAGTCATGGATCAATTGTGGGGGTGGCGGACTTGGCTGGTCTGGTGGAGGTGCACTCGGCATTAAACTGGCCACTGACCACAAAAACGGCGGCAAGAATAAAGGTAAGTTTGTCTGCCAAATTGTGGGAGATGGCACGTACCTCTTTTCTGTCCCGGGCTCCGTCTACTGGATCTCTCGGCGGTATAGCATTCCTATCCTTACTATCGTGCTGAACAACAAGGGCTGGAATGCTCCCAGACGGAGTATGCTTCTCGTCCATCCTGAAGGGGACGGCTCGCGTTCTACTAATGAAGACCTCAATATTTCCTTCGCCCCAAC
Source organism: Aspergillus alliaceus (assembly GCF_009176365.1). NCBI lineage: Eukaryota > Fungi > Ascomycota > Eurotiomycetes > Eurotiales > Aspergillaceae > Aspergillus > Aspergillus alliaceus. Next base: position 774,899 of record NW_022474695.1, read on the forward strand.
CCCTGATTACCCTGGTATTGCGAAGGCTGCAGCAGGAGGAGAGCTCTGGGCGGGCACTGCAGCTTCGGTTTCAGATCTTGCAAGGATGCTACCAGAGGCCATCAAAACCGTACAAAGTGGGACTACTGCTGTCTTGGAAGCCCAGCTAGACGGGACAGTCGGAAAGCACGTTCACAAGAACTAACTTCATTGTCTACTTGCAGAAGGTTTGGTATTTAGAGTCTGTTAATCGGTAGATTATGTGCTTAACTTAATATTTTGGCTTGTAATACATATCCAGTCAACTTTTATACAGCATCTTAAACCATGACAGTGTATTTGCATGGATAATTCACTGAAATAAAAAACAATCACGACACTGGCGCATCCGAGTCATGGAACTTCTCCAGCTTCAGAAGCTTCTTCGCATTCTCCCGTCCCACGTTCAAGTACCCATCCTCCCCCCCAAGAGCCTTCTTGATATTCTCCGCATCCTGATCCCACCACCCACAACCATTCTCAATCGTCTCATAAGGATAATCCACACTGAAAAGGATCCGCTCCGGCCCCAGATAATCACAAACATACTTCAGCGTAGGCGTCGAGAAATGCCCACTAGTCGTGACCCAGATATTATTCTTAAAATAATAATAAATATCCCTCTCACACATGCGATCGCCCGCCTTCTTCGCCAGCGGCCGCTCAACATCCTCCAACCAATGGTTAATCCTCCAAAAGTCAAACGGAATATGCTCCCCCAAATGCCCAACAATAACCTTCAACTTGGGAAACCGATCAAACACCCCATTCGTAATCAACCCGAGCAAATGCAACGACACCCCATTCGCGAAACTTAACGGCGGCCCAACAAGGTACTTCCGCCCCGCATACTGCTGCCGATAATACTGCCCCTGCGGTGCCGCCGGATGGATATAAACCGGCACATCGAGCTCCACAGCCACCCTCCAGAACTCATCATACTCAGGCTGGTCATAGAAGAGATACGTTTCGCCATCGACCCCAGCATGCTGGATATCATTCAGCAGCGCGCCGTGGAACCCGAGCTCCGTCACACACCGCCGGAGTTCCTGGCCCGCTTGTACGGAATCGTGCATTGAGAGCGCGGCGAAGGCGCCGAGCCTGTCGCGGTGCGGCTTGATCATGTCGGCGATGTAGTCGTTGACCTCATGGGCTTGTTTCTCAGCGGCGGATTTGTCGGTTATTCCCTGGATGCCGGGGACAGTGAGCGAGATGATGGTGTAGCCGATGCCGTGGGCGTTAGAGATTTGGAGGCGTTCGTCGGTGATGGATTTTATTTGGAGGAGATAGCGGTCGAGGTCGGTGGGGGCGATGTAGAGGGCTGCTTGCTCGCGGATTTGGTCTGCCTTTGAGGGGATTTCGTAGGCTTCTTCTAGGGCAATCTTGCCAAGCATTTTCGTTTTTTTTTTTTTTTTTTTTTT